>NW_023998416.1:6474421-6593253 GCF_014805625.2 Glossina fuscipes
TATTTAAATTTATATTATTTAGCTGTGAGAATCTTTGCAACTAAAATTTTTGCTATAAATTGTAAGCTACAGCTCGGCTTCCTTCTCTCGCCTATCCATTCAGTGGTTTTACCTTATTTTTTAGATATTATATACAACGCTGTTCATAATTTAAGTGTAACATAAGGTGTTCCATCTTTTCTATTATCCCCCGGACTGTGAATGTATATGCATGTGCTACATATATGTATGTAAGCAGAAACATTACATTCGTTTGCATTGCCTTTGAATTGGAAAAGCGTTATTTGGAACATACGAAACTTCTTTGATTTTTTAACAGTTACGAATCAAGCGGACAGGTCAATAGTCCAAACTTGTAACGCAAGACTAACCACATCGAAAACCTCGCTGGTGTAATGTACACATCTACTCATTGTGGAGATGGAGATGGCACCGACAGTCTTAGTTTGAATGACAACTTCGCACAAAGTATTTGTTGAATGGCGATATTTTCATTAAGGAGAAGATTATTCCTATAAGAGATTGATGAGGATCTTCTTACGTGGTTTTTTGCTTTGCAATCGTAAAATTTAAACAAAAGCAACTCGTTTGAGAAATAAATGGAAGAAGTTAAAGCGTTATAGACAAGCTACACGCCACCTCGCTTGTTACTATTCAAACTTATAAATTTTATAGAGGTTAGTAGCAACAGTCGTATGGAAATTATTTTTCAAAACAGTCTTATGGGGAAATAAGAAGGCGGAATAGCCGATGGTAAAAGTTTCTTGCACTTATTCCTTTCGCCAGGAAATTTCTTCCATTACATCATAAAATAGTAAACATTTGAATTCGTTTTTGAAAAACGCTTTATTCTCATGAAAATACTTTGAAGGGAAGGGAAAGTCGAAATATAAATCAACTTGGTCCAAATTCAGTTCAGTGGATTTTAGATACTAATTACATAATCAAAAATTTGACCTTACTGTTGCGACAACTCTTACCTGGACTTATGTACGATATGAATGCATTCGTTTGTTCGTAATCTTGTATCTTTGCCTCTTGCAATCCAAGCATGAAATCAAACCATATCCATAAGACGCTGATTGTTAGCAATGGAAGAAGTAAGTGAATACTACCCGTTTTTTTTTTATTTCTCATCTCAGGTATGCAATGACCATTCGACGCAGTGGAAGATAGTAAAAGTATGATAACGATCCAATTGTTGTATTTGCTTTATTTTTGTCATCAATGACAACCTTGACATTCAGGTCAAGAAGATCTCTGTTGATTTTTTGGGTGCTGAGCTGAAGCGAATTAGTAGACTCTACTTGTGTACGTTACAATCACAGGTTTGTTAATTAGTCAGACATCAACATACTGATTAAATGCAGCATGCATGATGGTGTTCGTTATGGGAGAAATCTGGGTAAATTTCATTTTGTTGTTCATAGATGATTTTGGCGTGTAGGTCGTGTATTTTGCAAACGATATTCGTACCTGATTCTGGGCATTTATAATATGAGTCTGTATACGATATCCCCTGTGCTGCTGAACTATGCAAGAACCGCTGCATGTAATTCGCTTAAGTACCAAGAAAGTGGGGTAAAAGAACGTTCTACACGATGTTTTAATATGAGTTTGCATACAATATCTCCTATTCTGCTGAACTATGCAAGAACCGCTGCATATAATTCGCTTAAGTACAAAGGAGGGAGAATAAATAAACATCCTGGACTGATGATTGAGTAAGCATGTGAGGTAGTTTGTATTTCGGTTTCGAGAATGCTTAGTTTATTTGTTTACATTCACCCCCTGATTTAAGTTTCTTTAATTTCAACGTTTTATTTATGTATGTATTTGCAACTACCTCTAGCTTTTGCGACGAATTCCTATATGTTTACTATTCGTTCTTAGCAAATTTCGTTAATCCTCTTCCTTCTTCTGTAATCTTTTAGTTTTTCCTCTAGATCACTACGTCCGATATTAATGATCACTTAACATTGAAGCCATAGTATGATAGTCGAATTATGTTTCAACGAATTTTTAAACATCGAATTCTTAATGATGCTGAAAAATAAAAATAACACATATAAATAGTGTATATTTTTTAAGTTTAACGCAGCAAGTTTATAAATAAAAATAAAATAAAAAAATAAATTCAGTATTCCGGACCAATTTTCATTATAAAATTTTACTCTTATAACGACAACTAAAAGAAGTAAAAAAGCCATCAAAGTTTTCTATGTTCATTTAATATGCCCAACCAATCAATTATCAATTTTGGCTTAGAGATAATAAATTTCGACAATTCTTTACGTATCACAACATGACTTTTCTAGGGAGCAGGATCGTAAAATTGATACCATCCAATTCATAGGACCATTCTTTGGTGAAAACATGTCAATGGGTCACATGTCCACTTACGGGGAATACAAGTGGGTCCAAACTACCTGTCCCAAAAGCCTATTAAGGTTCTTTGTATGACGTCTAATATCATTTATTTGTTTAATTCGTCACTAGATTGTTTACATGCCAAAAAGGTACTGTTACCAATACTTCGTTAGTATTCTTACTTCCCTCTCGCTGGTAATACATGCAAAAGAATTTGAAAGTGACCTAAACCTTCAAAGAACAGAGCATGAAAATTTAGTTCTTTTACTTTTCTTGTTTTTTTCAGGATACCGATGGTGGGCATAAAAGATTCGGTCACAACTGAATATAATTTTCTTATTTGTTCTGCTTACCGAAATATTTCTATATAATCTGGTTATATAAAACTGTGAATCAGTATAATTTTTTCTATTATGTCGTGCAATATATCTAGGGCTTACTCCCTTATTTCACTTGGATGTTTAGATTAGCTCAAGTTATGGTTTGTATCGGCTGATAAATTTTTGTTATGTAATTGAATAAATAAATAAATAAAATATTGCTGCCTATACGCAAGTATTCAATATATAGGTAAACTAGCTGTTGAGACTATGAAGGCGAATAAATTCTGAACTCTTGAACGCTTGAGCCTCCTCGCGTGTTAGCGATATGCGCATTACGCATAACGACGGCTACCATTTTTTGTCCACCAAAAAAAAAGTAAAGATAAGAAGCAAACGTTTCTTTTAAATTCCTGCAGATACAGTGTTTGTGCTCTTTAGTGCTGTTTGTTACAACATTGGTAGCAATCCGAAATTTGTTTACACAAAACATGACCGAATTAAAAACTTTGATCTTTCAACGATATTTGGACACTTTGAACGCAGCTTACAAGTGGTAATGCAACTTACTAACGTATGTAAAAATTAATATTGGACACAACACGAAAAAATTTTTGCACATCAACACATGTCACATATATACATTCAACATGTGCACGATGCATGACAGCTCAAGGCTGTCAGTTCATTTTGCACGCACAACATTGGATGTTTGCGGCCACCAAAGTTTGAGATGAAAACCATCAACTTTTCTCCGAAAAAAATGAATCGATGAGTGAGTGGGTGAACGGAAGAGAAAACAAAGGAGAAGATAAGGTATTAAGAGAAATTTTCATAAATGAACAAAGCAAGAGTTTCGGTACAGAAAATTTTTACTTTTATGTTTTATAGGGACGATAAACGAGCATTTGTGCTGTTAAAGATTAAAATCAAGATTTAAATTAAATCAAGATTTAAAAAGTTGTTGATTTAAAGCCTATAGAAATTTAATAATGGCAACAGGTACTAGATAATCGACAAAATATAGTTTGGTTTCCTGTCCACTATCGTGTTCCCTTACATCAGTGATGTTCTTGAGATCTCCTTTCCTCTTTGGCTGTGGGTGGATTTGAGCTTATAGCAAATAAAATTGAAAATTGAAAAACGTTACTCACTCGACCAAAAGTAGTTCACTCTTCTCATCTGTAACCCTAGCGTTATTCCCATCTCTCTTCCCGCCATAAACTGTGTTTAACTACAGAATTAAGTAAAATGAAGCTAATGTTGTTGAATTCTTTTTCCAAGTTTTATTTCTACCACCATTTTGCTATTTGACATGGAAAACAGTGTTGCAATGATAAATGGGCGATTAAAGTAGATTTCATAACAATCATTTATTTATGATTATCATTATATCCTGCTTTTTGAATCCTGTTTACCGCTATTCCCCTTACATTTACTCTAGGATGTAAGGTTATTTTGTTGAAAGTCCTTTCTGCGTGTGGTTTATTGCCAACTGATTGCTGAAATGGATAAAAAATTGAAACCTGTTTTGTGTTCTTATATGTATATCGATGCGATGTACAACAAAATAAACAAAAACAAATATTGCTTTAAATTTATTTTAAATATGCATAAATCAATTGGATTATTTTTACTTTACAATCGCTTTATGATGATAAAGCCAGTTGTAGCCCAACCAAAGAAATGGAGAGTAAACAAAATTTTTCATTAACTATATTTAGGGTGAACATGTCTGTTAGTTTATAAAAAAATTTTGGATTTCAATAAATATTTTAAATTTTAATTAGCAAACAATCCATGGCTAAGTCACTTTTGATGAAATTATCTAGAAAATACTAAACGATTCTATGAACACTAATGTAAGCATAAAATACAACCTGATTATAATGTACCGGGAATATATAGATAAGAGTATGGTTATTAGCTTTACTATCTAGTGTTTGTTCATGTTCATTCTTCATGCCTTTCTAATTTGGTCCGTTGTATATTCAAAATTTATATCGAAAAGGTGTGGTGTGTGATTCGATTCCTCATGCGCCTCTAAGTACCCTTTCTTTCAATGTAGCGCTTAAGACTTTAATTCCGTTCTTTTCGAAACCAGGGTTAAATAATACAATAAAATAAAAATATTTCTAAAACTTTCAATTCAAATTTTAGTTATATTTCCATAAACGCATTGTGCAGAAAGAGGGATAGGATTGGTTACTGAAAGCCAATTTTACAGCTGACAGATTACCCAGTTTTTTGAAAAACAAAAGTATTTTTTAAATCAACGCCATTTCATGCTTTTTTAAATCCATATTATCAAAAGACGTAACAGGATATTGTTTTAGATACTAAGTGACGACCATCAGAGATACAGTCTTGGAGTTTTTATAACAAATTATTTATTCACAGAAACCGGTTTACCGCGTACTTCAATTGTGTACAAATATGTGTAAAAAGTTACGTTTCAATACCTTGAATGGCTTTCCATAGGATGCGAGAATTCACCGGTTTACCGCGTACGTCAATTGTGTACAAATATGTGTAAAAAGTTACGTTTCAATACCTTGAATGGCTTTCCATAGGATGCGAGAATTCACCGAAGATTTTCCAACCTAATGCAGAACCCGGGGTGTTCTCTTTAAATTTGTTTTCAAATTTCTACGTAGAGTCCTAGCAAGTCTATGCCCTTCTATCCGTTTAACAGACGATTAGACTCTTAACAAAATAGTTATCGAGGAAGTTGAAAAGTAAGCATGAAAAGTATTATATATTATATATTGATCCTATAGCGGATTATTTGATTATAACAACCATCCTCTAAAAATATTGAGTGTTTTTTTAGTTTCAAAGAGCGACTGATTTTAATAGAGCTGTGTAATTTCCTATAATATTCTTAGCCCCCAAATATTGGCATTCGTCACCTGTATTAGATACTGACAAAGAGAGAGGAGTGTAAGCAGAAACGAAAAGAGATATCATGAAATACTTTAACTGAACTGAACTTTATGGATTCTCCTTGATGTTGAAAATCGTATGATCGACTTAACATGTCCTCTACTTATTTTTGAATAGTAAATGCTAACAGAAATTAATTTTCTCCTTAAAAGTGTTTTAAAAAAATAGGACGAGAATTTTAATTAAACTTTTTGTTTCGTTGTATAATTGAAATAAATCTAATTTTCAAAAGTCATTAGCTAAAAAGCTGTTTTCGTATGCAGCACAGGAGAATAGTGGTATATTCAGCAAGTCAAAACGCTTGCAACGTGCACATGGAATCTTTGGGGACTCCGTAAGGTGTATACATTCTTGATCAGTATCAAAATCTCAATCAGTCTAAGCATATTCCTCCACCCTTCAATCTTTTTGTTTGTCGGTTCGTCTGTTCATCTGTCCACCTACGCAAAGCGTGTGGTAATCATTGGGATACCAGCTTGAAAACATTGACAAAGGCATTCGATGTTCTTGCACGTAGGGTAATATTGAAAGGTGTCGCAAAAATTCAAATGATCAGCCTATAGCAGGAGGTAAATTAAAAACTATATATTTGGAAGCAAAAGAAATTTTAAGTAGGTTTCTTGGTCATTACCGTAAGGTCTTGCACGTATATCTATAGGTGATCCCAAACTAGTTATCAAATGCACAAAAATGTAATATATCGTCTGGCTCAACCAACGTGTAATGAAATTTCAATAATATCTTACTTACGTAGTTAGGACATATGCGGGTGAAAATTTAACCAAAAACCAACAAATATATAAATAACAAAACACCATTACACGAGCCCACAAGCCGAAATTTGGAGACTGAATAATACGGTAGGCGTAGAGCTGCCTCGCTTATCAGTTGGCTGACACGAACTATTTTCTAAATATTTTGAAAAAAAAAAAATTTGGTTTGCAATTTTACATCTGTTTGTGTTTGATATTGAAGGTCAATGGTCATTAAAAAAATAAATGTTTTTTTTTTATTACCTTTGTACATTATAAAGGAAGCGGTACATAAAGAAAGTGAATAAACCAACATGTTCTTAGCTTTTGGTATTCATCAGTAGCGAGGATGAAAGCGTTATCAGAAGTAATGTTATTTATGGGCTCAACACAGAGAACCCAAAACTATAAAATATGTTCAATTTCTTTGTGAGCAACATAATGCGTTGATAATGAAATGAGACAATGCGCCGACAAAAAAGCGTACGCCATCATGGAATGATGTGAATTGTCGATAACGTCTTAGCATTACAATCAGGTTTGTATATCTTTATACTTGCAACCGAAGAGGGAAAGGGACAGGAAGAATTGTAAGGATTTTTAAGATGTCGAATTTCTTCATTCTATATCGTTTATAATGTCAAATGTAATTTCCCGTTTTCGGGTAATGGTTTTCAAGGACCAGCATTGAGCGGTGGATTGAAAAATTCTTTGCTTCAATAACGAGAAATATATATTAAAGAGTGAAAGAAGCTAAAGTTTTGCTACGAGGAGTACGCATTTGAAAAGGTGAATGGACATGGAATGACTAACTAATCTAATTAACAATAGAAATTCCCAATTTAATGAAAGTTTGCATTGATTTCTGACTCTTTACATGTGCTATAAAAAAAAAGATAGAATAAAGACAGAACGAACAAAAATGGGAAAAGACCCATAACGCATGTGAACTCTTCTTTGTTGTGGTATGTACCCGAATTCTTTCGTCGATTTTTGGTGATCAAAAAAGGAAAACATGTTTAAATAAACTCTTGAAATTGAAGGCTGCCAGCAGGATTTGCAAAGAAATCAATGCCCTTTGACCAGCTTAGCCCACATTTCAATACCAACCTGTGCGCATGAACTTTTCATTCGTCTATCAAATTTGAAATCGATATATCGATATTTCGATAAAACACACGAAACACAGACGTAGCTTGATCTATTCAGAATATCGTGCTGATCTACGCTGAGACTATATAAACATGATAGGGTCCCTAAGTCTTCTTTTTGGATGCTAAAAACGTTATGACAAAATGAGTACACTCCCAGCCCCCAGTGGCGACTATAGGAAAGTTTCAAGCATTATTTTTTAATTTAAATAAAAATAAATTTTAATACAAAATATTGCGGCACATTGAAGAAAAAAGCGTTTGAAACCATAATTTACGATCCTTGGGGTTGCTGCAGACGTAATATTTTTTTGTTATACGTCATCTGTTTGAAGCAACGAGACAACGCTATTTGGCCGCCTCCCTTGAGATTCTTGGTAGCATTTAATACCTCTCCTCTTGCTTTTATTTATGGTGCTTCGCATGTGTGTGTTACATGTTCGCTTTCCTTCTTCATCCAAGTAAATGGATAAGAAACAATTTTACGTTAGTTGGATCAAAATGGAGAATTTATTATCTTCCGTCTGCTTGTAATTAAAGGAGTGTGCATATTTCTCTGCTTCTATTTGTCAATGAAGCGAAGAGAAATAAAATTTGTCATTTTTTGAATTATTCAGTCTAAGGGAACCGCATGTATTTTGCAACCGATGTGAACGAAATAGCAGAGATAGTGAAATTATTGATCAAGAATTGTTTTGTTTTGCACCTAGAAAAAATTATAAAATACTATGATAATCCATATAAAACCGTGTATTTAGACCACAACGCATATGAAAACGAGCAAAATGTAATCAACAGTAATTTAAGTCACTTCTACGCATATGAGTGTTGGGCAGCTTTGAACAACTTCAAGGACTCCTCGGTCAATTCCTGGGCATTGACATTCATAGAATCAAGCGACGCTATTCCTAGTCTTACTTTTAATATTTTTCAACCAACCTAACGCAAATGCATCTATTGTTTGCTGATGTTTTGTAGAGCAGACGTTATTGTGTTTCGTCGTTATCTCTTTACATTTTTTACAATTTTCAATGAAAGAAGTTCAAAGGTCATTGTTATGCTTGCAATTCAAATGATGCTTCATATTGTGAGCGTTTTGTTACATATTGTCCTTAGGAATTAAGTTATGCTTTAAGTGGGCAGCAAAACGGAATGTTTTGTCTTCTGTCTTATTATCGTTATGCGCAATTGACCGTTGGTGCCCTGTATACTATAATAACGCGTGGGCTTGGATTTCTGTAGGCGTATTCGTGTGGGCAAACGCTAGATAGATGAATTAAATTTTTTCTTAAAGAAAAAAAATGCCATTTATCCAAATTAATTGAATAATGTTTTAACAGACTGTGTACAAGCATGCAGATGTGTGTGCGTCAAGATAGACAGCTGGCACCATACCAACCATTTTTAATTGTTTATTTATTTATTTTTTTTGGAATCACTAAATTGTTTAAAACAAACATTTATTTCTTTGCTATTTTCTAAAGGCAGTTGACTATTTCGCCAATGGGTTTCCATTAAAGTCATATATAGTAAAACTCTCAGTTTTAATATTTCATCAAACTGTGGCAAATCACAAATGCTGTCTATTATGATTTTATGTGGAACTCTATGCTTAATTGTTTAACATTGATCTCATCAGTTTTATTATCTTCTACGTATTCTACTCATGGATTTATGGTTTTGTTATGGCATACATAGGTGAAACTAGCCAGTAAAAGCATATCTATGTTTTTAATAGGTACCCAAATCGCAACGAAATATCTTTGATTTAAAAAAAAAGTATAGATCACAACGCAGTAATGTGGCGTTTCATTATTTCAATTTTCAACTTATTGCATATAATTATATGAAACCTACTTTCGGCCCGTATTACTGCCAGAATTAGAATGGATTGAGCAAATCTCTCTTGTTCAGAATATCAAAATTTGCTAATGTCTGCGATACCAAAAATTCTAAATACAGTGTAATTATGCCTTGACACATATATGTCCTTTCGTTGCTAACGCCTCAGAGAAGTTAGAAAGTGAACCCAAGTAACTTGGCAAGCATTGCCTTTCTCCGATATTTAAGCTTAATTTTTCTTTCTGTTACGTTTCTTTCTTTTACCTTTTTTTTGGCCCTTGACTGGGCATAGGCTATTAAAAATTGACCCAACAAATCAGTTCAATTACTACTGCTTAGGTTTGGTCTTAGAATTGATCATTATATATGAATTTGTTAGAAATCTGCAGTAAAGTAAGTTAAAAGCCGACAGTTGAGTGGAGCTGATCGTTCAGCACCCTACAATACCTCGCCCATTACCATTCCAAAGTAAGGAAAAACAATTCGAATCTTTAGTCGTAAGAAAACAAAGTTTTGACAAACCTTATAAGGAAGGGCTTCAACACATGCGTTGATGTTGTCCAAGTGTAGAATAGACAGGAAACTTACTTCTCCCTGTACTTTCGTCACAAAGCATTTAAAACCAGACGTTGTTTATATGGAACGCAGTTTGAAATATAGACCACTATATATATATATGTATCAAATCAACACCTTGCACTAAAAGACCAAACGTTACACTTTGTTGCCATAGAAAGACTTATTGTTTCTGGGACGGACTACACGGGAAGAGGTTCAAGGAAAGGTGCCATTCCATCCTCATTTTTCGTTTGTTGTTGTTTGGTTTTTGTTGTGAAGTATGAAATACTATATCTATTTAAATTTAACACCGATTTAACAAATCAAATATGTGACGTTTGTAATACAATTGCGTTCGAAAAATGAGAGAAATTTTTATTTTAAATAAAATATCAATGTAAGAATTTCTAGTGTCAGGTTTGCACGTGTTTCATTAACTGCTTATTGAAAAAATTGCTATCATCTGGTACATTCGTTGTTAAGTTAGAGCACCTTTTCTACGTGTAAGATATAATTTTTGGAGAATTTTCAAAATGAATGAATTTATTGAACAAAGAACTCATATTAAATTCCGGCGACTGAAATTTGTTCGCAGATGAATTGAAAATATTGAGAAAGTATTATAAAACTATGGCACAATCGAGGTTTTAAATCCGGCGCAAGTAAGGCGAAAAAATATGCTATAGCAAGTTAAATTTTAAAGTCCTGTTAGTTTTTTCTTTCGATCATTATGTTGTTGTCCACAAAAGCGAGTTTAGATTGTCATTCAACTCTGAGTTACATTGTCATTCAAAACTCAAGTGTGCTTGAAGTAAAATTTTCTTAATTTCTTGAACACAACGTTATAATATACATTTATTTTGCATCTCGTCTACAACACGAGGCAATGTTTTATTATTTGAAAGTTCTTAAAATGTACTCCTATTAAAAAAGTCGAAAAAAAGAGTAAAACAAATAACTACCTTCTACCACATCATAAAGGAAAACACAAAGTCAACAAAGTTGTTAACGACACGTTTTCCACAGGCTAGTGTAGAAAGTCATCCGGCCCAAAAAAAAAACGAGCAAGAAAACTATATTCAGCTGTGTTCGAATCCTTGATGCGTAGAATACTTGACTTAAACTGTAATATTTGTGGCGGGCGTGGCAGATCTTTTTGATTTCTTTAGAGCATACGTGAAAATTTTTTTGTAGTTTTGTGAATAGAAAGCAAAACAAACACAAAGCAGATGTGTTATTAGTTTAGATTGCTCTGTAGCCGCATCTTTTGACGCCTTTGTTCAATTCAAATCTGCGTGCAAGTTACTCCCAATGCTTTTTCTTCTTTTTTTGCGGCCAGAAATATTTTCAGCACAGACGGCAGGCAAATAAGTGGACATGTTTAGGCGGATTACACGTTTGACAATGGCCAGTTCTACGATGTCTGTGAACATGCTTCCTGGATGTTGCAAGGGTTTTGAAAAGAAATCCATTACGTTTGATTAGTGTGTACGATTTTTCCAACGTCCACGGTACAATTCTCTAACCGCTCATACGTTGGTTAAGAACGTAAGGACGTCTCTGACGAACATTTTCAGATTCTGCAAAGTTGTTGATGTTTTCATTATACTCAAGACTTTAAGAAGTGTATATAAAGGTGTGTGGTTTTAAACGCTTGGGTTTTTGTGTCTAAAGCAAATATTGCGGCAGTTTCTTTAAACAAAATTCAAGAGCACGTTGCGTGCCACATAATGAAAGTCTCTTAAAATATCTCCACAAGCACCTATAATATATGATATAGTTTGGATGCTTGGGATTAGAAAATGTTACGTAAATATGTATACAAGGGCCCATTTAATAAAACCTTGACGCTTCATATTCATGTGTTAATATTGAAAGTAAATTTTTTTTCTTTAACTTTTAAGGCTATTAATAAACTAGCAACAAATTTAAGAGACTGTCTTCAGAAGGAAAGACGCAAATTATACATAACTTGTCTTTCGTCGCAATGGATGTTGTAGCACGGAACATGTGGAGCTAATAATTATTGGGTGAGCAAGAAAAAAATTGTGAATGTCTCTCTCTATGTGTCTTTCATTTTCTCAATGTCTTCCCCACCTTCTGAATTTATATGTATATATCGATGATATTGACTTGGCAAAAGAGAATTTCCAAATTCTTACCCCACTCCATCTTTCGATCAATTCAGGGATACAAGTGTCCGTAATTTCATTAATTCCTCTTTCACGATTGTTCGGTTCGATTGAAAGGAATATTTGTTACTGTTCCCAGCTTCTACTTTTGCTAACTTGTTATCTTACACTTTCACAGACGCTTCCATCTGGATGTAATGATTACATCGTAAGTTCTCTCGTGCGGATGCGCGTAGTAATAGTATTTACGTACCCCGATAATATGTAATGAATAGGCTTATCGTCTCCTTAATTGAAAATTTACTTTTGTTGTTAGCACAAGTCATGGACATAAGAGTTTATTTTTGGCAAAAGTACTTAACTTGTCATAAGTATGCGTTTACCACTCTCAGAATTGTTAGGCGCAATAGTTCACAACGTCTTATTTATAAGTTAATTAGTAGCACATCTTCCCTTAACGAACAAGTCAGTTTCGATGATATTATTACGCTGCAAGACATGTGGGGACAACATTACAAATTAATTATTAGTGCATCAAGGAAGCTATTCATGAGGTTCGCTGTATTTGGCACGACAGTTAATTCGTATTACGAGATACGTTATGATAATTAAAGCGAGATGTAGCGTATGAACGAACTATGTACATGCAAGTTATGTGATTTCTCCCTTTGTTACAAGACTTATTAACCTTAAATTACTCCTTCAGGCAAACCATAGTTAAGTACTGATTATTAAATACAGATTAAAATCATTTTTTTTTTTTTTTTAGTTATTTTAAGTATTAAAATTTGTTATTAACTATTGTTTTATATATTATTTATATATATTTGAGAAGAAATAAGACAAAAAATAGTTTACAAAAGTTTGTGTCGGAGTGACAGTGCTTTCCCTTACCGAACTGTAAATAGATCATAAATATGAGACGCATCTACGCACATTACTATAGAATACGCGGAACCCGAACAATTGAGGAGACGGAAAAATTGTAGCCGCCAATAATGGGAAGTCCGTAAGCACTTAGAAAAAACCAAGCGAAGTTTAAATGCGAAGTATGTGTGTTTATATACGTTGAACCTGACTTCACTGATCAAATCTTATTTGCCTGGATTCCATAAAACAAACTATTCAAAAATTATACAAAGGAGAAATGTAGACGTAAAACCGGTTTAAAGCCGTTACGAGTGAACCGGATAATTTGGCAAGTACAAAAAGCAATTAGTGCTGACAGAAATGCTAGGGTACAATGCTCATCAATCAGTTTAAGTCGTGTCCTTGGCTCTAACAAAAGCAAGAACAATTCTAATGTACCGGTATCCATGGGCGGTGAATGTGAAATCTGCTCGGGACAAAAATGAAACATGACGTATATAATTCTTTGTAGCACTTTACGCAGATTAAAACAAGTAAAAAAAAACTTTGTAACTTTGTGACCGCGGCCCCTACGTAATCCCGCTTAATACAATTATCGAATGAATTTCCAATTTATATAGGAAGTGATCAAACACGTAGTCCGAACCGAACAATTATAAATACCCTGCATCTCTGGGCAAAGACAAGCCGGAGTACCAGACTTAATTAGAATATATCAAAAAGTACGATCTATACTTTAAACGCAAGAATCCAAGACTTACAGACGGATAGACAAACTTAGGTCGATTCAAAAGCGATTTGTAATGAAAGGTGGGTCTATCTTAAATCCGCACAAACCTAACCCTCTTACAGCATAATTGGTGTATACAGTATAAAAAGCCAATTGATTTATATATAAACATGCCATTAGTATCATTTTTGATGTCTTTTGTTGTTCACTCCTTTAAAACTAGTTTTAACATTTCCGTTTTTTTTTGCTCATTGATTTACTTATGAATAGCGTTTTGCGGGTTAATCTGGTTTTTTCATTTTTCTTTTTCAAATGTTTGCTTAAGAAAGTACAAAAAGTAAAAAAGAAACCCAGACAAATTTTGCTTTTTTCCATTTTTTTTTTTTTTTTTCTTTTCCGACTATAATTCCTTGTAAGTATTCTTCTGAAAAAAGAAAAGTTATTGCACTATGAAGTTTAACCTTATTACGAGCACTTTTATTTTCTCTATTAACTAATAACACAGATAAGAGACAAACGATGTTAAAAATTTTTAGGCTTTTAAAGAATAACGATAATATTTAATTTCTTGTGTATAAAAAAGTTTTATGCTATAAATTTTGTGAACAAATCTAATTTAAAAGTCTATTAAGTCGCATATAGGAGCGATGTGAAAATAGTGAAACCACTCTTTTAAATATATGTCGAAGAGTCATTGAACTAGAAACTGTGTACAGTGTATACGATTTTATTCGTCGCGACTTTATATTATAAGAAGCTTGGGACTCGCCCGATTGATTTTCACGTGCCGAACAGACGTACTCGATACTGTGATCTAATTATGTTTACACAATGCCAAACAAATTATGAGCTACCTTAACATGTACGTTGTCTATACAAACTGTACAGTGATTTATACTTTTTGTTTCGATCAAGATATTAATTGAATCGAGAAAATCGAGTGCATCCTATCTAGGTTATAGCATCAGGATGCTTACATGTTTAGTAGATAGCCAACAGTTACCTAATATTAAAGAACTTGATCTTACTTACGCAACATACTCGGTCAATATTTATTCGTGTTTTGTGGTAGTTATACGCTTAGTTGAAAATAGAGTCGTATTTGAGCTGTGTTTGAAACATATTTCAGTAGCATTTAGTATTTATTAGTTTTTTTTTTCTCCTAATTTTATTTATCTATCTATACTTTCTTATATGCTGTGAGTTGATGATGCCTGCACATGTACGTATAATATATTCATGCTATGCATCGCCTATCGAATACACCTGTTGTGGGACGTGAACTTTAAAAACTGTAATAGTTTACATTTCGGCAACCATATGACATCTTGTGTGACATGACTCTTAAACGGGTTGTGTGATGCACGTTTTTTTCGTTGATACTATTCGACAATCAAAGACATCTCTTGCATCCATTGGTGCACATTGGTACGTGATATGATAGTCCTTAACAATGGCAACTGTAAGCTTTTAAGAATTCATATTGTATTTATGCATTTAAGTGTTCCATAGCATGCTCTAAAATGTTTCAGATTTAAGTTCTAGTAACATTTTGTAGGTGATTTTGAAAATGCTAGAAAAAGAAAATTATTGCATTACATAATATCAATAAGGAAAATAATATGGCGTTTAAAATAGAATGCTTACTATGCGAAAGCTGTGTACATGAATGTTGATCACTGATTATTTCGAATAAATACAATTTTTTCATTAATTTGTGTAAGTTTAATGGTACACTTAAATTACAGCGACTTCATTTCGGGAATGCCTTTTTACAAGTATTGTCAGCACAAACAAGGAAACCTTCTCTAATTGTGCTCATAAATATTCCTTATACGCGATTAAAAAGGAGATTAAAAGCGCCCTCTGATGTCTTCAAATAAATGTTGCTGGTTGTCAATTCATTGCTTGTCGCATTCACACAGCTATTAAATACATTTGAAAATTGAACAAAGCTATATGTATGTTTTAATTGCCATTGTTTGTAAGTATTTCATTCATTTGTGAACGCTGGGTTGCTAGGCGATAGCCATTATCATCATCCATGTATAACCCTTAAGCAATTCAAAAATGTTGTGCGAATTTTAATTTATTCGCTTTAGTAGGCTTTGGCTCACTACACTGTTTTCGCTTGTTTTGCTTGAAGTCAAGACACATTACATTAGAGCTTGCTGAAGTCTGTTATTAATGTCTGTCAGTCCTCACTGTTTATGAGGAGTAACAAAATAAATATTTTGAGTGGCAGCATGTCATGCAAATACAATGGCTACCTCTTTAAAGTATTTCTTACTCGAAACTTTTCAAGTCAGTGATTTTTCGTAGAGGTATTCTAAAGAACCCTAGCTGTCAGTTGCATAATTAAAAGCAATCAACTGAAGAAGAAGATATCTCCTTGTATGCCTCATCTTCTATGAAAGGTTGAGCATATTTTCGAACGGAGAATTAATTTTTATAAGTAATTTTCAATTGTATTTTTGCATTACTAAAAGGCAACTACGAGCAATTTGTTAAAGCAAAATGGACGGTAGTCGTGAAATTTTTTGAAAAGTGGAAAGAAAAGAGGAAATAGGGACAAAAAAGCCGAAAATACTTGATTATGGTAAGTATTGATATGTACGTAATAGGAGTGTGTATATAAAAATGATTCAGTAATTTCAATATACTTGTAGCCTGTAGTGTTATCGCATACTATCGTATGAACCCTTTTGATAAAATAAAATGTCACACTTCACTTCGCATGTAAACAGTGATAATTCTGTTTATATAAGAATAATCTAGTGTGTGATAAGGATAATTTAGTAAGCAATTACAATCCTGTTTAGAATAAGATAAGAATAGTTTAGTGTAAAAATTTAGTATAAATAGTGCCTAAGAAAATCAGTTCTCATAAAGCAACTCAACCAAGCGTTTTACTCGCTAATAGCGCTAGGCATTCAATCTGCCTGAACCATTAAGATTAGTGACCGTCTTATGTCGAGATACTTTGGCATTATAAAAGACGGATAGACTTGGCGTACTGCAGCCGAGCAGCATAGGGCCTAAACAGATAAACTAAACATTTCATACCACACGATACCACATCAAATCTCATTACAAGCCATTACGGGGGTTCAACCAGAAGTATCACAAGGAAGCTGAAATGCTTGTTATTATTTGAAAGAAATTACTATGGACGAAGCACTAACCTTATAAAGCTTAAATTAACCTCAAGTGTGTTTGTTTAGTATTTGTTTGACTGCCATTAATAATGAACTTTTTCAGTGTCCGGTAAATGATGCTTTCATTTAAAATGTCTCAGCACAAACGATATCGAAGACGGTCTAAATTCCATTTTGAGGGAGGCCAGATGGTAGACTTTGAATGGACTGCTACGAACTGTGAAATGTAGTAGAGTGAGAATAGAACGAGTAAGAAAATTATATTCGTTCGTAATCGAATCTTTTACACCCATTATCAGTGCGGGGGATTTTTACTATCTTCAGAATAAAAATAGGATTTTTGTGGTGTATGTGTTGTACTTTATGAGGGACAGGAAAAAAACGCGGAAAGAAAAGAGATTCATAGCTTTTGTTCCGTAGGCGAATGAGCATTGTAGGGGTGTTCTTTTAGGTGGTTTTCAAACCCTTTTCCAAATTTGATCGGTTCAGAATTTGATGCCGATCAAGAACATATATAGATTGTGGATTTGCTGAAACTTCCATCTTGGAGTTGCAAACGTTTTTTAAATTGAAATAGATCCCTCAACGTTTGGTGATGTGTATAAAATAAAATAAGAATATTTTCTAGAAAATATTTCATGTTTCCTTTATCGCTTCGCCTGTTTTTGCAATAGGTCTCGCATAACACACATATTGTTCATTCATGCTTTACATTTGTTATATAATCGTTTGACGTCAATCTCTGTGTTTTAGTTTTTTTAAATAGTTTTCAAGTGCTTCTTCCTATTTCCTTTTTTTTTATTACATAATATTATAAAAAATTAAAAAACTTTTATTCAGCTTAAGTGAAATGTTTATTTACTTTAACGTTTTTATTGATAAATAACTTTAAAATAAAAAGTTGTATTTGAAAGGAAGCGTTACAGCTGATGATATGCGCTTAACGAGTTTTTCAATAAACATTGGATTAACTCAATTGAGGAATTTACGTGATTGTTGCAGCTAGAAGGAGAGAGTCGTCGAAAACTTCTTAAGAGTGAACGAGGATGAAATGCGAATCAAAAAATATCTCTTTTCTTTGCCCGCTTTCCGAATTCTGCGGTCTTTTGCTCTTTCTCTCTTTGTTCACAATACACAGATTTAATGCATTGGTTATATACCGGTCGACCGAGATACAAAACGTGCTTGTTGCGTGTAAGTTGCTAACACTGTGTTTGGTAAGAATTGAATGAACTTTTATGCTTTGTGTGTTCACAGACACGCTTCCGTGTGCTAAACATTGGCGATAAGAGTCCATTAAATAGATGTATGCAATAGGGCTTAAACGAAGTGGCCGTCTTTACTATTCAAAAGAATTTTATGTCCCTCTGTTTGATGTCAGTCCACCTAGAGCCCACAATTTTTGATATAACTTAATGAAACTTAACGTACAGTAACGTGTCTTGACCCAAAGGTGTTTCCGATTACTCCCTACAGAACACCTTACTTTTAAAAAGCCCCTATATGAAACTAATTTGCAAAAAACTTGTATTTTGGCATATTAAATGAATGTGGGAAATTTTGATGGGATGGGATTACTTTTTGAGTTCCTCATAATCCTTAAAAAAAGTAAACTTTTAGTCGCTTATAATAAAGTTAGCCCACAATAGCGATTTGACATTAAAATTTAACATCGACTCATGGTGGTGTCACAACACAGGCCACGCGAAAACAATTAACCACATTTCAGTTGAGCAAGGCTATCGTCATGTGACTTGATCGTAGCAAAGGCAATTTTCGTCCCAAAAATTTTATTATATTTCAGTGTCCGTCATAAATAACTCGAAACTATACTTTTTTTCCAAATAATGTCTTGCTTTTTATGGTAACCCCTATATATATATTGGGTTCTAAAAAGTAGACTTATGTCTACTTGAGATATCTTCCAAGGACTGTAGTGCAAAAAATAGCCCGTGTGGTTCAAATTTGCCAAATTGCTCTGATCAACAACTTACTGAAAATTAGTCCGATTTGCTATATAAAAGAATGAGCACTTGTAGGAACGGTTATATGAGATTCGGCTCAAAGAATTGCCCCAGCCGGACTCAATTTTTCATACCATTATAAAATATTATTACGCAGCAAGTTTTGTGAAAAATTTTAATAATTGGACTTTTTTGCGCTATATAGAGAGTGATCGAAAAATCGACCGATTCGAAACATTTTCAATTGCGTTTATCCTTGAGTCAAAACACGTCAATACATCAAATTTTATCAAAATATATCAAAAATTGCGACCTTTAGATTGAACACAAATTTATATAGAGAGGCATCACACACGAACACCGGGACAGATGGGCGGAAAGGCAGGCAGGCCGACTTAAATCATTTTCTGAATCGATCGGTATGATAAGAGGTGCGTCTATGCTAAGGCCCCCTGGATGGTAAGTACGTTCGCACAAACTTTACATACCCTGTAACTTAAGTGGTGCAAGGTATAAATATCGACAAATTCAATCAGTTCATGCTCGAAAATGGTGATGTGAATCTTAAGAGAACTGAGATGAGTATGACTTTTATATGTTTTCAAAAAAATCTTTCATTCTTCTTTCATATTACTCCTCTCTTTCCTGCTATACCGAAGAAGGTTTTCCTATCTTCACTTAATTAAAAACAAAAGTTGAAAACGTATGGAAGATGGGATCCATTGCAATTGTATTGTATTGCCAATCAATGGGAAATAAATTGGAGGCGAGAAAATGTGTTTTGATAAACACGACTTATGTTTTATTTTTTTATTTCTTTTTATGATTTCAGTTACGTTTTGCATATCAAGTAGTTATTATATATCGATGTCATTAGACTTTTTCCTACTTATGAAAGTAAATCAATTTTCAATTTTTTTAACATCTATCTAAAGAATTACAAAGGGATTGTCACGTATTTATGTATTCTTTACCTGTATTTGCAGTTTTGGAGAAGAACTGCAAACAACTCTTTCGAAGGTAGTGAACAATTTTACTTAAGTTGTCGACAACATGCTGCTCAACAAACTTTCCATTATTTATTTAAAAGCATTTCAATTAAAAGAAAATTTAACTAAATGTTTGTTGCATAAGCATTTCTTTATCTTTTTTGTTCTTTTTTAGGTTTATTTTTTAATGAATTTATTTAAAATAATTAAATAAGTTACCAATTTTTCATATCCACAGGAACATTTATATTAAATAGAAAATAGAAAAGAATTTTCGTATATGTGGAAAGGATAGTGAGCCCTTCACAATAGAAAATTTTGCGAAATTTTGAGTACAGGTTTACAAGCTATTTATTCAGCTTCAACTCAAAACTTTCGAAGTCCACTGTTCGCCAAAATTGGGCCATTTTTCTAAATTTAAAAAGAATCAAAGAAAAAATTTATTCATATCAAGGTCTTAAGGAAAGACAGTACTTAAGGAAAATAAATTTTTTCAAGACTTTCCAAGAATGGACGCATGATAGAGAGCTCCCAGAAAGCAATAGTTTCTTGTCTAACCACACTTAGGATTAGTCAGCACGAAAGAAACAAACCAAAATATATCGGAAAACACGAATTTAACATAAAAAATACATATATGAAGAGAACATGATGTCTGTTTGATTCTTTGGCAACGCTGGAGAATATCTTTACGTAGTTCCAGTTGAAAGACAAACGAAAGAATATTAAAAGACTCTGCGGTATGGCAAACTTGGAAAACACGATCTCATGAAATAGGTTTCAAGTGTGGAGAAATTCGTGTGTTTGGTCTAATCTGTACCGACTTTGAAGACATCTCTTTTTCGTATCCCAATTCTGTTCTGCAATGTGGTCTTAGAAGTAAGAAAACCACATTTTCAGATTATTCATAATTTCCAGGGTTATATAAATTTTGTACACGATATCATCGTTATCATCGTTATATTATTATATCTTTTAATATTATTTTAAGCTCTCTGTTTGTCATTTACTTTACTTTGCTTCCGATCCACTAGCAGCTTCGATTGTTATGTAAAATCCGTTTTATTTCGGCTTTCAATTTCACATTTAATCTATTTACTCTTCACAAAATTTATACGATGTAGGTAAGCGCATATGATTCCAACGTATCATATTCACTATCCATTCGATATATCCATTTTAGCAAAAATTGGGAGAAGGTCATCACCATTTAAATATGGGCAAAACAAACAGGGTTGTTATATCCCGAACATGACCTTCATAATTCTTTGTTCCCCATAACCACATCTAATCAACAGAAAATTTTCCTAATGTAAAATGTGAAGAGCACTTAACCTTTCCGTTTTTTGCTACTAAACTATGTGCACTCTTATGCCAATAGAATAAAAGTCATTAAAAGACTTTGCGTTTGTTGAATTGTTCAGCAATTGATTTTACTATAAATTGAAAATATCTAAGCGGATTTCACTAATTGTTCGATTCATCGAAAGCTTAAAACAACTTATGTGATCTTATCGGCTATTCTTAAGCGATGTCTACCCTACTTGTGCAGCACACCGGGTCAGTGGATTTTAACCGTTGTGTTTAAACCAATAAAGTCTGAAACATTTTTTTGCTCACTTCCATAACGCAACAACGCACCATACCGCTGAGGTGGAAAACTGCAAACGATGCCTAAATTCCGTCTTCAGACCGAGGAAAAATCTTAATCTTGTGCCCTTAAAGCATAGTTGAATTGTATTTCCTTTTGCCAAAGAGCTAAAACGATCTACAACAGCTAGTCTACATTCCTACGTATAGATCCCTTATATCATTAGAAGGTGAAAGGTGCTCCCGAAGCCTATGTGAGTTTGCTTTGTCGATGTTTCAGAAACTTATTCATGTGTTTAACGTTCCCACACATTTAGTCGCACAAATTCTCTGAACGAACACTTGCACAATTTTATTGAAGTATCTTTGACCTGAATTTTACAAAAAGCAGAACCATGTAGGTAGTGTCGATTATTAACATGCATAGATATCCAATATGGATAATTCCATAGAATTTTACATAATTCCTCGAATGTGAAAATAATATGAAAATCATTTTAATTTACATAGTTTTAGTAAGAATTTGTAAAAATTTTCCAAAAAATAAAATATGAAATGGAAATCTTCATATAAGGCTGGCACTTGCAATAAACGAAAGCAAAAAAAAAAAAAAAAAAATGTTTCTATTTAGAAGATACCGTTTTTTTTTTTTTTCACTTTTTCAGTTTAACCTTTACACAGAGCTAAGGATTTTGTTTTACTTTTGTAGACAGTGTTAGTACAACGTACGATTCTCGAGCAAAGAAAAAACATTTAAAAGAATGTTTACCTTAAATTGTGTGCATAGGAATGGCTTAATGCAGAATGAATGAATACAAACATCGAGATAAACATTATATTTTCTACATTACATTCCCGTGAGTATATATGTGCACGCTTTCATTTCTATTGCATATCAAATTCTTGTCATTCATTCAACAAGGGTCAAAAATAAATGCAAGTTTTTCTTTTCGATTTGCTTTGAATTAAAAGTTGGTCATTGAAATATTTTGTTAGAAAAAGGGAGAAAAAGGGAGAAAATACAAATAAAAATAAAACAAGCTAAACTGTGTTAAAAATGTTACATGTTTTCAGGGGAAAGGTGTTAGGTGCTAGAAAGGAACTTAAACACATATAACTGACCGGTTAAGGCTTGCTCCATTACTTTAAGAATTTGAGAATTCATTTGAAGCAAGCTCTCCCCCGCACCGCATTGTAGTGTGCTTATGCAGAGAATACTGTAGAAATACAATAAACTCAACACAATATATCACATTACGGCTGTCTGCATATAATCAAAACATATGCAGCAATGCTGTGTGATGTATGCTGTGGAACGAAAATATCGCATCAGCAATTATTTTCCTAAAATTAACGTGAAATGGTAAATATTGCGAAATGATCAATTTTATAAAAAGTACACACAAACCATACACAAAAGTCATACATAATATTAAAGCATGAATACTGCACATAATCCCATACTCTCTGGAATAAAATCATAAAATATAATTCCACAGATGGATGATCTGCGCTTACGATGAAATAAGCGCACAACTTACTTTAACTAGGGACTATTGCTGACGAAGGAGTCCGCAATAGATAGATGAGTAAATAATAATCAACTTATATCACAACACAATCTTACCGAACCGTTGCCCTATCTACCACGTCCGCTATACATTTTCAATCAGTATACTGGCTGCAACTACCAATTTCAAGGACCCCGAAAAAAACGTTTTACATCCGGATGCTTTACAAAAGTACACATGTTCAAACACTACGCCCATCTAGTCGCGTCTGTTCTTTCGTTTGTCCTTCACTGTGGATTTGTGCATTGAACGTTCTCTTGGTCGTAAAAAGGTATTCATTGATATAAGTTGTTGTAGATTGACATTAACAATGTGCTCCATCAGACAAAAGAGGCGCCCACAGTACAATTAAACTAAGTATATCTCTGTTTTTAAAAGTAGAAAGTTGTATTTTTGCTTATTGATCGCTTTTCTATATTCTTCGAGTTATGTAGCGAAGTTTGCACAAAACTTGAGTAAATCGTCCATACCTACGCAATTACTAACATACTGTAACATATATTTTGATAATCTTTACTAAGAGTAATACAATGACTTGTTTAGCACACACCATGTTCTCTGTAAACAGTTTTCCCCGATACTTATGCGACAGATATTGAGAGATCGAAATTTATATATTTGTGTTTTTTTTTTTTTTTACAGATAGCAGATGAGGGATATAAAAGACTCAGCCAGAGGTGAATATAAATTCCTTACTTGTTTTGTTTACTTTCTCAATTCGGTGTCCAGTGTAAACCCCATGGCAATCCGGATGTTCCGGATGAATCCAATGAGATAAAGAAATTCAAACGGCATTATATAATGAATCTTCCATTTAGAAGTTAATAATTTTCGCTCTTTAAATTATTTGAATCGATTTTGTATAGTTCCCTCTATAGTTTGTATAACTTTTTCTTATTTACTTAAACATCATTTTATTGTTAGTATTCCCATCAGGACGCAATAATAACCTCTGCTATTTCTCCGTCCTTATTATAGTGTTTACATATTATATCTTTGGTGGATTTTACGTTAAATATGTAATAAAAAAAAAACAAGAAATTCTGTAAAAAATTAAATTAAAGGTGAACCGCGCCTCATTGTAGTGCTTTCACTTGTTTATTTTAAACTCAAATTAATTTTATTGAAAGTCTCTCCCCATGCATATTATGAGATGCTTTGAAACATCATGTCCAGGTGCAGTTTTTCTTCTCGCATATTTTTAATTGAAATAATTTACATGCTTTTGTAAACAAATGAGGATAATAAAAATATTTAAAAACATTTCATATTCTTGCAGGCGATATAATATTATTATCCTTGAACTTTTTTCTTCACTCTTGCTTCCTGATTCGCTTTATTTCCAATTAAATTTATTAAATATTTTATTATTGCATTACTTCTTCCCGTGGAAGTAAAGCTACGTTCCCAGTAATTTCTTCGAATGTGTTTGCGTAAACGTTTGTATTGCAAAAAAGGAAATCATTTGGGAGAAATAAAAGTCATTCAGTAAATTACGTTTCTATGAGAATGAATGACAAATTCCTGTTTGGTTGAGGGCAATACACGGACAAATGATTATGTGACATATGTCCGCATGTGCTTATGTGTTTTGCAACTGTACTCTTGAAAGCAAATTGAACATGAACAATGACTGCAATCACTTCATCGTCGTTGAAACATTTTGGTTCTTTTTTAAATCCATCACTAAAAATTTGATTTTTATCAAAACGTTTGTAGCACACAGAAGCGACTCTACTTAATATTAGGTTGGCAACTATGAAACGGGCGTTGAATGAAAATAAAAATCAAAAAGCGCAATTTTTGGATTTTATTTATTGAATGCACAGGTTTTAACACAGCAGTATGACTACTTCCTAGTTTAGATCCATGTATGCAACTTGTTGTGTGTGGATCGAGTTCCACAGTCGTCCTTAATTCCTCGATATTAATATTGGCCGGCGGTCTTCTTCGAGGTTCATTGACGATACTCAAATTGCCAGAATGAAATTTTTGGAACCATCTGGTTTAGGATAAAAATAAAATAAAACGGGATACAAACACAAAAAAAATTTCACAAAATGAGTAAATGGAATACCTTTATAATAAATACATGTAATAAAGATATGTATTTACAAATAAAAATATCGAGCGCACATTACAATGTATCTCTCTCAGTCCCAGCTGAGGACAGACTAAACAAAAAACGCTCACTGCATAGTTTGCAACCCAATAAATTTATTCTTGATGAGTCAGAAATTCGGAACCAACCTAGGCATTTTAGTTCGTCCGTCACTCACTACGGTCGGCTGCGTAATCTCTGTCTTAGATTTTTTTCAGATTGAAAAAATTAAAAGTCGGCAGAAATCTTCGAAGTCAAATGATGCGCACTATGGCACTCTGGCAACACATATTACAACAGACACAACATTAAGAAGTTGCGCTTATATCCCATAAGTACTCCTACAGTGGTGGATAGAAATGGAAATGGAGGAATGGAAAAAATCAGCCAAAATAGCTTTCATGGATTGTGTACAAAGTAATATATTCCTGACATATACATACCGGTAGTCGATCATAGTTGCAGAATATAAAAATGCTGCAGGCATTAGCATAGTTCTTATCTAGCTTTAATAACAATATAAGTCTGCAATAAGTTCCAGTTAATGTGCAAAATTATCCCTATTTTATAAGAAAGGGATAATACTTTTTGCCACTGTTCAAGAAATATTATGAACGATTTAAATGAATGTCTTTGATATATGGCATCGAATGATTTTTTTTTTGTTTTTAACATTTTGCTTACAAACTGAATATCCAGTGCTCTAATGATTTATGCTCAGATTGGGAACCAAGTTGACTTTGATATGCGATATCCTCTGGAAGAAGTTGATAAGGCAATTGTGGTTCATTTGAAAATACTCATATTAGTATGGTTTTGTGGAAGAAACGTCGTTACCGAGGTATTTACATTTCATTTCTCTTGACTTTTATTCGGCGCCGAAGGCTTTATTGCAATCCAAGCGGTTCCTGTTACTCTAAAAAGCTTATATGTATTTTCTGTGACTGAGCTATTATTAGTCAGAGTTGATTTGACTGTAGAACATCCGCAGTCCATAGGGAGGCCTGAAATTTTACATATACACTCTATGTTGCTTATTATAAATGAAACTTGACAATTTTGCCTAATTTGCTTGCAGCCAAAATTACAATAGATGACAAACAAGACTAAATACTTTGCATTGCGAAGATATTTATATAGTCACCGTAACTGTAACTGTAATGGCTGTTTACTGTAATGAGCAAATAGCAATGCCCTTAGAAAGGTCTACAACAGGTAAGAGATCGTACATTGGCATAAAATATTTTGCAACTCTGATGGGCTGCTTACACATGTACGTACACTTATTATAAATGGCATACAACATTTCAAAGTACATGAGAGATGAAAATGACCTCAAATAAATGTAATTTTAATATTATTAATAAAACTGCCATTCACATAAAGCTTTACAGGCATATATTAGGTGTAACGATAAATTCTTTGCGCTGAAATAAGTTGGTTTATAAAACGTACCTGACGCTTTCAGTTTTTTCGAAAGTTTGCAAAAAGTTAACCTGGCCGTTGGTGCTTCTACAGCTTAAGTTTCTGTTTTTTATAAACCATGAGTGAATAGAGAAAAAACCGAAAGAAAGCCATAAATAATTACAATATTTTGTATTTACAGAACCCAACACTTTTTATAATACAATTAATTATAAAAAATTATACATTAAATAAATGATAAAAAACTTACCGAATACAGCATGAAACATGGGATAGAGCCGATGTGCGGTCTGGCGGATTGGAGGGGAGAAAAAATAATCGTGACGGATGCAATGCAATGCGTTAAAGTCATGTAGTATCTGTCTGTCTGCTTGTTTGTCTGTCGACTGGCTGTGTTCGTATATGCCTATTTAATGCGTAAGTTTATTATTCTCATACGAACTTTCCTTCTTGTTGTTTTTTTTTTTTTTGTGTTTTCTTCTTAATTGAGGTTTCGTTGCCCTATCACCTCGTTTTGTGCACATGACTGTGTATTATAAAAAGATTGGGCTTAATTCGGACAGGTTTCATATTCTTAACAATTAATGCATTCATTTTTATCTCATGAATTCATTTAATTAAAAGTGTTCTTCTTGGCTTGGTCTTCATTAAAAAACGCATTCAATGAACGACTGATGTTTGATTTTTACTGGTTTAACATTTCATAAGCCTGAGGAGAGGCAGAGGTTTTCTTAAAAAAAGTGTATTTTTAACAATGATAAAGAGAGAAAGAGAAAGAGAGAGAGAGAGAGAGAGAGAGAGAGAGAGAGAGAGAGAGAGAGAGAGAGTATCACTTGAAGAAAGATAAAAAATAAATTTGAATAAATAAATGCTCTCTGTTTTACTTCATATTCCCTTCCAATTGCTGAACACTATTAAAAAGTCCTGATGAACATGATCACCGATAATAAAAACAACAACAACAATTTTTTTGAACAATACAAAAATGAATCCGTGAAATTAAGATTTGAAAATACTAGTTATAGAAAGATTGGCAAACTTGCATTAAAATATATCCACACACAGGAATGAGGATTCGATTTAAATTTGGCTTTATTTCTAATGAGGTGAGCAACTTTAAGAAATTTCTGTTGGCTATTAATCAAGAGAAGAGAAGTCGTCTTGTTGTTGTACGCTAGAGCCGTGGAAGTTCAATATTAAACGTTACACGATAAAGGAATAAAAGGCAAAGCAGAAATGAAAAACTTATCGATGTGTTGAAAATCATATGAACGTTGTTATTACTATGATAAGAGGACAGATGGATAGACCATTTTTAAAATTTCATTAAAATATTGTACGCATTACACTGGAACTTTGCTTTAGATATCCACGCTTTTAAAATATGAATTGATCCACGTTTTTAACTCACATCTTTAGAATGAAATCTCAGCGGCTTTCATTTAGAAAATGTTTTTTCTCTTGTGCTACCTCCGTTACTTCCTCATAGCAGTGCCTAAATGCATAGAAGACAGTCCTGATTGGAGAAAATGGGAACGAGCACGAAGTCTTAAGACCAATGTGAATGGCATTGCAGCATTGTGAGGAAATGTACTGTGATCAAATCCGCTTTTTAGGAATCGGAGATGTAATCATTCTTCTCGTTTATAAAATTTACTTCCTTTCGAAAAAGCACGTGATTGCAAATACTTGTTTTGCTCCATCATCTTGTATGAAGCAAGCATAATAAAACTCATGAGCAAAACACAACCTGAAAACTGTTAAACCTGAAATGTTTAAGAGACATACATCATTATTCTCACACCTACTATGTGAAGCAATAGAAATGAAATTAAAAAATTCTCTCTTATAATTTTGTTAGTCAAATTTAACCAAGCATGCCACTCAATGTGCATATGTAATAAGTGTAATATTGTATGTTAGAGTATAATGAAATTATTGTCTGATAAATAAGCAGTAGAAGCGAACGCGAAGATCCAGCACGACCAGCAGCAATAGCAGCAGCAACAGTCACTGCGGGGTTTAAAACATTTGTAAACCTTTAAAATTTAGCTAATTGTTGCGCCGGCATTCCTCCTCAGGGTGTTGGTATTATTTGAATATCATTCCGTTGTTAACGCGTATTGTTGGTTAATGGAAATGTTTTGAAGCAACAGTAGGTAGATAATAAGTCTACTAACGAGCAATGACTTGCGTTCAGGTTTAAAATGTAGTAATTGTTTTGAAACATAGTCAAAAAGCAAAGCAAAAAGTGTTTAGCAGTAGTGGGAATGAGTAGCATTTACTCAGAAAATTAGGAAAAATAAAAAAAATTAATGGAAAATTTATGTTTTCTTATTTAAAAAATAGGGCGAAAATCAGAATCATTTATCATCTCTAAAATCACAGATGATAATTTTTTAATAAATTGATTTAATACTTAAGAGAAACAATGCAATAATAACTTATAATGATAACATTATGCAAAACGTGTCGAAACCGCCTTTAGGCCACCGATGACTTTATGCCACTTTGATTTTAACTGGCGGTCTTGCTGACTAATTTCAATTTCCGTGTGTCTGAAACTAGGCTGTTTTATAAAGTTCGCCATATATATGTATACATAGAGGGGCTCAGGTCTATATAGTTTGGAGGATATATTTATAGCCTACTAATCTACTAAAGCAATTTATATCTGGTGTTGGCAGTCTTTGCTAGATAGATTGTCTACTACAACGCTTGATATACAAACAGGTAGATGTTGCATAAAATTGGTAGATATGTTCATTATAAAAACTTTTGAAGTTAAGACGAAACCGAAAGATTAATACCTTTAAACCTGACGATAACAGGATGCATGTATAACTCTGGAGTTTTTTTTTTTTTTTTTTTTTTGATATGACTCTGAACAAGAGTGACTTATGTTAAGTTTAGCTTTGATATTTAGAACCGTAATAACTGAATTGCTTACTGAAATGTGGAATTCACGAATAAGTTTAAATATATTAGATATTGTAACGAAACACTATGGTCCATCGTCTGTTTATGTAGGTTCTTTTTTAAGGTTTTTTTAATTTGAATTATTCCTGTTGTTCATTGTCTTCTATATATTTCTATGGGCAAAAACTGATGTCATGTCAAATTCAAACTTCCACAATGTTTAATTTACGTAGATTCAATCGAATCTGTTCAAAAGCAATTCTTGCTGTTTGCCCTTAGAAATTTGGGTTGGGATCCGGTTGCCTCTCTTCCTCCGTATGAAAATAGGTTGCTTCTGCTGTCCCTACCGTCTCTTGAGAAACGTAGATTTGTTCTTGGCGTTTCCTTTCTAATTAAAGTAATAAATGGTGCCATGGACTCGCCTTCATTACTTGGTGAAATAAGCTTTAATGTCCATAACCGCTTCTCCAGGCACTTTATCTTGGTTAAGCTTAGTCAGTCGTATTTAAACTAGCTTTTATCCTTAAAAAGTCGTTACGTTTCGAAAGTGAATTATTGACAATTTATTATCGGTTGCCAGGCTTATGCATGTTTGCGATGGTTTAGGGGTTCATTTGCAATTTGATCCTGTACCGGTTGTAAGTGTGACCCTATGCTGATAGTGTACATGCTTTTTTTTCTTTTTCTTCTTCTTATTTGTTTTATTATACTTATACTAAATTTTATTATTAATTAATATAAGTTTTGCATTAAGAGCCAATTGAACTCGACTGTTATTTGTTTAGTTGAGTTTCTAGTATAAGTGGAATAAATAATTAAATAAATAAATAAATAAATGTATGCGGCATATTTTTTTTAGCGAATGTTAACGACATGACAATGGTTTCCTAATTCATGTTCACGTTAAGCTTTGTTGTGGGATACCACCAAGCGAGTTTAATTAATTTTTTCCTATCATTTCTTTCTTATGGCAAAAAAAAAAAATTATGTACAACATGAGATAGAAAAAATTTGATTTTCGTAAACCGGCTATAAAAACCCGCTCACTAAAAATTTGTTTATTCAAACAAAAATTGATTACACTATAATCAATAAAAGCTTTTTTTATTGTTGAAACTAATATTAATATTTACATCTTTTTTTTTTTTTTTTGTACATTATAATAATTAATGTAAATACGAAAATTAAATAAATTACTAAAGGCTTATATACATACAACATTTTATTTAATTTTTTTTGCAATTAGCTTAACGCTAACAACGTTAGGCTTTCCGAATCGATATCTATCGATATAGATATGGACGGATGAGGTCATTTCAGGCGCACTGCAATTTATGATCTTAGAGGATAGAGGTACCTAGTATTAAACACGGTCCAGCCGAGGTTACAACACAAAATAGAGGGAAGATAAGAGAAAAGGTTCGCCCGTTTTATGTCAAGTTTTGCTTAATTTTATAGTACGTCTTTCCGTCCTTTAAACCTACAATCCGTCTTTACATTCTCTAACTTTATCTTTTCCTATGTGTGTAGTTTTATATCAATTTAATTAAAATTATTATTAACTTATTATTATTATTTATTTAGAAGACCCTAACATAAAATTAAGCTACATTCATTAAAATCCCCATGTACGGCACCGAAATTACACGAAGGTTCTATTAGGTTCATTAAATCACCATAGCGATCAATCAATTCATGTTTTTATGTAATAGACTAACCACCAGCTAATCCATCTGACTGCAGTGACAATTAAAATAGATCTTTTTTCTTACCATAGGCAATACCATGTTCATTCAAAGTGGAGAGTTAAGAAGATCTATGGCGAACCTCGGGGTGTACGGTGTTTAAATTATGAAAGCACGCTCTACACAGATAGTGCAATTTTAAGCACATGAGATTAGCACCTCCACCACACATAGTCTTAATATTCAACTGTGTTTCCCTTTGCCAATTTAGTTCCCAAAATATAAAGACGCTTCATGTTGTTGAGGATTAACGAAATCATTATGGAGGAAACGACGGTAAAACGTAAGAAAGTTAATTTTACTTTATTTTGGGTTCTTAAAATCTTGCATTCATTGCTTTCCTTTTTTCGAGAGTAGGGTACTTTCGCCTACAGCAATTATATAGACACGGATTTTCGTTATTATCCGCTATATAATATGTATATCTTACCAGATGGGATGTTTTTGATTACCAAAGTATGTCCCTACGTGCGTATTGCTGCACAAGAGCAAATTAGGTGACGCAAGCGGTCATTAAATAAAACAATCAATTATTCACGTCACAAAATGTATAAATTTTTTCTCTAAGTAGTATTTAATCGATCGTATATAAATCTGTATAATTGCGATAGGAAATTGTTTGAAAAATTTACTGTTTAATTTAGATAAAGTCAATTACTTTATAACAAATAAGAACATTATAGTCGGCCAAGTAGGATCATTGGATACCATACGCCATTTCGTCTAATAGGACTGTAGTTCATTCAATTTCATAGTGATGCACGAAAAATTATATATTTACATATTGTAAAGGAATTATTTTCATGGAAGCATTCAGCTTGAAAGATTCTCAGAACGTTAACGGACATGATGCAAATTTAGGAAATTTAAATTGTTTATCCAGGATTTTATTATTTTTCATCATTTTGCGTCATAAAGATATACAAAGTGGATTGGTTCTGTCGCCGTGTAAGTTTGCATAACAACACCTTTTTGTAATAAATAAATGTACGTAATCCAAATTTCATGCTAAATTGCTACTGCGTACCAACATTCATCGTAAAATATTGAAAAAGATGTAAAAAATTTGGCATTTTTGCCCTATAAAGGCGTATTTATCAGTATAAATAGTAGATAGTGTGGGAACCAAAATCTACGGGGTCCCCGATTCGATAAAGTTACCTTCAATGTCAAAATACCATTATGGACCAATTTTCATCATGACATATTGAAAATAGAATTTTTTACCATATTAGTTTTCGAAGTAAAAGCTATTTGCGGGGAGGACCACGCAATCGTCCCTTTCACATCAATTTAGATAAATCAACGATTTTTGTTAAGGGATTTTGAAAATTGTAACAAATTTTCGATGTCACGACCTTCCAAAGTAAAGCATTATATGGAGAATAGTCGAACAATTTTGAATAGCGTTCGTCCCTGAACCAAAATATGTCAGTGTATCAAATTTCGTCAAAATGTCTCAAAAGTAACGACTATATGAGATGGACGGACGGACTCGCAAGCTCAGATCGGCGTAACAAAACAGGAATGCATCATGAGTTTTTTTGGGCGTTACAAACATCCGAACAAATCTTATATACCCTATACTACAAGTAGTGTAGAGTAAATTGACAGGGATTGAATGACTAAGTAATATATTTGATCAGAAAGTGCGATAATTAAATTGACAAATATTTACTTAAACTGACAAATGAACCGTTTATATGTATGCTTATGAAAACATAAATTTTAAGGAATTCTAAATAAACTGTGTTATGCACACATAAATACCAATGCGTTTGTCATTTTCTATTTACTCATTTAAACGGAATATTAAACAACATTTTCAAATTGAGTTGAAGACAACAGAGTTCATATAAACAAGAAGTAATTGAAATATGGTTTGTTTTTTTTTTTTTTTTTTTTGCATTTACATTGGTTGTAATCGAATCATAATTTTGCAAACAAAGGAACATTTTTGTTTCCGACTTGCACACAATATCAGAAGCCGGATGGAAATATATGCTAATTCTTCCATTCGGCATATTCTAAGGCAAATATATGCTAATTATTATTAATGAATGCACCGACTCCGGGATCATTTTTCTGCGCTACAACTACAAGGGGAAGGGAATATAGTTGGACCACTTGTCTTGTATGTATTCTGCATTGGCCTAATATGCTTACTGAGTTAAACTACGGTCTATGGCATGTTCTTTTTCTATGTTTATCTCTTTTAGCAAGCGTATCTATATACTATGTTTGATTCCTTATCCATCTATAGCTAATGAGCTGTTGAACACACTGTAGCATATCAGTTGCAATTGTTTGAATTTGTTCTTATTCACTCTCCATTGCGGTTATGCATTTACTGGAAATATGTTTGTTTTCAAATAGTACTTTTGGAATGAACTCAACAACCTATACAGTGAGTCTCATTAATATTACGCTTTTTCATACAAAGAAGGCTACGAAAATGAAAAAGAAACAGATTATTAAAAATTAGTATTCGGCGGGGTATCATTTTTGCTTGATAATGTCATTTGAACGTTTTGACAAATTTTGTATAATTTTTCTTGTGTACGAAGCAGGGATTTTACCCTCTTCTTCTTGTAGTTTATTTTTCATATCTAGACTAGGATTTGCCGGCAGATATAACAGTGATTCTAAAAACGTGTTATCCGTCTCTTCGCTTCTCAAGTGGTTCTTTTACCAGCGATCATGTTATAGTTTGATATGCATTGGACCGCTGTTCATTCCCTTACAACAAGATAAAACCAGTACATTTTTCGTTTTTAATGATACTAAGACCTAAGTAAATAAGTGCTTATCTAAGTGCTTACGTCTTAGTAAGCAAAATGTGTCTTTGGGCAGCGTTAACCTATTAAGTATAACCTATTAGGACATTTAAATTAGGACTTATAAATTTTCGTCAGTGGTACTTGGTGATCGTATGCAGACTTTTTCTTTGTGATTTCAATCTTCCACCATAAAGTTCCAAAAATGCATTGTTATATCCAAACGTACAATTACGAAAGTATGTACATAGAAAAAATCAAAAGTTGTTTAGTGGTTCACGTTAGCGTGACCGCAAAAAAGCAAACATTTATTGTTTCATTGGCTTTAGTGGGCAAATTTTAGATAAGAAAAAAATATAAAACTAATAGTAAGTAAATGGATGTAAAGCTTGGCTTTTATTGAAGCAATATTTCAATATATTTTTCTATAGAAAACCATGAAAAATGTCACTTATACGGTTTGCTTTGGAAAAAATGCTCTTAATATTTTTTATTTTCTACACATACATTATGTTTAAAATTTTCAAAAGTGTGGTAAAATAAGTGCCATTTGTCAAAGCTTCGGAGAATTTAATGCTACATCGTGCTCACTATGATAGCGTATTAGGTTTATTAAGTGTTTGCCAAGCATTTGGGCGTGCAGAGCAGAGATTATGTAAGAAATAAACATATTTTTGATCAATAGGAAAATACAGGCAATCAAGTTTCTCTTTAACAAAAGCTATCAAATCTACTTTATTTTTTTTAGATCGTTCGGTCGGTTTCTGTTCTAAACCAATCTAAGTTTATAGCTTTGCTTTTAATCAATAAAAAAGTTACAATAGGTTTCATTTTTACAAAAATTTTTTAAATTTTGTTTTGACTTCTAAATATAATACTTTGCGTTGTTTTAGCTGCTAGTGCAGCTTTAAATTTAAAAATTGATCCAAATTGTCCCAAAAATATGCCGCCTATATAAAACTTAGCATTTATGATCGAATCTTATTTTCCTAACCGCGTATGTGTCTATTAAATATTGTAAAGAAATGAACTATGAAATTTTAGATATAACAGCTAGAATATACCAGAGACCTTTCTCGCATCGGTAGATAGCCGTAGCTAAAATAATTCGATTCAAACCCAGTAAAACTTTTCCCTTACTTTATAGTAAAATTTCTGTTTTTTTTTTTTTTGCAATTTTATCGCAGTAATTAACAATATATCATAAATGAAACCTCATTTTTATATAAATATATATATATATATATATATGCATATTTTACAGGAAAATATGCCCTTAAATAGGCTTATTTATAGTTGCAATATATTTAAAAATAACCGGCTGCTTGTAACATTTTAAGTCTATATGTAACGATAGGTGCCAATAAATGTTTTTTTATAAAAAAAAAAATTTTATAAAATAAAGAACGCTTTCGTTTTGTAGGCAGACAACAATACGAAAATGTAATAAGTACTGAACAATAGCTTGCAAGCAGACATTATTCACTTTTAGTATATGTGAATGTTTATGTTTATGTTGGGTGAAAAGTCCAACAAATTGTATACTGAATAATGGGTATTCATTATATCCTTTATATATAATTTGTTAGGGGTTATAACCACTCCCAATCGATAGATAGGAATATTTTCTTCATCTTCTACAAAGAATGTACGGCATTGATCTTAAGCTTTACAGCAGCTGTTTCTCCGAAACGCAGTAAAAATATTTATTTTGCCAAAAATAAGTCTTGTCCAGTTCCAAAAGGTCTTATCACCGCAATAAATTTTTGTTCGCATAGTTTTATGAGAGGTAACAGAGTATTTGAAACTATTTCTTTTGATTTATATCATTACAAGCAAAGGCACATAAATAGCTCATATGTCACTATGAGAATAAATATAAAATTTTATTTATTGATTAGAAAAGGAAAGAATACCAACCTCTGACACATTACGAACTTCACGATTATATTACAAAAACAATTTCTTCTGCTTTTCTTTTCTTCATGACATGCAGTCCATGGTCGTCTGTTACACTTTTTGGCTTCGCAGATAAATATAACCCCATGGTACACTTGCTGCAATCTCACACGGGATGTTATTTGCTTATTAAGAAAATGATGTTTAACCACAACAGGCGTAATGGTCACCTTTATTAAATGAACATAGTAAGCACTCATCGCATGCACATCTGGATTGTTGCGATCTCCTTATCGTTTTCTTGCTGTTTGCGTGATAACATACAAATATATCTATGTATATACACATGAATTTAAATATTCATTTACAATTAATCCAGGTGCCAACTTTATTAATGTTCACATATAAAACTTCGTGTTCACTTTGAACTTTCTTTAGTAAGCGCAGTGAATCATCTGTTGCCGATTTGGTGAATTGGAAAAGAAGAAAAAGAACTTTTCTTACTTAAAATTGTAAAAGTTTGCCAAAATTTCGGACAAGCATTAAAATAACAAAAAAAAAAATTACTTCCAAAATTTTATTAAAAATCGTAGTTGTCAGTGTTTAGAATTATAACAGTGTTAGCGGCAATTGAATAGAGCCAAACCCGATTGGGTGGATAGACAAATAGTCAAATGCATTAATATATATATATATATGTTTTTTTTCGTATGTTTTCTACCGGTTTTGCAATCCCTATCTCCAATATGTATCTGATGTAATTAATTAAGGCTGTCAACATCGCTGTGGGGAGATATGTTATATAAAGTGTAACTCGGTTATAAAAAAACCTTTGTGCCATAATATATCAGATAAGATCAAACGTTTGTCTCAGAACTATTAGCGGAAAAACATAACATGAAAACTGGCCGCTAAACCTACCGTTTGACGACCAATGGAAGGAAGTATTGAAGATTTCAGAATTAGAAAATTTATATCTCGCTCTACTTGGCTTATAAAAATATATTTTCTTTTCATTTACCAGACTACTTTCAGTTTTTTTTAAGAAATCAAGCAGTATCTGAGTACAGCAGCGTGGATTCATGTGAGTTAGAGAAACAAACGTACATGTTGAGATATAAAATTTTAAAATGGTTTTTGCTTGATTTTATTACTATTTCGCAAATTTTTAAAGACACAATGCACAATATATATGAGACCAATATAACAAACGTTCTTAGCTAAAATGTGAGCTCTTTTACAGCTTTCAAGTATTTGCTTTGTTTACGAAACATAGTTATATACTCTACTTTTCTCTATACATAATTCTCTTAAGCTTGCCACTGGAAGAAGCAGTCATATGCACAAATTCAATTTTTCTTAATATAAATAAATTTTCAAATTTTCCTTTATTGTATAGTACGGTATGTGCGTACTATCGCAAAGCTTCCTATCTCTGCGAGGGCGTACACAGGAGCGCTTTGCTGCAAGCGCTGTACGTACAAAATAACTTACTATGTATTAGAGTGTAATGCACAACGTACTCGTACGTGAAGTCAGTGCAAGAGCACAAAAACGACAGCTTGCTTTTGCTAGAAAACATTTTGCTCATTTAACCCGAAAGGAGTGTAATTTAATTATCATAAAACTATACGTAATCCTACGTAAATCAAATTAACTATTGGACACTCTACACTGTTTCCCTTATAGTAACTCTTTACCCATCTTCGCCGTAAATATCGAAAATTCTTAGGAGAAATCTTAAAGGGGAATGAGAGGCAAGTTCATATATTAAGTGACTATTTCCAAAAAATTTTCATCACAAAGTGGTAAAAGTTAAACCTTGTTGCCATATTGCAGGATTGCAGGAGGAAAATTGTTTTCCTTTTATGTAAGCATGCTTTGTTCTACGATTTTTATATATTCTATGCTTTCAGTTAAATAATATTTCAATATAAAATACCAGTTCAAATTTTCTTAACGCTACAATGATAAGATTCACTAAGCAAAATTAAATTGGCCTTCAGGGAAGAATGTTAAACATTCAACAATTAAATTTGCAATATTTTTGGCTTTAAAAAAATTTTTGACCATATAATAAAACAAGGCAATCAAGTAAAGCAAGTTAGCTAAAGCTAGGTTTCACTTAGCTGGAATTATTTTCTACATCACTTTATGTTCAAATGTTAATATTTTATCATTTCATGACTTTCATGCTCGATGCTTCAGATCGATATTCAATAACCTCTGCAGCGTCATGAATCATATTGGTAGACACATTCAAGGTTTTCAACGTCTCCCGTTGATTGCGTGATTCGTGAACGCTTGAAACCACATTTCGTATAAGAGATTTCTTCTAAAAGTTTCTATTAATCTTATACCGTAGTAATCAATTGACAATGTTTCAAGAATTGAGTTTTCTAGTCTAAATAAAACCACAACACATTTATGCGTTAAATCTTACGTTTATAAAATTGAATTATACCTCCTTTTTGGCGGATGAAAGCTTATTTATATTTACGTTAGGAATGCAAAAAAATGGTCTCGTCCCATTCATATTTTCCACACTTATGAAAAGCTTTTTTTTTTTAATTTGGCTTTAGTGTGACATACATATATTGTATGGTGTTTTGAACAACAAAAACATAATGATACTTGAAATATTATTATTATTATTATTATTATGGTCACCAGCCAAGGATGGCAGGCAAATTTACTTTCTCAAGTCCTTTGCTATAGCCAGAAAGAAGTTTTAATATCTGTGTATTTTTGATCAGCGTCAGGTTCAGAATTGATTAAAGCATGTTTGTCTGTCCGTATAACTGTGCGGATTTCAGATCATTTGCAAAATCAAGCTGTCGACTTCAAATTGAATTGAAAATAGGACAAGTCGGTCGAAGAACACGCCTACAGTATCACGTAAAATGGAAATATTTCTGTTTTCCGAGAAGAAAAAATATTGACTTTTTGCTCATTACTTATAAACTACAGTAGATAAACTTATAAAAATTTCGATGTACTTGGTAAGGGCATCACTATATTGCCTATACAAAAACTGAATGAGTCGGCCTAGGTAGGCGTTTATAGTGAATCATAGACTAATTTTTTTTTTGTCAAAGCCGAGAAAAGAGACTCAAAAACGCCTATAAAGGGTATATGGTCAGGTGTTCCACTGTCCATCTGCTCAACTGTTCGCTATCTGTGGTAAACTTTCTCTTGTTCGCAAAAATGAAGATATCGCCGAAAAATATTTGAAAAGATTTGAAAATAATCCGGCTAAAATGCAATAAAAACTCTGAACATCTTGACTTTCCGCGCTTTTTGTTCATTACTCATAATCTATTCTAGTCCCACGATAAAAATTTCTATATACTTTCTACTAAAATAAGAAAAATCTTCATGGGCATACCATGTTAATGTAAATATAAATTAATTTTGTTTCTTTTTTTGTGTTTCTTTTTGGTTAGGTGATGTGTAAAAAATATTCGGTCACAACCGAACACAATTTTCTTATTTATTTTCCTTATTTTATGAAAATGTTTGTTTAACATCTATGACAGCTGTACGTATATGAGTGATATATGCATGGATTTAAATAAAATAGGTTTATTAAATACTGTAAAAATACGCGCGATATGTGAAGAACGTACAAATGTATAAGCACAGTACAGCATTTTCGGTTTCGAAACTTTCAATATCCGTTAATTCTCTACTAACTTACTACTAATAAGTTCCTTGCGGAGTTACTTACGAGTAGATGGAATTTTGCCGGGGCATGTGATGCTTTTGGCGACTTAAAAAGTTGAGCTTACGTTATAACGTGTACCATGAAAGCAATCTAAAGATAACATTTTTTTGTTTCAAAATCTAATTTTTGTAACAGAAAAATATATCACGTTATTGACAGTATTCCACGCTTAATAAGCGTATCTAGCTTATGTGGCTCTAATGCCGATAACACTACGTGCTCTGAAATCTTTTTCATTTTGTAGAGGTCATGTGCGACAGTAAAGACTAGCCGAAGTTGCGCAGATTCCGATGATAAAGAGATGCAAGCTTATGTAAATTTACTTTAGTGTCACTGCGACGAGAAGAAGTTAACCAATTCACATCACGTCATGGCAAGGTACATTTGCATCTGATTATTGCTTTACTTCTTTCAATTTCATAAGATCACATTTTCATTTTTTTTTAGGATCATATCGTATGCATACGGATTGACTTATCCAAAAACATTAACAAAATGCTGTACTATATTGCCGATACTAAAACAATAGCAGAATATTTGTGAAGATTTAATTTGACCGTAAATTAATTAGAATGGGAAAGAAAATATCAAAATCAAGAAAATATCAAAGAAAAAGAGGAAGTATTATATATACAGATTGTCTGATTGATTATGCGAGTGATGGATTTTCAATCATTGTAAGTATTTCATTCCCTGAAGTAGGCAAACAGGTTTTGCTTTCAGGGCATATATAACTTTTATCATTTGTAGGCGTGCCATGTTTAGTGTATTCTTAGCGAGGGGATTTTTTAAGGTTAATATAGCTAAGGATATAGGTAACGTTCTGTACTGCATATAAGTCGATCAGTTAAAGTCCAACTTAAATTAAGATCCATATTTGAATTTTTGTAGGCAGCAAAGAATGAAATCGGTTTTCATCATGTTTATCGTTAAGTGTAAAAAAAAGGATTTTATTTAGCTTATGAATCAAAGCAAACAGAAGAAACAAAACGTGGAACTAGCGGTACTCTCCCTTCTATGGCCTTATACCAAGCGTGGTAGCTACTCTCCCTTCTAATAACCAACCATCTTTATGCCTTCAAATTCGTTCATCGGTTGAGAAGATAAATTTGATTAAGTTTCTTCAGAATCTTATGTTGATATATGTGTTTCTCTTAGTAGTAATAGTATTAGTGCTGTTTCAAGCACATTTATGGGTATTATAACTATAGCGATTATATAGGTAGAATGTTTTCGAGCTTGGAAACTCTACTACCAAATATTAATTTTTTCTAGTAATCAAAATCTCCTAAAAAAGTAGTATTTCTACAGCATTCTAAACTTATTGGGACAATCGATGTAACACGACTTCAAAAAACTTTTTCATACGTAAAAATTTTTCATGAAAATACAAAGTTTAAGCCAAACATATTTTAAAAAATCTCACGTCCCACCTTCATTTTGCAGTTTTCGAAAAAAGGTTGAACAAACAAAGGGTAAAAATATCAATAGAATTTTGCTGTTTGAGAGAAGGCTTTTGTTTCAATTTTATTTTCATTGATTGCATTGATAATTTAGTTTGCACAAGGTCGAAAGAGTTTTCTGTTTCATTACTGCTTAGTTTAGGGAAAATTGTGTTAAATCGCTTTTAATATAAAATGAAGATCTTGCTGTGAAATTACAATTAAATATTCAACAATGAATTATTCATTAGTAAATAAATCTTAATATTTTAAATTGAAAAAGATAAACACATGTACGTTTAATTACGCTGCTGTAACATTAAATTCCTTAATCGGCTTAAGATTTTTTGCTAAAATTAATCCGCGTTTTAAACTTTGATTAGTGGAAAGGTAAAACGTCGACTATATATATATATGTTTGTAACATGCCATACTTTTTCTGACGAAATCACTTTTTTGTTACAAATTAAAAAAAAAAGAAGCAAAATATATATATATGATGAACCTATATCCAATACGAGTTAATTAAAATGTTTGTTGCTGTTGCTCAGCTGATGACATTCATTTTTCTTAACCTAAAATCTATTATGGATAAGCATACATCGAATGCGAAATTCTATATAAATAGAGATTCAGGTCGTTTGTATTATCAAGTTACATGCAAACGTATCTACAAAACTTCCCTTGTAAGTTGCACATATATCACACTTACATACATTATACTTATATTTATTGATAAAATGGTTAATAAACCGAATTCACCTGAGATATATGTACCTTCAGTATATTTGTCGAACTATTAATTAATTATTGCAGTTATTTTTCTTTGAAAGGATTAAGCTTTTCTATCCATAATTCCTATGTTTGTAGGACAAGTTGTATAATAATTTTTTTAAACGGTTTGGATGCACCTTTTTAACGTGTGTCCTTTCCGTGTATCTTTGACGCAGACCTTTGTGCAGCAACGGTCATGACTATCTGTTCTGACATCGCGAATTTACGGGTCTCTACATCACGTTCTCGAGTTCTTCTAATTATCTTGATATTCCTACTTGCTTGTGCTTGCACAGAGTTGTAATAATAGTGAGTGATCTTTACAAGGTAAGAGGAAAAAGTATAATCTAGATATTTGCCCAATATAAAGAGTTTAAAGAAGTGTACTAGAAGAGTGTACGTGATAATTTAAGGAAAAGATGATTACACTAATTAAACATTAAAGGGCAGTTAATTTTTTCGATGCAAGTAGCCACTAACCATGTAGTTCGGAACAGTCAATACCTTTGCCTATAACGCTAGACTAACCAAATATCTTCTTGCCCGTCTACCTGACCCTATATCCATATGCACATTTGCCTTTCATTTTGGTATTTTCAAGATCACCAAACTCCAAATACTTGTCATATATTATTTGACTATTATTTCATAACCCTAGACTAAAGCTTCAAGAAAATTGGATCGCAATAAATATGCCCACATGTAAGCTTATTTTAACTTCAACAAGCTAACAAAAACTTTCAATTCCTGAATATTTTTCACGTAATAATTATTTTCTGAAATCTAAGTTGGTTTGAGAGAATAATAATTAAGACCACAAAAAACTTTTGATGTCCTGTCGGTCTAACATATACGACATGGTTCGAATATTCCGGCTTCAGTATTAAACTCTACATTATTTCCTTTGAAAAGAAAGATAGATAGAAGAGAAGATAGACTCAACTTTTATTACACCGATCGATTCAGAATTACTTTATCAACCGATTTAATCATTCATTAATCAATCGTCTCTCTGTCTTCCTGTCCCTCAGTCTATCAGTCTGTATTTTTCTGTTAAATCTAAAGAAGGCCATTTTGAAACTTAATAACTATCTACTAACTAACGACTATTTCCAACCGCTTGCGATGAAAAATTTGGATCGGATGGGAAAATCGCAGTGGAAAACAACTATATGCAAATAGCAAATAAATTTAACCAAGGAAACTAATTTTCGATTACAGCTTGCATACAGTGCTACCTTTTCTAATTTGCTAGCATTTTCATTTTGTGTCGATGTGAGTGGGACTATGTCTGTTTGTAATAGCCGTGCAGCCTTGTTTAGTACATAAAATTGATATTTATATGGATGAGAAGCTACTACAATCCACCTCTAACCTGCAACTCTTGGAAGCAAAACTTAAAATGTAAATTGTTTGAGTAAGCCCTTAATACCCTGAATTCATCATTACAACTACTAGTAAGAAAGGGATTCCGATATTATAAAGATTTAATTAGACTATTTTTGTACCATTAAAACAACTAACAGTTTTCCATTAGCAAATATTTACAACGCGCAACAATGGTTTTTTAAAACTCTACGCAAAGCTTTATTCATTCGCTGTCATTTATTCTAATTTAATGGACCTGAGTTCTACTTTGAAAATGTAATATAGAAGTTAAAAGTGTTTAAACATTTTAGTTTTTTCCTTTTTTGGTTTTATACATTTTTTTCTTGCGCAACACGTGACATCATTACATTCATTCAGTTGAAAGTTAAATAATGTATAAATATGTGCCAGCAATTAACAACTGTGAGGATGTAAATGTATACAAAAACAGGTGTGTTTATGTGTTTTCATTATTTCTGACATTAATTAAATTAATGTAAATACTGTTGAATAAATGTGTAAAACCTACACAAACAAAACCGCAAACACAAATAATTAACAACGACAATTGCTGGCTTTCAAAATCTATGGAAAGACAGTGAAATTAGTTTTGTTTTGCATTATGAGTAACTGATAAGTATGATGGGTCTTTCCTTTGTAAGATTTGTTGTTAAATAACATATTTAAGAATAATTTAAATAGAGCATTGTGTTCTTCACTGGGAGGTGCTGTATATGCATTAGGTGGCTCAAAAAACATTAGACGATATTTAGATTTTTTTGTCTTATATTAAGCTTTTTGTTTTCTGTCCGCCTTTCGCTTTGGAAACATAATCAGTTTTTGGCATACTGTTGTTTAGCATAAGATATGAGATCGGGCAAAGTTTTTCAGTTTAGAACGCTCCGAGTTCTAAGATTTCGGTAGAAAATTTGTTGGGTGTAAATCGAACATGATCGTACCACAATAGGCAAAAAGTTATGAACAACGATTCTGATTAGGCACTTATGTAATAAAACTTATTTTAACGCCAGCAAGCAAGGTAATGTAAGACGAACCGTATCGAATAACTTAATGAAATATTTTTTAATTGTATTTTTTTACTTTGAAGAGTGGGTATCGCTGCAGTTCATAGTTTTGCACCAAAAACAACAGATCTCTCAAAAATCTTAATTTATCAAAAAAATCCTACGATACTTATTAACGAATCTTAAGCGTCCTCGAATATTTCTCTCGTATATTTTATTGCAAGTTGACATATATTATACACTTGTAAATTTATGCTGTCTTCTAAACCAGTTTTCCTTATAAAATATTGAAAAATCAAGTTGGTATATATCGGCGTAGATGACCGATTCCCTATAGGGTCGTTTTTTTGACTTAAAATGCATTAAATTTCATTAATACATAGTCGAACTGTGGTTTTATCAGAAATCAGGCCTAAATCGGCACAGATTGATTTTCTGAATGACTTTTTGAATCGACTGGAGAGAGAATTAAATTAAGAGTATCTTCAGGTGCTGTGGGTATTGCAAACTAATGTACACAAACCAACAGAGCATTAAAAAAATCTTAAAAACGACAATTTTTAAACATTCTTGTGAATGACTGGGAATGCTTAGCAGATATTGATTTAACATATTGTTATTATTCTGCTATGACAGCTCGATTAGTTAGAACCGGTTGACTTATATGCGCCAAATTAACAGATGCATTTGCAGTTTTTATTTACTGCCTTTGTACGAAATTTTTTCTAGTGTCGTCCCAAAGTGAACATAACTCTCATCTCTTGTCTATTGTAAATACTTCGTTAAAGACAAGTTATGTAAGATTCGCTTCTTGTTTAACGAGTACAAATTGTAAGGAACGTAGTGGCAAAGTAAGAGTGACTTACCACGTAGATGCATATGAAAATTTATACTACTTTTGTAACAATTGTATGCGGTTGCATAGTATTAATGGGAATTCAAGCTTTTTTATTAAAATATTAAAACAATCATCTTTGTTGCGGTAAGGAAACCTCTTTAAAATCTATTTACCTGTAACGTTTCCTTCTCTCTTTCTTCTCTCCTTCATTTCCTCTTTTCATTCTATTATGGAAATTTATTTCTAGCTTGAAGTGTAGTGAAGAAGTCTTAACTTAAGTAACGTAAGTTTTATTGACTTGCATATGAAACCCTGTTTAAGTTGAGTTGTCCGTTAAGGATTATGTGCGCTGCTGCAAAATGCAGTCATAAAGAACTGTTTCACGCACTTAATGAAAATCCTTTCAAAAGGGGGACAAACATTAATTTCATGTAAGTTTTTGTAGATTACAACTAAAAATGTTAGAAATCTTTGCATAATGAGAGGCAAAAAGGTGAACCATATGTTGATATATTTTATAAAGGTTTCCTGTGTCCACATGTCTCTGAAAATTTAATTAAAATTTCAATTGCATTAGTCTAGGAGTATACGTAAATGTGTGCTTAAGTCAGGTGCTCCACCTGTGATGACTTTCCTTTTTTACGTCAGTTCACATAGAGAGTAAAAAAAAAGGAAAGAAGAGACCGAACATCATAGCGTACGAATCCTATTTCTCTTCTTTTCAACAAAGTTAGTTTTTTTCTAATGATAGAATATTGAATAATATGCTAAACATAATTTAGCACAAGCATTGAGTTTTGCTTAGTCCAATATTTTTCTTTTCAAGTTTTTCAAAAGTTTATTTTTGCTTTGTTATAATTATTTTGTTTTATACCCTACACCTTATGTGCTATAAAGTTTGGGGGGACGTACGCTACATTGCGAAGGGCTTGAGACAAACCCACCATATATTGTACCGATTGATTCTGAATCAGTTTCTGATACTTGTCTATCCATCTATCTGCTGTGTTTTATGATGTTCAATCTACAATGCCGTCCTTTTTCAGCTGATTCTAATGAAATTTGGTTCGCAAAGATATTTTGACCCATTGAAAATAATTCGGATGGGGCCACTTTTTCGACCTCTTCCTAAATAGCGACTTATTTCGAAAACTTATTTGAATAAGTATAGGATAGGGACTACTTTTTCCATCGTTTCCTGCATAGCGCTATAAAAAACAATATTCTTATGTCTTCGTTTTCGCTTTTATCACGCTTCCAGAAATTGCATCATGGTAGCTATGAATTCTCTCATACGTATACGAAGTGCTAATATGGGGAAGGTACGAGCAAACGTGCGTATTTGCCTTTGTGGTACTTGCTTTAATCATTGATCCTAGAGTGTTTGCTTCCATATTCCGTGCACAATTTGAAGCAACATTTCATCCAAGAGTGTTGAAATCTCCTTAAATTATTATCTTCCTATAGCTTCCGTATTTGTTGTTAAATTTCCCAATACCATAATTAGTTCTTTTGGAAAAAATTTTTTACTTTTATAAAGTATCGTAAAAATCAAACAATCGGTGTTGAAAGTAATTAATTCAAGGTTAGGTTAGAGGTTTACTTCTTATTTCTTGAATTGCATGAGTTCATGTCGTTGGAGGGGAAGAGATAATAAAGCCATTCTTGACGACATTTTATTGTGATTTTTTACCATATAGACGTCTATTTTTTGCAACTGTTGAGTTAATTTTTTCATACATCTTGACGCCACTCATCTGCTTTTGTGACATATACGAAACCAAGTGGTGGAAGACGAAGAATAGAACTATCACCGCAACGCCTTGTATAAGAAAAATCGTTCTTTTTTTTTATTGATGGCATTGTTGTTCGAAGTGTGTTGGTTTGTGCTTCTACATGTTAGCCACAGAATTGAAGTTCTGCGACGAAATACAATGTGAAGCAAAAACAAAAAACCTAAACGATTTATAAATATTTTCAGTCCATTACAGTAGATTTCTCATTACCATTCTGCCCTTTCTCTTTTCTATTCAAGGCGTCCCATGTGTATACGTTGTCTAACATTTGATACATTCATGCATTCATACGTTCACAAAGTATAACAAGATAAGAGAGTCAAACATTCGCTGCATTGCCATATTGCAATTGGTGTAGATAAGAAACTTAGCATGAGGATGGAGACGATGATTTTGGGTTGGTTTTCCTTGCCGTGCATCGCAAATTTTTTGTCTTTTTATGGTTCACGTTGCTTAACATAATATACAATCCTTCACTGAATCCATGATTGAAATATTACGTTGAATTCTAAGCACATACGAGGTCAGTTAGAGTAGAACTTTGAATACTCTTCGTTATGTAATTTGATGTAATGAGTGCGCTCCGAAATTTACCTTTATCCGAACACGTTTAGAAAGAGAGAAGTTGTGTGGAAGCAGTTGCAACACATTTTTCGAGTTTCAGAGATGGATATTTCCGCATCTAATGGTTTATATCAGTTACTTTCTGTTTGGCGTCCTGCTACGTTATACATGTGATATCAACTCTGGCGGATTTTTTCAGTCGAATGATAACTTAAGTGAAAGCTTTCTACGGTCATTTCTTAATTAATGCTTTGATTTGATATTTAAGAGGCTTATGTCATTAATTAGTGTTTCTTAACTATTCATGGTGCGAAATTAGGGGAAGCCAAGTGTTTCTTTAGAGAACTGCAAACACATAACACTTTTAATAAAACATTTACCTTAATCCCTTTTTAGGGATTAAGGTGCAGAATAGAGGGAGAATAATAACCTTTGAACTGTTTCCGTAACAAAGAAGTAAATGAGTTGAATTCAACCATTCATTGTTAATGAATAGTCATTTAGAAAATCCAAATCCCTGAGCTCTCTCTCTTTCTTTCTCTTATCGCTTATTGGCAGATGTAGGATGTGATAAAGTTAAATGTGAACGTACCAAGGGTACTCGGTAGGCCGAGAAAACCGGGCTGTGTAAATATTATGAGCTTAAAAAGAAAGGCCTTTGCTTATATATTTTCACACAAGCCGAAGTTTTATACATAAGATAAAGACTGCGGTTCAAATATAAAGAGAAATACATGAATGTTGAATATCAATGCAAATAATATTTGGGAGAATATGGATGGCTTGTTATGAATTTTTGATTTTCTCTATTTGGCATAGTTTTCAAAGCAGGCAGAGAGTTTTGGTTGAGTGAGTTTAATGACATACAATGATTATCGCAAACTGATTTCTATAATCGCGGGAACGATAAAGCTTCATCAGTGCCAAGCAGATGAGATGAGTGTAGAAAAACATGAATTTAATTTTTGGTGAATGATTGGCAAATAAGTATTGTCTGCGAAGCATGCGAACATGCTTTATCATGACAGACAAGGTAAACACAAACCTTTCATTCAATTCAAATGATAGTTCGACAATGTTTACACATTTAGTCGACGACCGTTCGAAGCTGTTCATGCCTTTCTCGGGAATGGTTCATTTTCAACTTCTGCTTCTATACTATCTTCAAAGTCCCTGTACTAACTTTCCAAACATGTAAGATGTATTTTATTTTTTTTTTCCATATAATTATTCAATAAATTCATTCATTTTCAAATTTTGCTTTACATTAGACGCTCTAATGTAGTTCACGAGCACAATGTAATGAAACTTCTGTTAGGTGTTAATGAGTGCTTTATCAACTTAAACATAACTTATAATGATATTCAGAGCACGTACTAAGAAGAAAAAATTCACTTCTTTTTTCAACACAATGGTATTTTGTAGAATGATAAGCCTTACTTTGAAAGATTCTTATTACAAGTACATGAGGTTAGCGCTGTTCTCGTCGAAAGAAACGTTTTATTTACCATGACATCAATTTTTTTCTATTCTATATTTACATTTACCACTTGCTATATGCAAGTAAAACGAGGAAAAGATTTTCATGAAGTTTGTATTTTATGTAAAATATTCATTCCATTGTTACAATTTTTGTCTAATTCATTTTCATTTGAAAAAAAGCATTTTGTAAACACGATATTGAAATGGATATTAAACTACTCTTGATAAATAGTAAAAACTCGTAAATTAATCGCAAAAATGTCCATTTGTTGAGAACAAATCAAAACGTGGACGTAATCTCATCGTCGCTAACACTTTCTCGTTCAAGCTTAATGTTTCCTGCTTTTCTTCATGTCTTTTGTTTTATTGGCGAACCAACATTGGGAACCTTTTCTGCCTATTTCGCAAATGCTATAAAAAGAAGTAAAAATAACGTCAGTCTTCTACTAATTATGGTATATAATAAAAAAGAAAGCAATTTGTCAAGTTCGTTCTTTCGATTCAATGACAATTTTGAGATTTTTACAATCATGAAAGCCGGATGTTGCGTTAAATATAGCGCATTATACACGTCATTGCAAATTCATTGTAAAATGCGTAGTTTTCAAAAACGTGAATCCAATCCTGTTGACGTATTGGCCTACGCAAGAAGAATTTCATTTCATTTAAATTTGAAGTCTTTATGCCGCACACTACATTAGAGTGTTCCATGTTCGAATTAAACGTAATGAACTGCGATATCTTAACTTGCTTTGATGAGTTTTGGTTTCATTCACATATGTAGGCGCAATAAAAGCTGTCGGACGCTGTTAAGCAAATTGCAACAAGCAAAAAATATACTTGATTTTTTTATAATCTTAGAGATCATAGCACACTCATACGAACACATCCGTTGAGTTTTATTTTTGTGGCTTTTTTTTGGAGTACTTAAAGCATTTCAATTTCTTGAAATCGCGTCTTTGTCTCTTCCTTTCTTTAATTTGTAATCTGCTTAACGGAAAGTAAAAGTTTTCTTTAGTCTATCAACTACGCAGATCTAATAAGGCTGGCGTTAAGCCAACAATCGTTAGTGTATGTGTTTGTCTCTGTCATGGTGCTTGAAGAATTGTAAAGATTTCCGTATTTTCTCTCAAGATTTTGCATATTTACTCAGTTTAGTGGATGATTAAAATGTGTCTGTGTGTTGCTTATATCAATTCTCCGAACTGGCCAACCAAGCGAAGAGAAATTATCCATGATTATGTGGTTCCGTGTGCAAGCAATTGTTATGGTATAATCAGATGTCAATTTACGAACGATTATCACTAATTCTGTGGTTGACTGTTTGACTCTACCTTGTGTCACTTCGCTTATTTAAAGAGAATTGTGAGGAAGTGAAATTATACACAAACATACATTCGGCTAGCGTTAGACTTAATTTAATTTTAAAAATTTGATATCTCAATTAACTATAATTAATTACTTTACGCTAGACATATTTATAACTTGTCAGCTGTATTCGAACATTTGTCATGTTTTTCTGAATAGTTTTCCTTTTCCATTTTATTTAATTTCCCACAACATCGTGTAAAAAGTCGGCAGACATCCTATCAGAAAAATATGTATAACGCATCATTATGCTTAAGTTCTACGAGTCGCACAATCAGTCCATGTGTGCTCTACCATTCCCCTGCCTCATTGAAGAACGATTTCTTAAGATCCTCTAAGCCTCCTTTGCTCCTCGCAACCATATCATTTGATCCAATCTTTGTGCATCGTTTTGAAATTTGAAAACAGATAAAAATTTTTGGTTTTTTAGAATAGATAAGTTGTATACTAAGTTTATCATATCGTTTGTAACAAACGATACCTTACCATTGATTTCCTGATTTTACTAAGGATTATAAGTTGAATTGGTAGGTTTTTCTTGTTGTTGTGGAAAAAGGTATTAAAAATCGCAAAATGCAGAACTTTGCCCCATTAAACCATGCGCGAACGGGAAGTAATTCTACACGAGGAAAAATCTTGACTTTCCACTCTTCCCTTTTTTGTTATATAAGCCTAGCTGCGGCAGAGAGCGCTCTTTATTTATATAAGTTTTACATTAAATATTTCAATAGATTTTTAAGTAGGGAGCTTCGTCTAGATACCATTGCCCGCTTCTATTTCCCTTTCGGTTGTTTGGACAAATAGATCAAACCTTTTCGGATTTTTTATTTTTTTATATATAAAATCGTTGTCTATCAAATTATCGGATAGCAATATTCAAAAGCGTGCAAAGTAGATATCACTCTTACGACATGGAATCAGTAGGATATTAGGTCTTAACGACTTTTTGTTTCGTTTTTTTCACTTTGTCAATTTTGCTTTTTTTCGCACAAGTAAAACAAACAAAATATGCCTCTTTCTATATTCATATACACGACCTATGCGGTGGTAAACAGGGCCTGAAAAGGTAGAGCACTTGAAAATGAATCTTCTTAATCGATTTAGCTATCTGTGCCTATTTTTCTGTCCAGCAACTTGAGTTGTTTATCAAATTCTGAAAAATCCTGCGAAGAATTAAAATCACTATAATGGGCCATCGCGCATACTTGACTACCCTACACGTTCCTACAACGTTCCTGCATTCACGTAATGAGTTTTCAAGACGGGACGGTCATAAGGGAAGTGACTGCAAAATCGGGTCTGAACCATTTTCAATAGAATTCGTGTTGTTCTAAAACATGTCAATGTGCCAAATATCATCAGAATATTGCAATAATTTCGGCCTATAGGTTTAACAAAGCAAGAAAAGATGGACCGATGGACGTACGCACTTAAATCAAATCAGAAAGTGATTCTGAATCGTTCGCTATAATAGAAAATGGATCTTTCTCAAAACCTTCTTGCTGCTGCATGCATGCACACAAACTTTATATGCCTTTGTGCCATAAGTGGTGCAAATTTTTTTGTTTCTTTATCGAAAGATTAATGTTGGTGGTATGTATTTCATACAGATTTACACCGTACTGCATGTAATTCGAATTTATCTATACCGCAGGCAATTGAAACGTATCGAATAAAAATATATCTTTTATTGCTTTTGCATTGTTTTCAACCGACACAACTGTAAGCGAACGAAAATTTTTACTTTACGCTTACTCTAGTACAGATATCGTTTTTATTATTGCATTCGCTTGCAGTTATGCGCATCTGTGTGTGAACCGGTTACGTCGAACAAAAAGCACCAAAAATGAAACAAAATTTATTGTTTTTATTTGTTTTAACATAAAATTTATAGTAAAGGTATTCGGTGCAATCGTATCACATAAGAAGAATTTCTTTTAAACAAATATTTGCAAATATTAGAACACAATAATAATTGCCATAAATATAGACGTAATAGAATGTGTAAATATTTATTCGTATATTTCTTCATTACTTACTTTTATTTATATGCAAAGAAAGATATTTCTTTATAAATTTTTTTTTTCTTATATAAACATGAACGAAAACAAAATGCTTAATAAATCCCATTAAGGATTAGAAATATTTTGATAATATCGTTAAGGTTAATATTATAATATGCTTCAGCTATATATATATATATATATATATTATGTTCTGTTAAACATTATTTAAGAATACCAATTAAATAATTAACTTAAATATATTAATAAAATATCTTATTAGACAAGTTGGTAGAAATGAAAGTTCGACAAAGTTTGTCTTACGGTCAATTGCCCTCAATTGAACTAATTACAAATGACACTGTGAAAAAGATTGCAACCCAAAGATATTCCGTTTTTGCTTTCTAATTTATTATTATATTAATTAATTAATAATTAATGTGGTTCGAAAGAATGAGGAATTTTATATTTTAACCGACTGTTTATATATCCACAACCCACACACACAATAGTGGGCAAATTACATTTACCATAAATGTGCAATTGATAATAATATCAACTGGAGACAACGCCAGTACATTTGTTCATTTTTGATCCGCTTTAACAACAGAGCAGATATTACTAAGCCGGTTTCTTGGCTCTCTAGTTGTTCGTCAGCTTGGTGTCGGAAAAATCCTTTCCATCAATATCATAACATTATATAAAACTAATTTTAAGTTTGAGGTCTTATTAAAATGACCTAAATCCAATTAAGAACTAGAGTTCACTTGATTTGTTGTGTCATTTCACCAAAAATCGAAGTTACTCTGTCACTATAAAAAGAGCAAAGTTATGCTTCTACGTCTCTCTTGAAGGAATACTTACACCAGAAGAGAGTTGAAAAAGGTAGTCGCACAAAACAACGTCCGTGTGAATGGTGGTTGTATCGAATCTTTCCATTCAAGTTTTCTCAATTTTTGCCCAATTATTAAAGATATTTTCATCATGGCATCGCCATGATAGAAAACGTTACCTTCTCTATTGACCATACTGAAAGCTCTAGCGTCTGTCTGCAGTTTCAGTTATCTTGTATCACGTTCGGTTGCATGTGTCGTAGTCACATTTGATTCATTTTCGACTTGCCTGAGTTCAGCAGTGACTCATCAATGGAGGCTCGGGCTTTTAAACTCAGGTGCGACGGTCTTCCTCCGTTTCTTGAAGAAGTTTATCGATTTCATCAACGATTGATTAACTAGAACAAGGTGTGACTTCAACATCGAAATGTGCAGCCTAATGAGAGAAACGGCTCAAATCTAACATAGAGTTTGGCACTGACTTCTAAACGGGCCTTACATTTTATTGTACGTGACATCACAGAACTTCAAACAACATGTTATCGTTTACCTTTGAATATGCCGAACTAGGTGCTAAAAGGTGTTGAACACAAACAATAAAATATGTCTCAATATTTTCAATAAAGTGTTTTTTAATATTTTAAAGAAATGTTCAATGTTTTAGTATCGAAACGTTGAAAACATGCATACATACGTCATATTTGGCTTGGTGGATGCATAAATCTCTAAAAGTTAAAGACGCTATATATCCTAATTGCGCGTTTCGCTATACTCAAAACAAATTCCTTTTGGGGAATATCACGCAAAATAGTGATAATATTTTTAGTGCATTGCGTTATTACGGTTTTGTAAGGTATTCCAAGTAGGTGCCACAAGTTAACTGATTGTAATGTTATTCCTGCCACAATAAATAAACAAAGTGAAATTTTATCGTTTCCTTCTTTTGGTTTTTGTAGGAAGCACAGCATTGGGAATTAATGTTCATTAGCTCTAAAGGGTCATCGTTGCTTTACGAAAAAGTTTGGAACTTTTACCCTTAACCGTTAGTCCTAACAAATTGTTCATAGTTACTTCTAGACACACTTGTCTATAGGTAAAACTTGCTAAGGACCTCGTATGTATTAAGGTTGAATTTTTTGTTGAAAATTCAGGGGCAAATACATAATTAAGGACAAACAACAGTTCTTATGAAGCGTAATTACTCTTTGCTGAAAATAATTGATATTTTTACATCTTAGATGTTGTTTGTTGTAAATAGCATTAGTAGAGAGGGGCAGTTTTCGCTTTGGTTTAGAAATATCCTCTCATATAAGGTAAATATGTTACGTTGAACTAATTTATATCGTAGATCGCTACTATGCTTTCATTTAGCATATAAGTATGTAAGGGATATTTAACAGATATTCCTGAAGTGGAATGCCAATATCAACCTTAATTTTTTAAAATACAATAAACAGAGTATAGCGCACATTACGGGTTTGTAGGCAATGTTTTTTTTTTAACCCGAGTTATCGAACTAGACATTATTTTCACAGTTTTTCTTGTGTCAACGCCATTTGTAAGTCATCAAGTAATCTTATCAGACTGTTGGAAGCACTGGACTGTTTCTAATGCAATTTTCTCTGCAGTCATTTCCATTCATTTTCTAAAACTGTTACATTAGAAGAAGAAAACCAGAAGCACTTTTGTGTTCAGTGCCAGTTTTAGTACATTGTTGAATCGATAGTGACACAATTTCGTAGCAATTCAAACAACTATCATGACAACAGCAACAGCAATTATGGCATCAAATAAATATCGATTTTACATTTTATATTCACTTGACATAAGTGCTTGCGTGGAAAATTCAAGTGCAGAAATATCAAACAATTATACAATTCACAGTCACTAGTGTGTTGGACGTTTTTTGCGTTAATATTGATGATGTGGACGATCATGTTGGTTTATTGCCAACTAAGTCATACAATAACCGCGAAGTATATTTGTACGAAGCAGCTGCGCAGCAATGCATATTTTCTCATCTTTTTTTCAATTGACACTGAATAACTGGATTAATTGTTGTTTTTTACAATACGTTAGAGCTTTTACTCAGCAGCTTTGTTTTCTGTGTTTTCTAAGAGGGGTAAATAAAATAACATAAAATAAAACAGGTCAACTGAAAAGGGCGGATGCCAAGATCAAACTGTATTAATTCCGCGAATTTTTTTGATACAAATATTAATAACAATTACGCTTGTTCTTCTTCTTCCTTTATGGGTCTTGCACATGCCAAGGCGCGCAAAACGCCGAATACATCTGTATTTATATATGTCTTACATATATGTTTTATAAACTATCTTGGACGTTTTCTTTTTGCTATGATCAATCATCCAGGAAACGTTCTCTAATTGTGCAAGACTTTGCTGGCTGGGATAAGTGAGGAAAAGAGATAAGGTGTGGCAAAGGGGTGGTGGGTAAGTGTTATGTATTTACCGGCTGAGAACCCATTATATCTACGACCAAACATGGTCCAAACCGTACCGAGATTTGGGCCCGTAAGCAAAGAGTTTGAAGTCAGAACACTTATCTACTCAGCTATGCGGCAGCGTATTGAACAGCCTTTGCAACGTTTAGATTTAATAATTTTTGCTTGAAAAGTTTCTACCAATTCTTGTCTACTTGTACACCTTCTCATATGTTATATAATAAATTGCATTTCCGCCATGGCATGTTAATTGTGGTAGACTGGTTCATCTTACATTTCAGTGTGAGTAAGATTTCACAACGTATAGTGCCAGTATTGTTTTAAACCAATTTTTTCAATCTTCGTCTGCAAGGGCGGACGTGGTCATAAGATTTATATAAATATACGTTTACCTATGAGAAGATAAGGCGTAAAAATCATTAGGACAGGATATTATATGCGAAGCCTCGACAGTTGACGTCGAACGTGATTAAAAACAATTAATCAGAGAAGCTTTACCTTGGAGAAAATTGTGGCTTTCGTTGTCCTTCTCTTCTTTCTTCGCCGCCAATGCGAGAACACCATACACTTCCTTCAGCCGCCGATGAGTTCAGAGGGACAATAATGCGTTATTGTTTGAATAACCGTACAGTTCGAAGAAACTGCTTTGATATGACGTGATTTAAGTTTTATAAAAAACCCATGATTCGATTCAATGGACTTTAGTGAAATATATATAGAATATATTGTTACGGAAAACTTAAACTCAGTATATTCCAGCCAATTGATTGTGATTGAATTGAAGCGCATTAAAAATGAAGCTTGTAAAAATGTACATAAGTTGCGGAAGGCAGTGTCGGTCGGAAAAGAACATTTAAGTCGAAAAAGAAAGTTAAGAACACTATCAAACTAAGTAAACTATAATTCCACCCTTAAAGTAATTGATTGCAAATAAATTCCACGATTGATACGAACTGTATCGAGAAAGGCAAATGTCTTAAGAATATTATAAATTTAATTTATGTTTTAAGTAATGAGGAAGGACTTACGCAAATTTTAGAACAGGCTTTCCTGGAAGTCTTAAGCATGGAAGAAATGGAAGAAAACTTCGAAGTTGTCTCATTCCTTTTTAATATATTATATGTTATATATATATGTTATATATATATATGTTTAAAGGTGGAGCATTTGCCTATACAAACTACCAGTTAAGTTTGGCTTATGCGGACGAAACAAAATACATTAATATTTTACAAATAGTTTTAAGTTGCTTTAAGGTCTCTTTCTCGCTTATAAAAATACATATGCATGCTGTAGTAGTTGCTTTAACATGCAAATGTATGCATCATTATTCATTCATTCCTCTGCCGGCATAGATTTCGGTCGTTCTAACAAATAAAATATTATCGTTCATCACACTTGCAAATAAAATCATCCAAAAATTCACTCAATACTCAAATTCGTCTGTTATTCTCGTTGTCCGTTTTGCGAGTCAAATTCTCAATTAGTTTCGTTATTAATAGCAGAAGATATTGGTGCAAAAAAAAGCTTTACGTCTAACATAGTCAAATGTATTCAACTCATATGTAGGCAGTTAAGCTTGGATCTATCGCTATATTTAAAATTATAAAATATTCCATTGGTCAAATGCATGGAAAGATAGGCAGGCAGACGCATACCGGGTACATTAGCTTAGTTTTGCTGTTATGCACATTTCTTTCCACACAAATTTCAGCTCTTGGTTAGTTGATGGAGAAAATAATTGTCAAATTTTCATTCAAACCCCTTTTTTTTAACTTTCTAGACTGATTTGATCCAATTTTCATAAATGAAGTTTTTTTTTTTTTTTTGATCTTACGTGTCAATAATTAAATGTGTTCGCTTTTTTGTTTGTTTCATCAATTTTCACAGTTTCATAGTTTGTGCAGGTGCATTGTTTGAGCTTTATTTTGATGTTATCACAATAAATGGATGCAATGTAACCCATTGGAACGGTAGTCGCTAGCCTCTGGACAAGCACCGGAATTTCTTATTTTTCACTGTAGCATAAATTTTTTGAGAGCTTAGTAGGTTTAAAAACTATGTCCTATTCTTATTTCCGTACACCTCACATAAAAGTGCACATACATATACAAGCACAGAAGCATTGAATTCATAAACAATAACACTAATAACACTAATGGCTCCTATTGCAAGCAACGGCATTTAGATGTTATTCAGCGAAGAGGAGAAGGAAAAGAGAATCCATAACAGCTTCGCGTACATTCAGTTTTTTAAACTTTTTATATTGTTGTACCTTTAGAAAGGGATTGGATTACCAGTCATTTAGAGATTTACTTTTGCTTATATAAGAAATTTACTTAGATTTGATTTTACTTTACTTAATTTTTAAGCTTCATCAGCCTGGCTGTTTTATAGCTACATAATACTCTTTTTTTCTACACAATTTAGCTCAATGCAAGCTTACCAGGACGTAATTCTTAAAGTCAACTTTTCTATAGTGTTAAAACGTTTTCTTTGTGAAGCTTTTAAAATGCAATTTATAAAATTATATTAGTTTTTGTACCTTTTGTAAAAAGTTTAGAGCGGAACTAAATTCATGCGTACGTTTGTGAGGTTTAAGACTTTGCATTAAACATTTTATAAGGCATACATATATTCCTGACCAGCGAGGCAGTGCTGCTCGAGCCGTTTAGAATGCATCGAACAATGATTTACACATCAAGTTGTCTGTGCGTCTTCTGTTGGTGATTGAGGCAACGCCGCCCAGGATGGAACAAAATGAAATGTACATCTAAACCATGACAATTAAAAGTTTCTTGGATCAATGACATAAATAATAAGAGAATTAACTCGAATTAACTTATGATTTACATTAAATTTCAGGATAGAAATAAACAACTCAAGCAGATACTGGGGAGCAGTGAAGATGAATGTGATGAAGTGTATGTAAACATGTACAACTACGTAGCAGCTTTATCGTTTGAGTTTTAGCAAACAAACGAAAGCAACCAGTACTGGTCCGTGCTAACTAACGACACCAATATCTTGTGAGAACTTTCACGGTCGTAAATATTTTGACATAAATGCGGAATTTAACAGATCCGTTTTACATAACGTATCTTCATATCATATAATAGATGAGCAAGTTCAAATGTTTTAAAAGGGCGATGCCTAACATCACATCTCCTTCATCTATCGTCGTCATAATAATAAACCAAAATGATATTTTGTTGTCTCTTGAAGCACATGAACTTAAGACTGACATCAATGTGCTCAAAGGCATCAAACATAACAGCACTTTTAAGAAGGTAAGTACGGAAGAGAAAAACAAAACAATGAAATGAAAACTGTTCACAAGCTTGAAGGACTTTAGTTCATATAGCGTAAAATTGAATAATGCTTTAGATTCCTTTAAACTTCAAAATTTTGCTGCCGATATTTAAACATATTCATTCTATTTATGTCAAAAATATTTCTTTATCTATAAAGCAAAAAAAAAAAAAAATTCTTTAAAAATTTTATCTTTTGTTGTATCAAACCCCATTACAGAAGGAAGTAAGAGTTAATAAAATGAAATTTTCTGCTTCGTGGAATCCGCTTTAAGCATAATAGAACATTGAATACAAAAAATAGTTTAGCATCAGCGGTTGTGTTCATACACAAATTTTTTTCATTTCCCTTTTTGAACATTTTTAAAAATCTATGGAAAAAATTTGGTATGTTTTAAGAAATGTTGATCATTTCATTTCATATAAAAATTTAAGAAAGTAAACTAAAAAACTGTTTGATAATGTGGGGCAAGTCCATTTAATATACCCAAATAATCATTCCCACGAAAAATAAGCTATATAAGCTAAATAAGATATACATTAGAGTTTAATAGCCTGCGGTTTGTCGTAAATTGTTTGACCTTACTAAGATGAATGCAACGAAATGTACCATGGGAAATATTAAGCTATTAAGCTATCAGTGTCTCTTCAGCTTCATTTTAACCAATGGGGACTATCGAAGTAGAACATTCTGATCTTAAGGATGATGACCATCAATACAATCTCATGGCTGGTTAATAAAATCTAAAGTAAATTAAAACAAGTAAAAGCCACATAGTCGGAGAAGGCGGATTCTTAAATATCCTGTACCCCTTTTGTCTAATACAGTAATTCACTTACTTGCCGGCAAAAAATTATAAATTGTTTTCATTTAAAGGCATACTTTTTATGAAAGGATGCTCCTTCTGCTCCTTTACTTATGGATGATGTCATGGAAAAACTGGATCTTGAAAGATACATTAGAAGAAAAGTTAAAGAGAAAATGACGGAAGGAAATCTACAATACCATCATCAACACTACTGTTCCATTAACCCTCAACTAACTCCACTTTTATATCCAAGGAATGTTGAGAAAACCAAGATTCAAACATTTTCGAAAATTCGTCTTGGTCATACAATTGTAACTCGCCAATGGATCTTGAAGAAGTGTTTCTCCCCAGTCTGCTGTTGTGGTCAAATCCTCACTATAAAGCATATTCTCTGCGAGTGCCTCAACTTTTCCTTGGCTAGAAGTATTGCATTTGAAACGATTAACCCTTTACACATTCTAAAATCAACTTCAGAACACAATACCAATTCAGTATATTACCTTATTAAAACTACTAGTCTGATTATCTAATGTACATTTATATACATTCGAGTCGATAGCCTGTGTTGCTAGTGCTCAATGTCTTATTTTTTTTTAGTCTAAGAATTTATTTCATTAGTCTAAAATAATAATAATAATAATAATATGAAAAGGTGCATATTGAAGTGCGGCCAAAATGTCCGCTAACGTGCCTCAAATTTAGTAAACTTAACTTACTTGTCACAGTTTTCATTACTTTTCAGTTGCTTCGATTATAAAAAAATACCAATTAGACCCTGTGGCTAGAGAATCGCTTGTTTTTCATAGGAGTCCCTATATATAGATTTGAATCTAAAAAAGAAACCTATGCATTATTATTATGAACCAATTTCCATAGTTAAATATTAATGGATTATATCTATATGTTTGGCCTATGAACGTTTCTTGTCTATTAAAAACCTTACATGGAGTGGGATCGAAAAAAATAGACCCAAAAATAGATTTAAATTCGATAGGATTGTAGAGCAATTTTCGCCTTTTTTACGGCAACCCTTTAATCGCTTAAAGTTTTCTTCTTCATCTTAAATAAATATGGAATCGTTTTTTTAGGTTAAACAAATTCTTAAAACTTTTACTAGTTATAGTAAATATAGCATTGGTGTAAGGGCAAAAATAATTTGTTATTGTTAAGCACATAAAAGAATAGCTTCCATTCACGTCGGCAGAAAGAAGTGTAAGGAACTGAAGTTGAAATTTATGTTTTTCGATTGTGTGAATGTTCGCAATTAAGATTTATGCCATAAAGAATACATATAAAGCTCTGTATTCGTTTTCTTTCGCTTGCGTACAAGACTACAATAAAAAATCATGACTTTATATAGAATTATATTATAACTAGGCTTGTGCGTTTCTTTTCAACACTTGCGAGAGTTAAGTAGAACATCTATTGTTCTATCCTTTCTATTCTTTAGCGTAATGTATACATCTAATGCTTTGGTCAATAATTACTGGGCATGAGAAGACGCTAATGCGGTGTGGCATATCAAACTTCAATTCATGCAATTTTTCCATTACAGCCATCGAGTTGTAATGTGGCACTTTTCCTCCACTGTCTGTAAAAACTGCATTGGGGTGGAAAAATTCACATGCGGAATAGGTGGATACACGGTATGTTTTGTATGACAGCTGTTTCTTTGCAACTTTGTCTTTCGATTGTCGGCGATAATTTTGAAGACTTTTCTAATATTTTATTTTATGCCGAAACTTGGTCATTTTATAAGTTAATGCTGGGTTTCGCATCAAAAACCATTGCTTAACCATTGCATTCAAACCACTGCAACCACTGCAAACCACTGCAAAAGACTGATTGAAATAACAAGAAATTTTGACATATATTCTTTGAGGTGTGGAACGATATAAAAATTTTACAAACTTTTTTTTAAAGACGATATCTATTTCTCAGTTCCGGGAATTACTGACCGATTCGTTATGTATGCAATTCTGCTGTACTTTAGCATTGTGCACAACTTTACCCTTCATTACAGCTTATGAGTACCCTTTTTGTTGCCTTTCAGTTAGAAAATCGCGCATAAAGATTACATGAATTTGCTACAGCTATGCAGCAATACCAGGCCAAGATGCAACCAGCGATGGTTACAGCGCAGCAATTGAATTCCGCCGCTACTGCACACAATTCAAATAGATTGTTATATTTTATTATACAATATAAGCTAGCGTTGGTGGTGCGACAGCCCGTAGCGGTAGTGGAGAAGATTCAGGTGAAGCCATCGCCCTTCGTCGATGGGTATAAAAACTATTTCCGCTGCCGCAATGAGAAATATGGTGAACATGTGCCTGCGACAAACGGTTTCATCACATTCCATAACGACGCCAGATCGACATTATTGTGCAATTGTAAGGTAATAACATAAATTTCTATGAATTGATTTGTTACTCAGTGTGTCTCTACCGTGTGTAGTGTACTGAATCATAGCCCAGAGCATTTTATAGATGCAATTATTCTAGTTAACGAGTACAGCGATCATCGTAAGTGTTTATGATAACGTTCGCAGTGTTCTGGTGTCTGTGAATATACATTTTTACCGTTCATAAATTTTACTTATGTAGCCGAGAAAGGCCTAGAATTGGCGAAAATCATAAGGTGCCTATCACAAGTAGTTAGCGACGTGAAGGTTTAGTACAGTCCCGTGGGCGGCGCTGCTGCTGCGGTATCTGATGTTTTAACACTTAGTCATATCGAATGTGACGAACAACGGCTTTAACCATTGTTAAAGAGAGCTCCAGATGTTCCCCTACGCATTATCGTTGTTATTAGGTTTCAGTATATCCACGCATCGTCTGATTCGCTCAGTGATTTCAGCTAAAAACATTTAGGTGCAGAGGAAAGAGCGATACGTCAATACAGTGCGCAACGACACGTAGGTCTATGGTAAATTAGCGGTTTATTTTATGAGGACAAACTTACTTTACTAAATTAAGTAAACGTGACAGAATGATGAATGCATGGGGCGATGAAAATCTGGAAATCTCATTTCATATTAGGCACAATGGCGGTGGTTTTGAGATTATACCCTGCAGCAGGGTAGAGCAAACCTACACGCTTCGATATGCTCATAGTAACGTGGCTGCGTGTAATGCGTTGCGTGGTTGGACGATTACAAAAAATGCTATTACACAGCAGTGCCTTTAGCGAAAAATTTACCACTTCTCAAGTGAGTACGACTATATGTATGTGTGGGAAAAAAATTCCATTTGCAAATTGCCTTTGTTTCCTGTTGGTTTGTTTTATTGCGTTTAACTTAGAATCCTTTTTAGCTGTGTATTTTCGTCCAATCTTTTTCTGTTGGATTTTGTCTGTCTATCTTTTGCCACAAATGTTTTTAGATTTACTTTTTATATTCGTTTCCTTTTGCTTTCTTCGCTCCCGTTATTTCGATGACCGGTTAGCTTTGAAACGTACGTTACATTATACACCATTTAAATGGTATGTATTCAGAGAATGTCTAGCAGGATTTACAAATATCAGAATGCTACATGTTGGGACAAATACAAAGTGATAATTTCCGTTTGGGCACAACGGGACATTCACTTGATGGCACCATGGGCAAGTAAATGCACTCATTACAGTTAATCCATATTAAAGGAAAGTCGAGAAGAATAAGAGAAGTACAAAACTGCGAAGTTAACGAACGTAGATTAGAAAATCATTTACATAATGACATACTTAAAACCAGTTAAAGGGTTAACTAATAACTGCAAGTAATTGGTAAAAAACAAATTAATGTAGACTTTTGTATTAGGTCGGAAGGACTTCTTGCATTTTTTTGTAGTTAAGAGTGTCAGGATATTGTCTGTTTTCTACTGTAAAGACTGGAAAGTTGCGTAGAGGTTGATCTAATTAATGGGGATGAAACCCACCATTGATATTTCACCATTACTTCTTCTGATAACGTTATAATTCAGCCCACTTTCTTCTCGTTTATTCGTTATTCCAAGAGAACTAACTGTTTTCCCTGTATCAATGGAATTACTTCATGTATGTAAACTACTCTATAGGTATATGCGCGATTATTGCAAGTGGTTGCAATATTCATATCACATATGTGGAGCCCCTATATCGGTTCGGTTCATTTATGTATAAACTTTATTAGACATTTTATTTACTCATAAACACCTAATTCTAATGTTTACTCTCCATGTGACCATGAGGTCCTTAATTATAGTTTAATCGTACACATGTCAATATCTCTTAAAACATTTCAATTCAGATTCCGCCAATCAAAAAATCGGTATTCGAAGTCAAAAAAATATTACTATGTGTTAAAGCTTAGGCTAATTTACCATACGTAAAATAAACAAAGGAGAATATTCATAAACTTAGTGTGGGAGCAAAAGGTATTGATGCCTCTGGTGCTCATACTACGCAGTTGAAAACAAAAGCTTTTTAGAGATCAAACATTGCATTTATTACAAAGTCTCACGTTTCTAAGCTAGAGTTAAGCGAAGTCGATCGTATGTATGATAAATTTTCATAACTGAGTAAATTCCCGGTACTCTTCCTTTCGCGTGAAGGATTCCTTCAACGTCATAATACCGACGGCATTTAAAGAATGGATGGACAAAATGCTGCCAACTTAAACACGATGATCTCTCTTTGACATTAGAATAATTTGCATGCGGTTTACAGATTGCAATGAATTTTTATAATTAGTCTGAAAATTAGTATTGGAGAGTGCATCAATGCGGTTTTATACGTCGACGCGATTCGAAGGATGAATAGGAGTGCGGTTTAATAGGACAACGCTGCAATTCCGCTTTTCACGTAACGTTGGAGGTTTACTGTGAGACAAAGACAAATCATTATCATACAAAATGAATCGATAAGCGAAGGAATAAGCGACGAACTGAGAGTAAAATGCAATATATAAGGCATTTATAAAAGATTTCTTAAAGCAAACGTTTCAACAACAAAGGCTTTAATGTGTCCATTTGGGTGGAGTAAATAGTATAAACTCTCTCAATACCAATATCATCGTTTAGTTTAGTGATGATGATGAAAAATATAAGACGAAAATGAAAAATAGAAATCAATAGCAACATCATAACCATTGTTGTCCTTGTCATTGACGCCATAAGTTTAAACGGGTGGTTTGTTGGTCTTGTGCTGTGCTTGCACAGGAGATCGCGTAAGCTTCTTTTTGGACGCAAGCACTCTGAGTTATTTGCTGTATCCCTGTAAATTTCTTAGAAGTCATTTTTTTTATTCGTTAAGTCTGCAAAATACATTTATTTCAAATTCACCTTAGATGCAAATTTTTTTTTTATTTTCTTTTCTTTATATTGTGTTATTTCCCTTATTACTTCTATGCCGTGTTAATATGACTTAAAAATATTTGTGGCGATGAGTTGTTTCACGTTTGTGAACATCATATCTTGCGGCTTCAGCGAAAAGCAAGTCAGCAACAACAAGTTATTGGCCGAAACGAAATTTGGTAACGCGTGATGTAATAGAAACTTCATTTACCTTAAGGCACTTGAAAAATTATTGTGTGTGAATCCGTGTGTGACTCAGTGTTTGCACAATTTCTTATAAAAGCAGACGTATTCTCTTTGATTTGGCTCTTAGTTGGGGGTAGAGGGTGCATTCACGTTAAATTGGAAAACTTTACTCATCTCTAGTTTTATTGCAGTTTTTGCTATGAAAAAAATATTTATCAAGAAAGGTTTCGGTTATGTATTTCGCTTAATTTTAAAAAGCATTTTCCCATTTTTTTACTTCCTTGTAAAAAAATTGCCTTTAAGCGAACTGAATAATGAATTTTTATGCCCTTTTTTTTACATATTCGTACATTCGTATTCATACATAATATAGTTTTAAGAGTTTAAGACTTTGCTGTAAAATTTTCTTTTTCAAGAAATGGTAAAGTGATTCCTTCAAGAGAGAAAGTACATGAACATGTCCTCTTTTAAAATATCTTTCCCTTTGTTATTACCAATCAAATAGTTGCAAGTTTCCCCGGGTAAAGACTTTTATCATAAATACTTAAGAGATGATTTGGTTGTTCGGTGCTTAAATAATATTATAAAGCCTTTCCGTTCCACTTATCGGGTATTATCAACTTGTATGTAATCAAAAGACCACGAATTTTATTAACATTCGGCTTTTGGCATATGCAAAGAAAATTTCTAAAGTACAGAAATAATTTCTTGCAAGTTTGGCTTTTCTCAACGTATCGCTACGATGGTGTAGCTAGAAACAGGTATTAAAAATCTTTTAATACGGTCACTACTGTTCAATGATTCATATTTAGGTATAACTGTTTGAAAATGCCATTGACATATTTCGGCTCAAGAAGATAGTTCAGATTGGAGCATTTCCTACATAAAACCTTTTTTTAAAAAGTCGTTATACGAACAAATATGTCTAACGAGTAACGATTGTAGTTATTTTTGTGTTTCTCTGCTTCTTTTTAAATACTGCACACACATAGTTCAAGATCTTAACTTTCTGTTCTGCAGAAAGCAAGCACTCAATGAAAGCCACAATGTCATCAATAAACTTCATAAGCTTCATAAGCTATTATACTCAGATATATACACTTCCAAGTATTGGTCAAATGCTAGCCATAATGCAGTTATGAGAAAATGCAAAAAATGACTTTTCATTCAAATGGTTTTAAATTCTCTTTTGCTAATTGATGTTGAGGGTGAAAGAGTGAAAAATAATAGGATATACCATTGGATTGACTTTTGTTCTTAAAATGGAAAGTTTTTTAAAGGGAAACGAAAGTTAGCAAATTGTATAAAGAATTTAATAAAATTTATTTCAAAATGAAAAAATATTAAAAAAGTTTTCACCTATTCAAGGTATATACGAATTTAGACTAAAGCATGTGGATGCTGCTAAGCAATTGAAGCTGGTTCGAAGCAAAATGCCGATGAAAACTTAAGCAAAAGGACACTTACTGCAATTATTTTTTTCATTTTGTTCAAGTTATCCAATTTATGGAGAAATGGGGGAATTTTAGCCAAATTTTCATTAGCTTAAGTGCTTTTGCTGCTTGTTGCTCACACATAAGAGCACTTGCATTATTTCATATAGATTATCTGTGCAGTGGAACATATTCGTTTGCCGTATTTGGAAAATGATGTCGTCAAGTTTGCTTTAGCCTCCGGTAACGTTTCAATTAGTCAAACCAGTTTCTTCATGCACTGGACAATATATAAATCATCAACATTTGCACATATGCAAGTTCAAGTAATCCGGATCATTCAGAGTCGACGATAATATAAGAAGCTTGCATTTATTTCTTACTTTCGAGCGGTAATCGTATCTTGTCAACCTTTAAAAAATGATTGCGTTAAGAAGTCAGTGGAACTTCTGCGATATCATTCGCGAATAGATAGGGGATTATAGATAAAAGAAACTGTGTTAAACAAAAACGTTACCCTTATCCCCCTTAGGTCACATGGTGACAAAAACTTCTTCCTCTCTCCCATCCTCTAACCTTGGTCCTTCCTGGCCACGATTTGCATACGGAGGATGCATTCATATAAAAAAAAAAAATTTCTGAATATCTCGCCTTGATCATATGAGACGACCTTACTTCTGCGCCTATAAGAGTGTGTTCACTTCTGAGTTGACGCCTACGGCAAGCTAGCTACAACTTAAGCTTAGCGCATGAACGTCGATTATTTATTATTATTAACGCAAACAGATTCATTGGCGATGAGGCTCATTTCGAGGCGAATGACTTTGTTATTAAACAAAAGTACATCAATTCTGCGCCTCATCTGCCCATATTTATGCATACGTGTACATAAACATTCCCTTACCTCAACGAGGCTAATCCCTGCTGCTGTAAGATGATTGCTTTGAGAACAATTTGAAAGAATAATATATCTATGACGAACAAAAACTGGTAAGAGCGAAGAGTAAGGTAAGAGGTTCTTTTTATTAAAACACGTCAGATATTATTTGAAAGTTAATTCATAGGTTTGAAGAGTTAGGTTAAAGAAAGCAAAATATTAAAAATATGAAGATATATTCAGACATCTTTACCTGCTCGTAGTAGATTTTCATAAAGCATACATAAGCATCTAATCACTCTTTGTCGTTATTTATGCTGTCTATATTCTCGCTTTACATATGTACGATTTTATACCCACCATTGAAGGATGGGGATATATTAAAATATGTGTAAGGTCTAGAAGGAAGCTTTTGAAACCCTATAGAGTATACAGCTTCTCGACCAATGTCAAATTTGGAATACATTTCAACGTTCCCGTCCGTCGTCTGACGAAGAACACGAAGACATCGCTTTGGAATTTGAGAAAATCATTGGAAGTTCTCGCGTGCACGTTGGTATTGAAATGGGGCCAAATCAGCTAAAGGAGATGACTACAGCAATAGGTAAAAGATAAAGATATCCACCTCTATTCCATGGAAATGGAAAAATCAACTATGCACGTTTAATGCTCTATCATGAATGGGTAAAGATGGTGAATAGAAAGAATTCGTTCACAGCTGAATGCAATTTTTTTTTTTTTAGTACGTATTTTGTAGTAAATATTGCTAAGCATTTCTCTCATAAAGAAGTATATCATTGCAGTTGTCGTTTTTCTTCTTTGTAGACATTGAAGAAGTTGTCGTGAACACCTCGCAGCTTATTGCATAAACGACGGCCAAGAAATAAAGATTAATATTCCTTTTTGCTTTTCTAACGTTGCGTTTGCTTCACTGTTGTAAAGTTAAGTTTTTTGCTTGAAAAATTGTTTTTATAAAGAGAGAAAAAAAATATATATATATATAAAAAATAAATCTTACATGTTTCTCAAGAATGTCGTGCATAATTTAGATTCTGTGCTATCCTTTCTTGTGCATGCAGTAGATGTTGAGAGAACAAAGGTGAGAGATTTGAAGTCTTGATATGAAGAATCTTCGATACCACTCACTCCAACTATATAAGCGTTGTTTATAGATAGTTACTTCCTATCGCTTTCTTCCCATCTCTTTCAGAGTAATTGGTCTTAAAGGACGGGCTCTTCTCTCTAAAATCCGCTATTAAAACTAAGTCACTGCTCAATAATAAAACAAAACGATTGTTGATTTTAGATGCATTTAGATGATTCAAAAAATATAATTCCCAATTGATCGCTGTAATAAAACATAATAAGGCCGGTACAAGGTTAATGTATTGTGCACGTGATATAGGATGTAATTAATATGATCGTTTCTAGAGTTCGTTTTTTCTCTTTTCCCATTAATGTCACATATACAATTGATCTGAAGTCCATGTAGTATTTGTGGATTGTTCAAGCAAGGCAATGCTTTAGTATGGCCCCGAAGAAACAACTCACTAAACTTTTCTCATAATTAATTGATTGTGGTATGAAACGCATATTGCACAATCTCGTCTTCGAATCATTTTCTCAATCTATAATTCCGAATGTTTTTTGCCGTAACTACGTTGTCAGTCCTGTTTCCAAAGACCACCAAGTAGATCAAATCATAGACCACACTGTCAAATATTGTGTTTCGGAGTCCATTGCTACCTCTATTAGGCCATTCTTTATATCATTTTTTCTCCATCTGTCACGCAGCCTATGATATAGTTTTTCCTGCCTCTATTAGGCCTTCCATTTCCAACATATATTTTCTATCTTTGTTAGGCAACCTATCACATAATATTTGCTATCTATCTTAGCTCTAAATACATTTTTATCGTATTCAACGTGCTTAATAAATCGCTTACAGAAGTATCAAGCCGAACACGCAAAGAATGTATTTTTCCATGTACCATCAATAAATAAATTGCAAAAATCTTGTAATCTAAGCGTATGTGACTGTGTAACTAAATGTAAGCTAAGAATGTTGCCATAACAGATGTTAGTGCTGCTTGACTTAGAGAGCACGACAAACGGATGTAATATAAAATATTGACTTGTGTAAATCAACCACTAGACTTGCGTGATATTGTCATACACGTATAAAATCAATTTATGACACATAACTGTACAACGATAAGAATGTGCGCAATAAAACTGAAATCAACACATATTATGTGTCAATGTATTTTCTGTTTTTTTTTTTTTTTATTCATAATCCATCTCTAAGGAATTACATGATTGCCTGTATTACGTAATTTAAAGAGAAAGAGCGACAAATCCAAAGAAAATAAGGAAAGAAAATGTAAGACTTAAAAAAAAAAATATATATATATAAGAAATAAATAAAATCGACAGATTTCTATATATTATGTTAGAAAAAAGAAAAAAATCTAAAAGCAAACAAGTGCCATTACGAAGATGTCTTCAAGATGGTTATATGCACTGTGAATTCGAACATTACAGTTTGAAAGCGAACGAAAAACTTTTGCCTCACAGCAAAAAACCCTAAAGACTCATTTAGAGAACGCAGTTGAAATCTAAAGGTATTTAGAGGAAGGCAACAAAGTAGAATCAAGTATGAGTAGAAAATTAATTATTTACAACTTATATCAGGTGTTTATCGGACGGACCAAATTGTTGATATCCACTATGCCCAACAACGTATAGAAACATGCAGCAATGGCAACAAGGTATATTTTCTCAATCACTGCGTGTTTCATTTCTTTCGGCATTTTACAAAGGGGGAGGGATCCCTTCATTCCTAGGTTTCCGAATAATATGGACGCTAAATCCGGCCAATTAGGCACAAAAATAAAGATTGTCTGAGAACGATAAAAATTTGATCTCGTGAATACCAAACGATATTTGTTGAAAGTTCAGTAGAAGAAGATTAATTTAGTTTTTTTACATAAACTGCATTTAAAGGTGAACGAAATAAAAGATTGCATTATACTAAAATGCAATAATCTTTTAAGCTGACACTTAAATTGCTTAGGATTTCTAGGACAAAAATAGGTTATAGAATACAATTAATATTGCGTGCAGTCTCTTCGTTCATAATGCGTTAGCAGATTCTTCTGTTTTGCTTTAGCATTTCATGTGTTTTCTTTTGCTCCTTGCACTTGTAATCATAAAAGATTGTGAAACAGTTTTGTCAGTTGTTCGAAATTACAAAATTTTCTGTCTGCCGACTGTTCCCTATTCCGTAATGAAGAGACCGACAGAGGGAAAGATATATGCATACGAATTGCTGATGTTGTCTATAGAACGAATTGTTTAACACTCACTTGACGAATGTTGAGCACATATAACCTAACCAAGAGTTATATATGGAGATCAGTTTCTTTAAAAATATCATAGATGATTGATCAACATTTAATTAACGTTTGATAATGGACATCGACAACTTTAGCATATATACATATATGTAGGTATTGTAATATATATATACATATATATAGCAATGTAAATTTGCGTATATGTAGCAACTGCAACCAATATAAAATCAATTTAACTCTGTATTATACGTTCATTACTCTGCGTTGCAAAATGAATGATAAAGTCGAATGACTTTTCGTTGATAGCTCTAAACTATCTTGTTTTATAGAATTTTGAATACGAGACAACATGCTGGTCTTGTAAAGGATAAAAGAAAATCAAATAGGATTTAAGTCGCACATGAACCGCATATTTGAACTATAAGCCTTACAATGTTGTCGCTTGGGTTGAAGGATGGAAAAGAGGAGTACGAGTATATGTTCTTATCTCATTCCAATGGGTTTTTCTATAGCTACAATCACAGAAGTTCAAAGGTCATTTTTGTGCTAGCAACTCGTACGATACCCCATGACCAATTTACTATTCTAAGCCGGAAAAATAGTATTAACGTTTTGTAGTTGATGCTGATTTACATATAAATTGTAAATCCGTTTTTTCAAATATACATTTGAACAGTGGAAGAACAATTCATGTCATGAAAATCCTCTTATAAATACATTTTTATGGATAGAAATTTGCTAAACAATTGCAACTAAGCAGCATAGCATTCAGAGACATCTACAGTTCTTTCAAAACGGCCAAGCTTTTCTCAGATACTTTCTTCTTAAAATTGTAAATGCATCTCGTAGGCAGAAGCAATAAACGAGAAATAAATATTAATTACATTACGAATAATAATAATAATATACGTTTTTAGATTCTACAATACCCGAGCACAACTGTGATGCTTACGTGCTGGATACTGGGCACTTACGCCTTGCATTCAAAAGTATTATTATTGCTTATTATTCTTCTGAATTCGGTTATGGCTTCACTGGCGCTTTAAAGCAGGGAGTTTTGTATTCTCTCCTATGCTTTATATCAGTTGCGATAATCGCTGTGCGCTTGCTTGTGATTGTTTGCAATTTATGAAGATGCTCGTGTCTGGCTTAATTCTTTTTTGGAAGTCATCATGTTGGGAAATTGTTAGGATTAAATACACAGCAATAACATTATCTTAACCACAAAGAATGCCATTTAACCGAATTAAAAAAATATACCGACAAAGAGTTGGGAAGAGATATGTTATGTGTTTCGAGTGCTTCTTACTAATGAGTGAGCAGTTTTTTAATTTCCCATTGTGACTTTAAAATAAAAAAATATTCCATATTTCTCCTATTGTTTGAAAAAAAGTTACATGACTTCATTATACTCATCTTTCTCATGCTTCCGTAAATAACTGTTTATGTTATCATAAAGTTTCCATTGAGAAATACTTTTTCGCCGGGACTTCATTTACGTGATATTTCTCTAAATTGGGCAACGCAACGGGCATGGAAATGGAAAGCTATCAGCAATAGGTTATCTATAAATAGCAGTAGTGACAGTAGTAGTAGGAGTACTATTATAGTTGATGTTTTCAATGGATGCAAAAATTACTAATGAAACTTCAAATAAGATATACGAGTATTAAGTACACTTGCTCTTAAGATGACAGCAGATATTCATCAAAGGTGGAATCCATGGAAGCATTTTAAGCCGATTATTTTTATTTTGCTTATAAAGGGAGCAATTGAAGGCATTTTTGCAGTGAAATTTTCACAGGCAGTTACGAGAGAAAGTTCAGAACAACGTTGGCGGTTTTTCGTCACAAACCTTATTACCAATGGCGGACATATTTGTGCTTGGTTCGTTTGTAATTAATTCATGCAATTGGTTTCGTCTTTTCATTTTAAAACTACTACATATACAAACATATATACCATAAACCAAGGCCGATAAAGATCACTTCAAAACAGCATAAAATACCATCCTTATAAGATGACTGTGCCTATCGTTACTGTACCTGTTGGTGCATGTATTTAATTAAACACTTGAAATTCATTAAATATTGATAAATTCATTTGACGACAATGCGTTGTAGCAATTTTAAAATACATTGAAATTCTTTTTTTTATTAGTTTGATATCAGTGCGCGACATGGTTGCAGCACATGTACAATGTACGCGTTGTATGTATTTCGATGAATGAGTTTTTCGCTGTTGTTGATTCACTCATTTATATGTTTTTATCCCAGCACAGTGTCATATATTGAAAGGTATGCGAACGAGGACATGCTTATGCATATAAACGAACATGTAGATGCGTTTGTCAATAAAATATCGACAAAAATATTTTTCATTTATTTAAATATTAATTGACTTTTCCTCATCTTGCATTTCTTCGCTTTATGAAATTTTTAATGCACGAAAATGTATTGGTGTTGCCTTCCCTCCTTCGGTTCCCTCCTAGATTAATGTTAATGGTTAACATGTTGTTCATGTTTTAAAAAATTACGCTTGGTGTCGTGCTCGCGCAGGTGTTAAGGTTTCAAGGACACATAAGTTTTTGTCTCCTGATAATTCAGATGTTATTATTTGAGACACAACAGATTTCGGGGCAACGTGAGTCAAAGGTAAAGGTATCCCTAAGCCTCTACATGTAAGAGCCCGCTTTCGCTTCAAATACCTCTGAGCTTGAACTTTCATTCCCGCAACGGCATGGATTGATCATTTTGAGAATTCAGATAGAATTTAAATATCCTACAAAGCGACAACGCTTCTAAAACTCGAAAACTCGTTGATTAAACGAAAAACATAGGGCAAGAGTTTTATAAAAGCTTACTTTTACCGAACCGTCCATGTGATCGTAATTTCGTAAATACTGGTCAAAAGCTCGCCGCTCTGACATATATTATATATGGCGACTATCAAATCCTGGTACGTTCGTCTGTTTGCCTTCTTTTCTAGCTTTTTGAGATGTTTACAAAAAATTTGGTCAAGTGATGTATTTTGAATTAAGGACGGACGAAGTTTGACTGGCGTAGACTACTTTACGGAGCACCGTCGCTTAACGTAGCGTTTTCACTTGTTTTTGTTTTATATCTTGCCGGATAAGAATTTTCCAGGTCAAAACAAAATATTCTTTTGTTGCGCCGAATTTTTTGTACTTTTTTGTTCGTTTATTTATTTATTTTTTTTATCCGTTTTAATTTCGTACAACAAGCTTTACTTTTCAAAGTACGCAGTGAATAAAAAAATTAAGATTAATTTTCATTTTCTTCGCTTCACGCTAAATACAAGAAAATGTGAATAATGTGTTGGTGTGTACTCGTTTATAAAATAGTGTTAGTGTTTGGTCCTTGTAAAGAGTGTCAACAACTCTAATTTAGATATATATTTTAACACGTGCAATGTAATTTTTTAAAAATAAGCAGTAAAGAGAAGTTTTTCCGCACAACTACTTCATCGGGGATCAATTTGAAGATTCTTTGATTTTTTTGGTGACTTTTTATTATATTACCTAAAGAATGTTTGCTATACACAGTTTTTGTAATTCAATATGGAATTTTTAACAAGAAAAATGCAAGTTTAATGCTACAAAAATCATATTCAACTATAATCTAAGAAAAAGGAAGTCATCCTTTAATTTTCATTTCTCATGAGAGGAGTCGTGCTCACATTTGAATTGAACCTTACGACAATAGAAAGAAAACAAACAAAAAAGAATTGTGGTCGGCTCTCTATAAAATTGTCACGACAATTTTTTAAATTCCGATATTCGTTGAGCGTAGGACAATGCTAATACATCTTTTGAAATTTATCCATATCAGAAAATTTTTTCTTTAAATTTTTCCTTTGTTTGTGTAGCATGTCTCTCTTAACAGCTTTATACGATGGTTGGTGGTTGCGTGTAATACTTGCTAAGATTGTTTACTTAACAGCAAATTATTGTCCTTGGCAGTAAACTACAAGAAAATATAATTTTTTTAAAATAAATTTTGGGATTCTTCTAAATGTATTTGGTTCTAAAAAAGAAATTTTGTAATATATTTTCAGAATATCATCTCATATTATTCACAACATCAACGATATTTTTGACCTTTTAGTTTTAGAAAACAGGTTGTACGAGTGAAAAGCCAGAGTCATTTCGAAACTTCTCAGTTCTGGCAAATCAATACTTGCCCAAAGAATCAAGCCGCCCCCAATCCGCAATTAACTCCTGCAGAGATATTTCTCTTAAACGTTCTCTTAAACCATTGCTGGCTTTAAACGCCCACTCTTGTGGCATTGAGAATTAATCGCAGAGGAAACGAACCTCTTGGAAAATAGTGGTTAGCATCCTCTTTCTACAGACGGTTCTAAGAGTGATGAGATGTCCCCCATCTGTACTGTAGTAGATGCCACAGGACAAGTCCAGATTAATCAGATCACACACGAACTTTTACAACTGAAGCTCGAGCTATTCTTAAGATCACCAATCTTGCTTAAAACGAACAGAGTTGATAGTCTTAGTTGCTCATCCTGCCTTTAGCCGTATAATTTATTTCACTTTTTATCACTTTTGGCAATATTCTGCGCAATCATGCCCCTCTTATATAAGTACTGCCGAAAGCAACAAAGGTCGTTCAAAATTTGCGTTAAGTGAAAGTCCACCAATTCTTTTATATGGGCGATTAATCTATAGGTCCATCTGCCTAAGCTAAAGTTGTCTCATGCTGTTTGCGATGCCCGTAGGTTTACTTATCTACACAATGTTAAAACCAGAATCTGCGGTACCGTCAAGAAATATCCTGAGCTGCCCACCATAAATAAAGTAAATAAACCTAAATGTAAGTAACTATATATATGTCGTTGGAAAGAACAAGTATTGCTAGAAATGTGAAAACCTAGCAAAAATAAGGCAGTCATCATGATTTCAACAATCCATCAAGATATATTTGTAAAATGTCTATTTATATAGTTATAGACGGTAGATATTTTCAGTTTGCAGTACAGTTTAACATGTACGCACATAAGAATAAACGTAAGCTACCCTTTGTCCATTCGATTCTCGTACCCACATGCATTGTAAGAGCTTTTACATTCACAAAAGTCGGTGTATGGGTAATGTGCCTACTTTTCAGATTTGAAGACGCTGCTTGTTTCGCCTGACGCATATCTGTCTACTGTTCCAGAAGTTAAGAAACTTGAAATAGATGAAAAATTTAAAATATTATGACTGATAGCGGGCAACTTTTAGCCCCGATTGATATAATTATTCATTTAGTAAATCCTAGCGAAAATGATTCTAATCGGTTTAGTGATTTATAGCACGAGAAATTTATCATAATAGCCACAGACCAATAAATGGAAAGTCACTTATGCAACACCGACAACTACCGATTAACAATTAAATTCAAATATGGATTTTCATTGGGAACGAGTTTAAATTTATTTCAATAATTATATTACCATCATGAGCCCACCTGTTTGTTCTCCTTGATCGTGTGCGGTTTGCAGTCCAAATATATCAAAATTGAAATTACATTCGAATTTTATAAACATTCGAAAAGTACGCCAATAAAACCGCCCGACCAGAAAAGTGCGCAAATTTATTTTAAACCAACCTAAAAGTGCACTGTAACAACATTGGTAACTGCACACGCGTTTATCTAAATCAATAAGTTTATAGGTCTGTTTCTCTGTATTTATTTTTTTTTTGTTGAATTCTAGCAGAGCAGAGAAAAGGAGAGTTCCTCTAAAGTTAAATAATTTTAGTGCTTTTAAGAGTTTAGTCTTAGAATTTATTTCTGTGGCGAAATTAATAATAATAATAATAATAAATAATTTTATAACATAGATACATGTAATATAAGTTTAACGCCAAGTTTTCGAAGTTTGTTGAGTTTTCGTGATTTAAGTCGACATATAATGATCTGAGCAAAGTGAATATTTAGACAGATCCAAAATAGTAGAAAAATAATGATAACGAATCAATTGTTAGTTATGGGTTGTTCGTATTGTACATATACATTTAAGCAAGAAACTCTGTGGCAGTACCTCATTTATGGCCTATAAAATATACCTGAAAGACGATACACAAACGACAAACAATGTATCTCGCATTTAGGCATAAAAAAAAATATTTTGAAGTTTATTTGCAAGCATGTGGTAAAGCGAATAAGCTCTTCTGGCTGTCGTGCTTTTTAGGAGTCCAAAAGATCTTCCAATTATTGTACAAGAGCTCTTTCATGAATGCACTTCGTATCGTTTCTAAATAAGACCAGCTTAAGTTTCCTTTTCACCTTTTTGCTCTTTTTTACAAAATTAGATATTTCTAGCGAGTTTTTTTTTTTTTTTTTTCTTAGACATACTCGTACAGTAGAATCCGTCTCTAATAAAATCCGCCATGATGTTCCAGAGCGAAATAGGTAACAAAGCCAAGTTCCTACAAGGCCATAAAGAAGAGAGGTCAGAGAGACCTGTCTTATATGCAGGCTTTTTGATGCCGGGGAAGTATGTGCGGTCATAGTTTCTTTGAAGAAACATCTACAAGACACTTCCGCAATGCGATTTTCCTAAATATGCCACAACAGTAGCAGAACGCGGTTGTGTAGCCAATAAAAACGCTCATGGAGTTGCAGTATCGATAATTCGACACTTTCGTTACAGAAGTAATAAAAGAAAATATATATATCAGGAGCTCCTGCTTATATGAAATACGTATAGTCATGCGGAATAGATGCCACACTTTTTAGAGAGGAAAATAATCAAAGGTTTGTAAAAGAGTTTTTAAAAAAAATAAATAAATTTTATTTAAAAAAAAAGAAAATACGTCTAAGAATATAATTATATTTAAAATCAGAAAACACAAAACTCCATATGTGAAAAAAACTGAGGTAAAGTATAGTAATCAGAACCTAACCATTGTGCTTTTATTACCCCTACAGCACATTTGCCTGCATCTCGAATGACCTCTACGAGGCGTACTTTGGAGAAGTTTCTACTACTCACTATTCGGCCTCCAAAAGTTTATTATTATTATTTTTAGATATTTTCGTCCAAACTGGCGAGATACCTCAAAATTTCTAAAGTATTAACATCGGTGATGCGGGTTAATTATTCTATTAGCTGACAAAGAGTCGAAAAAATGTGGCCGGTGTGTGGTCCGTGTTCTCAGATACACCTAATACGCGTAATTCTACGTTAGGTGAAAGCAACTTAGACCATTGTACTACATTCCCATTAATGTACTTGATGCACTTTATAGTGTTGATTTGCGCCTTTGGTTAGTATACAAATGTTCGGCCGCATAGAGAAACTCTGTTAATGTTTGTGGCAAATGCTCATTAATATGCAGGTTTGATTATTAAGCCAAGTAATTGAGCGTTATGTAGAGGCATTATTCTTACTCTAGAGATCTACAGAAATGGCAGTCAATCAAGCTCTCAACAGGTGTACTCGGCTCTCACAGCATTCCAATCGTTCCCTTTGTAACATTTTACCACTACCGTGCTGGTCAAGCGAAAACCGAGCTTTTGTCTCCTTTCATATAAGTAAATAGCACTTTTCGTTACTAATTTATTGGCATTATAAGCCATATCACCAGAGTATTGCCATGAAGGAATATAGCAAGCATTTTCCCTTCTTAGACTGGCAATGCAACTCTTCGTCCACAATAGGTTTAGCTACAACCGCCAATTAATTTAACAAGTGAAACTGAATATTACCACACACACCACTACACTTTTTGTACCCTACTTATTAAAACGATATGTTAAGTTTATATGGATATACACAACATCTAGAAGAAGTTGAGGTAGGTTCGCCTTTCTTTATTATAACGATCAATTCACTGAGTCACTTCCTGAATCGACTCAAGTTAGTTGTTTGTACAGATCGCAATTCTTGCATTATTTTAATGAAATTCGGCACATCGGCGAACGCTATTGAAAATGGTTCTAATCGGACCACAAATACGCTTTATTTTTAAAAATCGCTATATCAATCAAGCGTAAGCGAAAGATATAGGATAAGCGAAAAGGTGTAGGATAAGCTGTGGCCCATTATTAGTTATTTTTTGAAACGACTGATGCGATTGCTTGTCGGCCTATCTGTCTGCTGTGTGGCTATACATTTCTGTGTTCGACAAAAGGTATTAAAGTTGCCACTGATGGAAATCACTTAACGCTCTTGAAAGGGAAACGGTTTTAATCAAATTTGTTTTTCTACCAAAATTTCGATGTTAATCAAAGCGAAATTCCTCTCGCTATTCAGGTAAACATGTATTCAGTGGGAATTGTTCTGCTTACTTTGACGACTGGGGTGGACTTAACATATCTAGCATAGTGCTTGTGGTGTTGCCTACGCATTCAATTAATGTGCACACAATGAGCAGTTTCAATACGCATTAATTAGCATACACTTAACAAAATGCTGACGTTTCCCTAGACAAAGAAATCTATTAAAACTTGCCATCAAAGGCTTTATGCTTCAGTATTGACAACATTATCCTAAGAATGTACGTATGTTGGGTTAATCAAAAACTTTTTTGTGTTCTGTAATGTATTGAGTTTTTTAAGTGTGCCTTTGCGTGCAGGCAGCATTTATGCAACTTGTTGTGCCCATGACTTTATTTAAATTTTCTTCCTGTGTACGGAAAGAGATATTTAGCAAGAGAAGCATATGGTCCCAAATAACATTCATTTCTCCCCCTCTCTCTTTATTTTACGACTATCGTTATTCTTGGGCGCGTGAACTCAATTTGAAAGTTAACCTTCACATCAAATTCATTGTCAACATATAACTTGATAAATATGATTAAATCATTGGAAAGAAAATGTTGAGCTGAAAATTTTTGTCACATATACCCTTCCTTACTGCTAATAAATTTAAAATTCATTTAAATAATCTTGATAATTACGTTTATTTGTACGTTTGTTAAATTATAACTCAATTGCTTTGAAATTTTGTTTCGTTTCTTATTAAAGTTTATTATAATATTTTCACTTGTTTGTTTGTTTATTTGTATTTATTTACAATTCTTGCATGCGAATAACGTCGAGATAAACGCAAAATAAGATTTAAAGATCATAAGTTCTTAATTAAGGAAGAGATGAAGAGGCACGGACCTATATACACATACATATTTACGTACATCTTACCATCAAGAAAAATAATAGCGGCAATGCATTGCATATTAACTTACGTGTATTGCATGCATTGCGCTGTGCCAAACCATAAAAATTGCTTGTGGCACTCTTTGGTTGTGTAGCCACAATTTACGTAGTGATAGTCTCGATAACTATGAAATACGATGAAATCTTCAATCAGAAAACTCATTTATTAATCATATTTTATGGAAGCACTAAAGCATACCAAGCCTTTATTTGAACAGAAACATTCCTTCTCTTTTCGCTCTATTACACGGAAAACTTTTCAGTTGTCAAAGCAAACTGTTATACTACAAACATACAAACGTAATTAAATATTAATAAAATATCATTGTAATGGTTTAGCTAAGCTAAAGGTAAGGATAGAAAGGCTAAAGGTAGGTATGCGATCTATTAAATGGCCAACCGATCTGCAAGGGGCAAATGCCTGACATTAGATGGACTAGATCTTCGGTTTTTTTTTTTTTTTTTGCAGCCAGACTGGGGTAAATGCTAGTAACTCCTGTGCTCTGACATGACAACGTATATGCTATCGCTCGTCACATACATGTGTTTCATATACGTCATGACTGCTAAACATGTGTGTTTGTTATAGAAAATTTCTCGCGATATGGTGAAACTTTCCACCTAAACATTAACTAATTACTGTTCATAGTTTTTACTCGATATTCTGCACGCATTACCGAGGCATCTGTAAATAATGACAAAAATTAAACACAGCTTTCTAATAATATATATATCATAAAACTTAATTTATTTGGTTACAACGTATACAATATCGTTCACATAGTCCATGTCCACTGAATTTGGCGGTAATGAGCTCGTAAAATATTTTCGCTTAATTTAATTCTAATAGCACAGAACTTTATAATGAATATTTTATGTTATATTGAAAAAACATGCTGCCAAAAATTGTTTCACAAAATGACACAGTTTGGTAAAGCATTTAAGCAAATAATTATTTACATGGTATGTACATTAATTCATTTGTCAAAGCATTGACAGGCAATAACGAAAAGTAGCAATCGAATTTTTGTAATAGGGTTAAATAAATTGTTTACCGTTTGCATTCATTACTGATCATAGATGCAATAAATGCAGATGCACACTATGTATGCGCATGTATTTGTGACCAATTATTCAATTGTAAACAATGGAATTTGAAGTCTTCAAATTAACAGATGAATAACATCTATCGACAGGCATGAAATCGATGAAAGGCTGCAGCATTTTAATGAGCACATCGTGTACAGGTCTTTTCAATAACTGTCCGCATGAATAGCTCTGTCCAGTAGGGAGTGGGATTTAGTTAGCCCCCTACAATGATTGCTGTAAGTTAAAGGCATCACCAGTTGCGTGATTAAATTGCAAACTTATGAACTTCAGTGATATGACAATCAGTGAAAAAAAAAGTCAACAAATTAATAAGAAGCAAGAAAATTATATTCCCCTCTTCGTATTCACCAACATTTCAAGCAGAATAAAAATGTATATTGCCAAGTGGGCTCATGCCAATCGGTTGGTAGAACTATTTCATACCTTTTGGATGTCTCTAGGATATATGTCCATAGGAACCTAGATGAATATACTTTCAAGCAACGATATCTTATCAGTTGAGATGCCTCTCTTTGTACCAAGTCAATACTTTTTCGGGAAATCTCTATAGAGTGCCTTTCAAAGTTCTACTGTTTCAATATAGAATCTTCTAATAGCACTGTTAGCCATGGTCCCTTGATCTGGAGAGATACGTCTTCCATTAACGTCGTTTATTAATTGGAAGATACGTCTTCCATTAGCCTTTTAACAACTGTGCCTGGCAATCGGACTTTTAGAAGCCTAATTATAGCGCTGTGAGTGGTAATAGAATTGTTGGATTAGCCCAATCCGTTTGACTGGCCGTGTTTTTCATTGCTCAAAGGCAAGCCATGGACGTTTGAAATACGATTTTCGATTAAAAATGCGACGTAAATGTAGCTTATTTCGCTAAAGTTATACTCATGATGCATTTCGGAGGGTGCGGTTGAAATCTTCCAAATTGATTTTTCAAACATCCTTCCATGCCGTTCCATTTTCGTTAATTGCAGTGAAAATTGTTTTCGATTTTTGGTGAATTTACACAAAGTATTGATGGGTGACACGATTTTTTTATTTTGATTGCACAATATATTGATGCTTTGCTCGAAATACGTATACAACCCGTAAATTCTGTGAACAAATTTATTTACATCATTATGAGTCGATTTCGCATACGCTGTTTATCATCCACATTCACAGATTGCTATATTGAAAATACGTATACCACCCGTAAACTCTGTGAGAAGATCAATTTCTATCACTATAAGCGGGTTTTTCATGTGTTGATTGCAATTTACGTTCTCGCCACTAGTGAAAATACTTATACCACCCGTAGACTGTACAAAAAAATTAACCCATATCACCATAAGCTGGTTTCTCAAACTGAAGGTCTTCGATAAAGCTTTAAAACAGACCTTAATGCTGACATTTTCTTTGAAATTGATCTTTGCTTTGCTTGAACAAACCCAGGCACTTACAATGGCATATCCGTTTGCCATTTATACCTTTCACTGAACGTCAATGAAGTACTCCAGTACCCAGTCAATCATCAATAAAGGCGCCGCTACAATGCACTGGTTTGAAAAAGTTCCATTTATTACAGCGAGCGCTTGGTTTAGGATCTTTGTAAATATTTATATCAAGCTGTACATCAATAGTACAAATAAAATAATTTTTAATTCTTTACAAAGATTAAATTGAATCAAAATTTTACATCAATTGAATTTATGTATACATATATATATGTAGAGTGGATGCAAATTGCAATGCTGTTTGTGAGTCTTACAAAATGGAAAAGCAAATTTAGTTTAATCTTCATCAGTTTGTGATGCGTATAAAAAGTAACTGTCGTCCTCTCTCACTCTTCTTACAACTTAAATTTGTTTGTTACGAATATGTATTATCCGATTTTCATGAAAAAGATTAATACACCGTTGGTCTCCATTGATTACAAAATATTAAATTATGCTTCTTCAGTCTTAGATGGTAGATACTACCCCTTCTGTTTGTTATTTAGTTTCTATTACTTTTGAGGCGATGGAATTAGGTTACATACTGTGCAATGGCACAATGACATGTTATTGAACTTAGAGATGACTCACGAAATAATTGATAATGAAATAATATTTGTATACATCAAGGGAATCTCGTTATTGATCCCTTCACTAGACGACCAGCTTTGCGTTGTTTTGCGTGACAGCATAATGAGTGGGACCTTAATGAGTGTCGTCAGTATTCATCCCAGTATTTTTCTAGTTGCTTGCAGCTTTCTTTTTATTACAGATTTTCTATTTTGTATTTTTTCTTGCATTTGACTTAATTTGCATCATGTCCCTCTTTACTTGCGTCATTCATCTTTTGCCGTAAGTAACAAAACGACTGGAGATATTCTTGTATTTTGGTTATACTGATGATTGAAATAATGTGAATCATGTCAAGTCATTTGGTGGGTTTGCTGAAATGAAAGTCAGATGGTATGGTACCATATGAATTGGGATCAATTGGACTCAGTCCAGAAATTTGTTTTTCTTTTAATAATCAGGGGTTGCCCTCTGCTCCTATAACGCAATGATGACCACAAAGAAGTGACGAAAGCGAGAGAGAGGTGAAGGGCGTAGCCGAATGGATGTGCGCCCAATCGTTAAGTGCTACGTTATTACCTTTTGACTACTTTCTAGTCTTCCAGAAAACATTGACTTGGTAGTCAATTTGTTTTCGTGAAATCGAATTAATTTTTGCGATAAGGAGAATGTTTAACACAAGCAATGAACCTGTGTAACAGGCCCGAACATGCCCGAATTTATTCAGAAGTTGATTCCGGTCAAGAATGGCTAAAAAATTACAGGAACACCGTAGTAATTTTCTCTCAGATATTGCGAAATGAGTATAAGGCTACCTTTTGACGGAGGATACAAATACCGTTTTCATATCTTCGCTGTATTGTAGAGATGCATACGTATCGACCAGTCATTTTCATAAATGAGTTGATCACCTATACCTTTTCCAAATAGATTTTCTTTTTATAGCATAGGCCAAGCAAAAATGAATACAGTTTCCGTTAAATTTATTTCATTTGAAACTTTGTAGAAGGCTTACAAAACAAAACGGAAGGAAAACAGTTTTCCATGAAAGTGTTATTTCACTTAAGAGAAAATGTTGTACTTCTCCTTTAACGGATAGCGCACAAAAAAAAAAAAAAAACAAATTGAAAATAGTTATACAAAATACATGCAAAACTACCCGTTAACGCACATTTATAAGTTTTAATCAATATGTAACACTTACGGCAAATGTAACCATTTGCGCTGATACACGAACAAAAAATTTGAAGCAAATTCAAGTAACAAAGTCGTTTAACTAGACTGGGTGCAGTGGTTTCAATATCATTGTTACTAGTCGCTATTGCAAGCATATATATGTAGCGAAAATGTACATAAAAATACAAGCAAGCAATTGAAAGTTACAAGCGGTAGAATTCAATAATAATAACAATATTTTCCATTCATACGGCAACGAGATCTGATAAAAGAACACTTCCAATTTGACTGTAGTTCTATTACATGCGGCTAACGGAGTATGCGTTCAATTCATTGAACCCACGGCTGGTTGGTTGGTCGATGCACACTGTAATGCAATCAACTAAAACAATCGCATAATCAACTTTTTGACATTGTATTTGTAGTCACTTACTTACAACTAACTGTACAGTAACCGAACACATTAAAAAAATATTTATTTTTTTTTTTTCGCCATTAAGCTACGCGTATATATTTTGCGCTCCGGTTTTCGCATGTCTTGGATTCTGAATTGTAGATTTAAATTTTAATAGATATCGAATACAGCATACACATACCCACAAAATGTGTGGAAAAGTAACTAGTTAGACTATGTTTTTGTATCCACCAGTTATGGGATATATTTGTATATGTGTTGGCGACTAAGGAACAAGGTGAAAAGTGAAACTATAAATTTTATTTAAAGACTTCATTAAGACAATTTTTATGAACTTATGAGGAATGTATTTTGAAATTTTTTTGAAATTTCATAGGAGAGCTTTCAGTTTCATTTTCCTACATCACAAAAGATAGATATGCTAAAGCATAAAAGTGAAATGCTTGTAACTTATTTTTAATTTTCATAAACAGAATAATGGTTTCAGTAGATAATTTCAATTGCAATTTCTGCTCTCCCTATATCTGCTATATATTCTTAATTACGGACTTGAAATTTTCGAAATTTTGCCAAGATAACTTTACCATCTCTTGGAAGAACTTTGAAAATCATTTGCATCTTCTTTCAAACCTTCCTTCTTCTTTCATTAATTAAAATATAGCTTTGTTAGCTTTTTATGGTTTTATCTAACTAAATGATTATGTCAGATTTACTTAGTATATGGCATTGCTAAACAGAATTTATGGTTTTGTGGGCGAGAGTACATAAGTCATTGTTTAATTTTTTGCAGTCTTTTCAAGGCACTAACAAGTGTTTGTGGATATTTTGTAAGTCTTCATTGATATCACTTTATGTTCATTTCCCTTCTTAATTATTTTGATCTTTTTTGATGAAAAAAGTTATAAAGTTGAAATTGACTATCGTTATCGACTGCTCTTTCGACCAGTTTGTAAATATATTCTTTCACATTTACACAATGGACGAATAGTCTTATACTGTTTTTTTTTTTTTGTATATTCTTATGATTAACAGTATATTGCATGCTAAGCGAAAATTGTTGATTTTATTGTTGTTGCCACTACGATCTGCAGTAAAATACGCAATAAATGCAAAGCAAGAGAAAAGAAAATTATGCTTATATAATAATTGTAGATATTTATTAGATCAAATCCACATGCATTTCTAGCAATGATTCTTGTTATGTCGGTTTAAAATTGAGATTATTTTGCATAAGAATTATGTATAATATTTATATTTCTACTCTACACCGCTTCTTCTATTTGTATTTATATTTCAAGTCACCGTCACCTTCATAGCGTCTTAGAATCAATTTCTCGATCCGGATTTCGTGAAAATTTTGCAATCCGCTTCCTGGTAGTTTCGGTCTATCTATTGTAGAATCCTTTGTTGAATCAATTTAGTAAAGAGCAAGTAGTGACACTTTTCGGCGCATTGTTGGTGATAAATGGTTAAAGTTAGCCAAAAAGCCGAAAAAGTGCAGCTGCAGACCTTCACGGAAAACAGGCTAGCAGTAGAAAAAGCGTAGCAGTAGATCTTCACGGCGTATAAACTATGCGGTAGTATTTTTTATTCGCACTTTTGCGTTTTAGACTAAAAGTGAAATACGAGAAAGATTCTCTATGTACTCACTACGTACTGCTCAGAAATTATATGCTCTCTTTACCAATTTATAGCGCTCTAAACACTCAGTTGTGCTATGATTAAAAGTTTTTTTTCTTATTTTATTTCAAGTCGTTTATAGTAGAACTAAGAGCTGGGGAAAGAAATTATTGACAATTATTCATAGCGCACAAGGTGAGCTTTGTTGCACTATTTAGTTTAACGATTGTCAAATTTATCGATAGCGATAAACTAAATAGGGAAAGTTCAAAAGACCAGTGCCGCATCGCATTCGTAAAACCTCTTATTTGTTAGCAAACAACAGATGCAATCAACTACACTTTTGACCCTTCGAATAAGCGATTAAATATAATTTTAATAACAATCCAACGATCCATAGTCTCTTATTCACTTTTATATTAAAACAATCTTGTTTAGATATTAACCTATCGGCATAGTCAGAGTTTTATATCAAACACTTCTTATGTATTGCTACTGGACAATGCGTACATGTCGTAGCTATTGTTTTTTTTTTTTTGACGAAAATTATAACAATAAAGTTAAATGAAAGATTAACAAGCGCTCATAAAAGGTTTTATTTAAGTTATTTTATTACTGCGTTAAATGAAGCACGTAGTTATTACAAATTCTTCTATATTTATGGCTTTCATTCGTTGTGTTATACTCAAAATGAATGACGGAGCATTCTATTTCGGAAGGATATTTTATGAGCTTAACATGCTGATTAACATTCTTATTTTGTCTTCTCAACTCGACACGTCTAACTAAATTCATTAATTTCACTGTTAATCTAAGTACGCATATAAACAGACGGCATTTTCAACTATATATGAAAGCATTTGATGTTTCAGTTTTTTTTTGCCTTTGCTGCTGTAGCATTCATCTCGTATCTCGTTAATGAGTAATTTTCAACATCAATTAAATGAATGCGCATACTGTTGAGCAACGTCAAGTATGAAGTTTTAACAAGCAGAACAAGAGAACTAGAGTTTATAGACTAAAATAAAAAAAAAAATTTTTTAAAAATCCCATCTGTGAAATCCGCATGTTTTGTGTGGCTTCTAACAACTTGCAAAGAAAAGTGTACGTTTAGCCATCAAATTGTTTTCAAAGCAGAGTAATTTATGTCAAATAGTGAATACATTCTCACTCTACAAATAAGGCATGGGTGGATATATTAAAGTTCACTGATGGATCAAGAAGAAGCCTTCTTTTCCGTGGCAAACAGTATTATGGTGAAAAATTTGTGTAGAATCGCATAATTTTTTGAGTAGCCTTCCATATACAAACGTGACTAAAGACCTCAGATTTCTTGCATTTAAAGACGAAAATTAGCGCAAAGTTGGCCTATACATCTATTACGGTAAGTTTGAAAAAACATCATTTCTTTTTCAGACTGCATCCCATATTAGGTTTTTCATGCAAAATAAAGATTTTATTAAAGTTGCCTCGTGTATATGGCCCGTGAACTATCGAATCACCTTAAGTTTCAGATTTTTACATAAGTGCATGGTTAATTTGATCTGAAATCTTGGGCCAATAAAGACTTCAAAGGATCTCTGATAGTTTTTTGTTTTTGCAATTACTTACGTAATCTCTAAAGTAGTAAGTTGTTCTTTGAAAGTGGACCTACAGTGATAAAATTTCCCCAATTCATATCATACTTGTAATCTACCACTGACTTGCTGTTTTGAAAACGTATTAAGTTCGTGCTCCAATAGACGCAGGAATGTTTAAATTTGATATTAAATAAAAAAAAAAAAGGTAAAAACACGCTACACTATTTTCTACTCTACACCGCTTCGTACAGCACTGTTATTCATATGACGACTTTTTGAAATAAAGTTTTATATGGGAAGGGGTCGAAAAAATAGTTCTATTCCGAACATTTTCTATAGCGTTCATCTTTGGCCAAAGCAGTGTACCAAATTTCATCAAAGTATCTCAAAAATAACAGAACTTAGCTTGAACACAAGAACACACAGAAGGCAGGCGAACCGAGGGACAGACAAGCTTAGATCGGTATGATAAGAGTTGAATGTATCTCAAGTCTTTCTGGGTATTATAAACATCTACACAGGATTAATATACCTTGTATCGCCATACTAAGAGCATGGGCCGTACAAAAAAACCAATATATCGTTTTTTCAAAGCCTGAGCGAAACATTCTAAGAAAAGAACCAGAAATTCTTATCTATATTTTGATATCAGTTTTAGTTTCCTTTCTACTTTGTTTCTACTTTCCTTCGCTAACCATTATGTTTACATGTTGCATTCTGGAGACTGCATAACTGTATGAGAAAAATCTTTCAGTCCTTTCCAATTCTTCTTCAAAACAATTAAGCAAAAATTGCAAGAAAAGAGGAAAAAAACGTCTGTCTAAGCTTTAACTTAAGTTGACACTTACCATTTCAATTTTGTAACAAAAACACGCAATCCCTCTCTCTGATGTATTTGATGGGTCAGTAGCTGTTTGCACAAGCAACACTTCATAATATACATTCATTTTCATTCATTATCACTGGATGTAACTCAACTGTATCAAGTGCGAATTTCTGGCAAAATCTTTTTTCAATGCTGCTGAGAATGCATTCTCCTTTTGACAGATGACAAATGATTAAGCACATCATATATATGTAAGCATGGTATGAATTTTGTCAAGTTTTCAAATTATAAATAAGTGAATTTATTTTTAAAGATTGTGCTGACATCTAGGAAAACTGTAGGAAAATTTTGCAATTTTTCATACTAAACGAGCGAGATATGATTTTTACAGCAGTTGTTATTAACTGTTCCAAGCAATAACCGGCAGATACTTGTTAATAAAAAATATAGCCCCAGCTGACAGCCTAAGCCTCAGATTTTGTTATCTAAAAACAAAATATATTATAAGATAGGACATTTCGCTGGCATTATTCGGGAAAGACAATTATCATGCCCTACATCATGACATGCGATGTAAACAAAGGCTAAGAAAAAGAATAGTAGAGAGCAGAAAATGTGAAACGAACACATTTGCCAAAAAAAACCTCTGTGAACATCTGTGTGCTATGGTAGACATATTGAATAGATTTGCGATACAAATACTTTTGTGCAGTTGTGTGCATGCATTTACAAATATGAGCATAACCAATAGCATCTTCAATTTTGGATTTTTCTGCCCTTTTGACCAGAAACGTTATATATAATAAGGTATTTCGCTATCAAACAAATTATTATGTAGTATGTCATAAAAATATTACATAAGATTGAAGTTTAACTTGCTACATGGCTTTCTATCGATTTGATCTTAGTTAAGGGGATTTGATATAAAACACGCATAAAGCAAAAAAAGTTCAAAACAAACGAATCAACGAAGCATTTATGCTTACCGGTGAAAATCTTCCATACGGTACTAAAACTTTGTTTAAAACAATCGGTATCAGCGTTCAGTAGTAATTTAATTGCGAATAGGTTCATAGGTTTGCTCGCAATTAACATAAAAACTAGGTATGTAAAGCTTAGTTTTGCTAACGTGAAAACTTTTCTCTCACATTATTATTATGTATAATAATTTTGTAGTTTAGGTTAAATATCTGTTTTATGTTAAGTGCGCTTGCTTAACGTGCTTTTTATTTTATTGCAGGAACACAGCTGGAATGTGGTGAAATAATTATCGTTAAACAGTTTTATGTAGCATGTACTGGTATGGTAATGTACACATATTAGGTCGAATCATACGTAACTTCGGTTTTGCTTATCAGACATTTATTTTGTTTTCAATGAGGTATTCAATCTTTTTGTTGCACCGCATGGATTGTGCACCAATATCGTCTTTAAAAGGTTGTCGTCAAAGTCGGCAGGACGTCCCGTCGTCTAAGGTCGTATCTCCAGAACGGTATTTGACAAACCAATTTCACACTGCCCGATCAATTATAAGTCCTTCATCGTATATATAGCATACCGTTTTCGCTGTCGTCTTAGCGCTATTGCCTTGTTTAAGTTCCCAACACATTACAAGTCGAATGTGTCCGTCTGAGAGGTTGAGAGAAACAATGGAATGTAACGTGCACCACATAAAACAGAAGACTAACTGAATCCGCATCTAAATAGTAAAAACAATAACTGATTTGTTTCGGTGACTTATAGTGGATATATGCGAATAATAGATTCTATCCAGCTGCATCGGAAGTTACTTATGACTCGACCTAATATATTGTCTATAATATATAAAATCATCAAGCGTTATACTTTTGGTATTTTTGGCATATTAAGTTTGAGCGGTTATATGCAACAACCGCTTGTGATTTCATTTAAGCCTATCTGTCCGTCTGTCCATCTGTCTACCTGGCATATGTCCATGTAAATTTTTGCGAAATGTTGTACACTGACCTGTTTTGACCTAAGAACCGAAGCCATTGAAAATGATTTAGATTGGCCCACTTTTTCGACCATTCGACTTTTCAAAAACAGTCGTTATATTGAAAAATTGCAATTTTCAAAGTTTCAAAGAGTGCCTAAGTGTTAGTATTTCGGCTTTCTGAATTATTGCGAAAACCTTGGCTGGGGCAACTTTTTCAACACCCTCTCACATAACTGAAACCTGAAGTTCCTGTATCTAAATTTCAATGCTTGACGATGAAAATCACATCGTAACAATTTTAAATTAAGATAAAAAAATTAACTGTAGCAAATTTGAACTATTCCGAATTATTTTTTAGATCCTAACCTATATAAGGATATAAAATATTTGGGCCACCCATGCTTATTTTTTAATCTTTGCCTTATATTTTACAATAATTTAATATAAAAATTGACTGCGCTGAACTTTTAACACGTATCCCAATTTTCGAACCTCTTGGGCACAACCATTCCCACGGAAAGTAAGACAGACTCTTTATTTGCGAAGAGGTCCAATTTTTTTCCCACATTATTAAGTTCATATAAAAACAGCGTAAACCTTTTTTTGTTCTATGCCAATAAAAAAGAATTTTATGGCATAGGGTATTTATTTGTCGGCGTAGCGCAAGCATAATATTCGCACTTGTTTCAATTATAGTTCAGTGTTTAGAATTCGACTTCAACAGCATGCAACTTTGTGGAGTTGGTTCATTTTCTAGCGTAGTAGTAAAAAGTTGTTACACCCAGAGTAACTTCGAATTTCGATTGTTTTTATTTTTTATTTATTTTTTTTAATTGCACATTATATATTAATTTCCCTTTCAATTTGACTTTTACTTTTTATGCTTTCATTTTCATTAATGTATAGTAGATCGCATCGCTTACTTTGCTTCGTTTAAATTATGTCGTGACTGTTGAGCTAGTTTCTCTTCACGTTTGAACTACTCAAAGTCTTTAATTTAATTATAGTTTTGCAAATTAAAAAACTTTGCCAGAATTCTCATTTAAGTTAGCCTGACTTAGTTTTGTTATTTCAAATTTTCAGTTATAGCGATGTGCGAGTAATAGAATATTTTGAGAGAACTGTCACATCAATGCGTATAATAGAAGATACACGCAGCGCATAGATAGATTATTTATTTTTTACTTGTATTTACTGAAATCTTGTTAATTTTTTTTAAATGACCGAAATTCAGAATTTGCTTAACCGGATTCCCTAACAATCCCTATTTATAAAATTATTATTATTGCAAGCATATTGTTCGTATAGTTTAGCAGTGGACAAAACGGGCCATCAAAAAAGCCATCAACGGAAGCAAATGATAATCAGAACGAACTTTGTCGTGTGGACCTGATAAGTCCAGTGCTGCTACTGATCTTTTATAGATGTTTAGTTTAGCACCGGACACCCTACAAAACGTAGTACCATAAGTTATCAACGGAAACAAACGATAATCAAAACGAACTACGTCTGATAGGTCTGATAGGTTCAGTGCTGCTACTGATCTTTTTTGATTTTGATATTGTTTGCTAATCGTTAGCGTTTATCGGTATATTGTCATCATCTTCCCCCCAGATCTGCTGATTGCACAATATGCTGAAGATGAACTCAGGGTTGTAGATATTCAGCTTTGCGGTTGATATTAGAGGATTCTTTGCCTTTCTCGGTGATATTTTATCTCTTGGATTGCTATTGTATTTCATTCTTTTGTTATTGATACCAAATGGTTTTCCTCACGTTTTTTTTTCCAATTAAGGGTTAAAATCATCTCGTGTTCATTAAACATAAACGCTTTTTTCTGCTTATTTTAAAAGACTAAAAATATGGAAAAATATTCTTACTCTGACATATAAAAGCACGCATAGTGTACAACATGAGGCCGTTTCTTTGCAGGCGAATCGATAAATTTCTAAACAACCATCATAAGCTGGCCAGATCATATGTACTGTGAAGTAAAGACTACTTTCCTCTATGGCGCCTAGTCCCTGGACCTATTTAATTTCCTGAATATCTTTCAAAATTAATGCATGATTCCACAATATCAGCAATTCCAGCGAAAATCGGAAGCGTGCCAAACAAAAACTTTATTTGTACGCACACCGCACATCGTCCACTTTTGATGCGGTTATTTCACATAAAAAAGTTTTATTCTTTTGTTTTTCTCTAATAGTTATATATAATTAAGTAAATGTCATTTGCTGAAATGTCTATATATTTAGAGAACATGAAAGGACATGATTCAGTGATTTCAAAAGCTATAAAAAATTCATATGTAATTTTTCTTATCAAATGTTAAATTGAGCTGAATTGAATTGAATCAAATTGAGCTGAACAAAAAATTATCCAGTGCATGTATGTAGATATTACATTTTTATTATTTTTCTTCAGTATATTAAATTCCCACCAATGCGCGCTTGTACACTTGATTTACTCCTCCGTTTGTGACACATGACAATACCAGAAGGCATGCAATATTGTGGTCAATGTCATCTTGCTGTTGGCTGTTGGTAGAAGGCTTCTGATGTCTAAAATCTTAACCGATGCCCGTAGATCTGGTCGGAAAGTGAACCACGCAAATTCATTGCGGTAGTTGTTACCCATCCCAAGACACGCGCTTAATACGATACAACTAACAGCAGTTTGAAGCCCTTTAGAGATATTTATCTGAAACAATGGTCGGTGCGAAACACTCAACCTTTGAAAAAAAACCTTCGTAGTGACTTAAAGTGGTCGAGTTCTCTTATAAGTCTGTGAGCGATATTTGTATAAATATTTATTCAACTGGTGGTTTTACAGTGAATAGAGCAAATATTTTCAATGTAAATTTTAACACGTCGGGTGTCATTTACATCAATGCACGTTTTTTCTTCAATAATAATAGTAAGAGATTTTTTTTTGCACAGCCCAAAATGTGGAAAACCATGCATGCAGAAAAGATGCAGATATTATTCTTTTTTCTTTATATACAGGGCATAATTCTCTGTTGACAAATATATTTCAATACTAGACTTTTATTCCATCAATAATTTTCTGATTGAAATGTTTTATTTCGCTTGTGTATCAAAACGGCAAATACTTACTCGATTTCAATATGAGAGATATTTTATTAAGTCCAGACAGGGAATGTCATTTCCCCTCCCCCCTACACTCCGTTCTTCAGGTGCCTTTTCACGATGCTTCATGGACGTTGGTTTCGTACACTACTGCACACTGAATATCTTATTTTACCTTTACGATACATAAGTGGTGTTGAGAATAATGTCATAGGATTTTAAGGATAAGAGTGATATTTTATAGAACAATTGCACGAATTGTAGCTTCGAGTGCGGGAAAAACATATTGAACTGCATTAAGAAACAGTTAAAGGCTTTCGATTTTCGCTTACAACAATGCAAGCTCTATATAATTTATAATTAATTGTTCATTTCCCCCTGTTAACATGAGAAAACAATGGGCGATATAATTATAGTAAGCGAAAATCGTTAAAGAGAAGAATCAGAACGAATGCATGAACAACGTCTGCGCTACTATATATCAAGTATTTTGATTGGCGCTTGTGGTTGCCTTGTTTCAAATTAATCATCTGTACTTCTCTCATTGCAATCTCAATGCAATCTATTCCTGATTAGCATAAGTCTGCGATCTAGTTTAACCTAGTCTGAGGTATTTTATTTGTTAGGCGATCTCTTCGTGTGTTTCTCTGTCTTACATATACAATTTTTTTTATTTTGGCTTACGAAGCTTGCTTCTGGATGTTACAAGCGCTTTGGTAAATGGAAACTCTTCTTCACGTTGTTGAGAGCCAGAATAATGACATATATAACGGAGATAAGAGGATGATTGGCATAATAATGTAGTGAAAAAATCCAATTTTCTTTACAATCACTTATAATGTCGCATATATATATCATCGATAAATGAAACCATCAAGATATCAAAAATGACATTATTGTTATGAGAATTTTCCCATACTTTCAGATAATAAAATTGATGTTTTATATGAAGAGTATGATCGGCAGAGAGTCGCCAGGTTTTCATATTTTATGTTGTTTCCGTAAGAAGTTTCGACTTATGAGTGCTTATCGAACGTCCTTGAGATATATGCATAGCTGGGTGATTGATTTAAACAAAGAGTCGAACTCAAGTTATTTTACCTTATTCAGAGATATTGCAAAGTTCCAAGAGCCAGTTTCCATGTTGACTGCTATTTCCTACGTTTGATTTTATTCCTTTTATTCGTTTTCTAATTTTCTGTTTCCTAAAGTTCTTTTGCCATTTTTTTCGCTTCATGTTACCAAAGGAAAATAAAAACACGCACACATACTTTCCTTATCCATTTTTTGTTTTCAAGCATTACCACGGAAGCGAGTTTTTCGTATGCATATTCTCCGGTTGCTGAGCGAATGTATTGTTCTACTTTGATGGAAGATGCAACGTCAAATACAGAAACCGACGCTTAACTTCTGGTGACAAAAAAGACGAAAAGGACATCAACCACGAAAGTGGCTGTAATGAATAAAACAGTCATTTGATTGTTGCGGCCGTTGCGGTCTTTCATTTCGTTTGTCAAAAACTGTCCACAGAATTATGAGTTTTATGCCGAAAACATGTATAAAAATAAAAAATGCGAAATGCAGATGGGGCGATTTCCACATAGTACAAACCAAACTGAAAGTTTATGAAAAATGTTAGAAAAAAGTTATTGCTGTTGTTTCCCTACTTGTCCTCCCACCTTCTTGCGCGCGTCGATACGTGCCTGCTTCTATAAGACTTGATGTATTTCATTTAATCAAAGCAAACAACATACGAACGAAAGAGTTGTTTATAAAAAGACCAGATCGCAACTCATAGTGATGAAGGCGTTACGTCGGGTTTGCTTTTCGTTCAAAGTTTTTTAGGCTGGGCATGACTCATATTAAATTGCAATTCTTCGATGATGAGTAAGTAGCAAGCAAAGGTTCGAATAAAAGTTCCCGTAGTCTTTCTTAAAGGTGTTCTTACGAACATTTGTTAACATTTTTCCTAGGATTTATCTAACTTTATATCATCATTATTAGTATTTCAATTATTAATACATTCTCCAAAAGGTATTGGAGTTGCGCACGAGGAGATATGCCGCCTCAAGAGATACAAGGTTAATATTATTTAAGTTTTACTTCCAACTATTCTCAATGATAACGCATAGCAGCTCAATACACGTCCTTGAAACCATATTGTTACGTCAAACATCCCTTGTGAGTTTGCGTTTCTGTCTAAATCCTTTTGAGATTAAGTCCGTACTACTGGTATGTGATTTTTAGGTAAGCATAGGTTTTATATACAATTCTTATGAGTTCTGCTTGCAAATTGCTGACAGGAGGTTATATATCCAATGCTTCTTGTCTTGTTCTTCTCTCGAATATTGCGATTCAATACTATTGAGTCGATTAACTTTAGCTCCCGCAAATTATTTGCTTTAAGTATCGTTTTACAAGCTAGTTACCAATAGCTAACTTTATATTGACATTTTTGTGTCAATCCCCTTTGAAGCAATTTTTGTTTTCACCGAAAATGTAATTTGGCAAGCAGTGGGCGATATTTTCTACTTAAACGTAAATAGACAACAAAATGGTTTTTCTAAAGGCTTACATTAAAATTAATGTACACACACCAAAACACGATGAGATCGATGCCTTTGGGTTTTGACTTTGTTAACGAGAAATTCCATGAAAGTATGCTAGCGGTTATAGGGCTTCCCATCATAAAAAATGAAAACTTTTTCTGGTGACTTGACCTACATAACATACATATGGTTGTGCATGTACTGACACAATGCCGTTTTAATCTTTATTTTCAGAAACCATGTTTTAATTGCCTTAAAATATTTGTTTATTCAATAGAAACTACAAGTATTATGTGTACGGTGTTGATGTGTACGGTTATGTGTACGGCGCAATTTTTTAATTTTTATAGCCACCACCAAAGGATGGGGGTTTTGTCAAAGGGTTTGCAACAACCAACTAGCTATAAACTACACTAGGACAGCATCGAATTCTGAATCGATTTGAGCGATTTAATCTGTAGGTCCGTCCATCTGTGTAATATCTGTGGTATGCAGATAGCTCCCTTCCGCAGAAGTGAAGATATCGCCTGTCAATTTGTCAAACCCATTGGAAGTTCTTACACACAATGCAATACAAACTGAGAATACTTCCAGCTTTCTGGACTGTTTTTTCATTACCCGTAAAGTAAGTAACGACGACACACGATAAAATTATATTTTACAAACGCGAAAAAAATCAGTCACCGCCACCCAACGTTGAAGAGTAGGGAAATTTACTTTTTTCCTTCTGTTTCTTTTTAGTCTTTCTTAGGACAAGAGTTGTGGATGTGTGTCCAAAAGATTTGGTCGCATACGAATTTTCTTGTTGTATTTTACAAATGATAATGATTGACAACTAGCTGAGTAAATACGAGAAACCCATCTCTGCCTATGTGCGTTTATTGAACTTACATCGTTCTTGGGAGATCGTTCAACTAAAGCTAGATTACCACATAACGGTTTTCTTCTTATTTTTGAGAAAAAAAAAGGATTAGATGCGAAATGGAATTAGATTATCGTAGGCGGAATAACAGCCAGCATCGCAGCACGCTTGGATAATATGTCACTCTCACATGCCAAGCTTCTGCGGAGACTGTTGAGCGACATGACCGCGTCTTGAAACCTACGAATTTCCGCAGAACTCCTTATGAGGAATGAATAGCCTTTGGCCCATTATGCTGCAACCTGTAATGACGGCCGCTGCTTTTCTCAGGTTTCAGAAGCGTTTGAGGAGATATACAAAAGTCAGTTTCTGCCAACCATATATCAAATAAAAAGATAAAACTTAAAAAGTATTGAGCTTCGAACTAAACGAAAGGTAACATTTTCAAGCGCCAATCTTTGGCCTTTGGCGTAATTTCACCAAATTAAATTTTTACAATTATTGTATAAAAATTAATCAGATATCTACTCCTATGTACTTACTAGCTGTGATGCAATATTTACACAACTTCTTCTATTAAGATATTTTCCAATTTGTATTCGATTTTTTGTTGTTTCTTTTTATAGCTGTATACATGCGGTAGTTTACTCTTCCAGTTGAATGCTTTAACAAAAAACATCATTCTTTTTGTTGTCATGGCGTTCGTATAGATATTTAATGTATAGTTGCTGACGCCGTATAATCGGTGCTTGTGTACATTTATATAGATTGTTATAAATAGTCGTTATGCTCTCATATATCTATGGGCGTGTTGACTATTCTTTTTCAGTTTTTTTGCTGGCGTAAAAGTACATGTGCACTTGAGTGTACTCGTGTTTATGGTTTGTGAAAAGATTAATATCAGTGTTATTTCATACAGATTTGGGGCGGTTACACAATATTGCATGTTTGCTGGAAAATATCTACAACAACAGGAGGTGGAAAGTATCAAATGAAGATATTTGTTTCAATTTAGTTCGTCTATCGACAGAGCAGTATACGAACGAACATCTTTATTTTATGGTTCTCTGAGTTCATAGATCATTTATATAGTTGTTATGTATTTCATGGGTACCTTAACGTTATAAAGTAAGGTAAGAGTGTGTTTTATTTTTAATCACAAAAAAAAAAAAAAAAAAAAAGGAAAATTTATCAAGCGTTTATTTATTTTCAATATACGCCAAGCTTTAATTACTAGCAGTATTAGTTAATCTGTGGAAACCTACGCTTTCAGTTGACAACAATACATTATCGATTTCATTCACTCATATTAAAGATCGTTTGAGAGTAATTAAAGTTGTTTTCAGTCTTAATAGCCTTGAAAGTATTCCGAACAAATTTTTACATTGATCATCCACTGCCTAGAGAAGTAATAATCATTTGATTCCGATAATCTTGTTATATCACTTATAGGTGGTACGGATCGAAATTCTATGCAATGGATTATCGTGCAAATTTTATATTAAACTTTTTATATTTTTACTTCCTTAGAGTTATCATTTGTCTCTATTGCTTTGTTTTGCAATGACTCCCATGAGAATATCTAAGAAGATGAAAAAAACGCGAATTTGAAACCATATCAGTAGAAATTCTTCTTGGAGGAAAACATCGGTATAAACGTCTTCAAAAATATTTTTAGCGCAACTAAAAAAAAAAAAACACAAAGTAAAGAACGTTTATTCTGCTGTGGCCAAATTCCTGATGCCTACTTAAAACTTGAATAACTTAAGCACATGCGGGCCGTGAACTTTTAGTTAGACACATTAGCTTAACAATTTCCTGCTTTACTTACTAACTACAACAATTTCCTTCGAAGATGGATTTGTAATAGTTTTATAATATCTCTAGCAGCACTATAGTATTTCATGTCCAAGTCCAAGTCTAATACTAGAAAGAAAAAATGAAGAATTTCAAAGAAAAAGCACGCATAGCATAAATCTTGATCAGCCGTGTTGCAAATGTTTTATGTTTTCCAATCCATCTATACAGACTGAATTAGTTCAAGTTAGCTTAAGTTAGCGGTACTACCCGGCTGACAATTTGACGTAACAATAGGATAACAGGGCTAATTATCATATTCCAAAAATGTCGATTTCAATCTTTATGCTCGCGCATAAGTACATAAGTGCACTGACGTACTAGACATATAACCAATTTACAATTGCAATTCTGTTGAAATATTTTCGTGTTAATGTGCATGCTGTGGCAATTGCCGACGCAATCAAGTTGGCTTATTGCCAATTACCAACACTTATAACCGCAGAAAATACTAATCCGAATTTGTGCAGTATATACTGCATTGAATGTTTTTTAATTAGTTGAGGATGTTTTTTACATCAAACATGACATTTCTATTAAATTTATCGGTTCTTTTATAATATCACCAACGAAGGCCATTTGTGTGTGTGCAAACATTTGCTGGATTTTTTTCCGAACGATGTCTATATATGGATTCGGAGAACGAGAGGTAAAGTGATGCCGTAATTTTCTCACCTTTCTAAAATAAAATAAACTATAGCCTTTACATGGGGATTAATCTCGAAAGCCGATCTATTTGTAGCCCGATAAATAACCAAATCGTTTCGTATCAATTCACTATGAGATATCCTTTCCAAACCTGGTTATATTCTTTTTCACGATAAATGTTCGGTCCGCACTGAGAATTTTCTCTTCTTAAGGCTCTCATTATTCCCGCCAGTCGTTCGATTTGAAGCCTTACTATTGACATTCATTTTCAGAGAAATGAGAAGAATTGTTGAAGAATTTTGGAAAAATTTAGACAATTTAAACCTTTTTTTCTCAACATTTTGCAAAAGAAGTAAAATTTGTCAAACAATCCATTCACAAACGTAAAGTTCATGCCGCACAAAATGTCGTTTTTTGCTGCATATACACTGCCTGAATTCTATACATGCTCTGCACTATATAGAAATATGTTTATTGCTTTATGCAGATACGGTAACGTAAGGCAATACCACGACTTGAAATATCTTCCTGTCACATACATTTTCAAATGTTTTACAGGTTTAAACGCACGTGCGCGCACTAAATGTAATAATGACAGGTGTTAAAAGCAACAAAATTTATCTGTAACCAAAGTGTTTTATTCCTAACTTTCTAACGGAGTTAAGTGTAGAAATGTTGGCACCCAACTTGAAATGATGGATGAATTCGGTCTTAGTAGTTGATTTCACGCTCTTTGGCTAAAAAATCGAACCGATTACGGTATCATACCAACAAATGAAGCAATGAGTTTAGAAAAAAATTTTGGTCGTTTAATGTAGTGATTGTTGAAAAAAATTTAATTCATGGAGAAAATTTTCACTGTATGTAACAATTCTTGTTTTTCTTTTCCTATGTTGATACAAAAAATAAATGCTTGTATGGCAAGAGGTTCCAATTTGTTTTATTATTAGTGACTCGATATATAGACTTATTGCAGTAAATTTTGTTATGAAATCTAAGGCTTTATAAGGGAACAAAGTCCAAACTTTAGTCTTACATAGTCGCATATAGTGTATATGTATACGTTTATAGAATGTGCACGCACACATTTTTTTTTTTTTTTCAAAAAAATTCACCATAAAATATTTGGATCAGCTATTCGCGTTTTGGTACCCCTGCCATAGACGATTTTTTTAAAAAGTTATTTTAACATGTCTAAAATTCGTAAATTTTATTAAATCCCTAATACTTCAGCGTATTTAACTGTCAGCTTTGCCCGTCCGACACATTTGTATTTGGATCAATGCGTAAGCAGGTACATAAAATAATATCCGATAAAGATTTGATGCTATATGTGTTAAGGTAACCAAATGAATTCTTTTTTTCGAAAGTGCGCTACGTATTGATTTATTGTATGAAGGAGAAAGTTTGCAAATACGTGACTAAAAACGAGCAATGTTCACTACCTTTTTCGGTGTCTAAAATTTCTCCTAAAAGGAAGGAAAAGTTCGCAAAGTTCTCTCCCTCCTCAATTAACCATTTATCGTCAATTTACTACTAAATGACAACTTGCGAAACTGTTACCATGATTGCAGTTCGTTAACTATTATTTGGACTTTGAACTGACTGCAACGCCTAGTTTGAACGTCTTTATTAGTTTTTATAATTTGATGAGTTCCAAAGGAAGGCGGCCAATGCTATCGGAACATGCACCTAAATTGACCGAATACTATTCTAAGGAGTTTATAATTATCTCTAAGAATAACAAACAAAATAACCGAACTATTATGCCTCAATTATACGATAGAGACTTTATTTACTTGCCTTGCTTTCTTAAGCTTAGTGAAAGTTTTTAACTTTTAACTTTCATTATAAACGCAACCACCTAACTAATGGTTTCCAAATAAAGATCCTCTCATCTAAAACAACTTCGTCACTTTTGCAATTCCTTCTTTCACTTCTAGCCAAGTTTAAAACTTATCAAAAACTGTCTTTACATGATGTACGTACAGAAAAGAACTTTTTGCTGCTTTAGGCAAAACGGCATAATGGGATTTTTTCAGCACAAAAATAAACTGAAAGAACAAATTCGGCTTACAGGTATGTTTGTATAGCTTCTCCCACGCGATAGCATAAGGAACTCCCCAGAAGGGAGATGTGCACAAGAAAACTACTTTTTGGCTTTAAATAATTGTAAAGTGTACGGTCTTGAAATAAATTGTCGGAAACTATCGTGCAGGTCATCTTAATACTTAAACACAGTCACGAAAATAAGTTCGCAAAAGAGTGTACAATGTAAAAATCGACGATGAAATCATCTGAACAACAATCAAAGACAAAAAAGGCAAGTCGACGATAAAATCAAAGAACGCTTCACTAAAAATCAATTCTTTCTATTGCATTAATAAATATTTTGACGCTTTCAGATTAGGGAGAAGAAAGTCCAGAGAATGTGCACGACCCTCGAATAAATATGTTTCGAAAGATGTCAGCGCTTCTGCCGAAATATTAAAAGTCTATGGTGAAGTTTTGAATGTCAATTACAATTCGGTTGTGGGTTTGTAGATCCTATTCTCGTTTCTTTTCCCATTTCGCAGCTTACAGAGAACAAAACGTGTCTTTGACAGAACGGGAAGAGCAGCCCGACCTAGCAAAAAGTTTTTAAGGGAAGAGAATGAAAAGAAATATTTTATCATGAAAGGATAGTTTAATCGTCTTACGGGGTTCCTTGGCTAACGAAAAAAATTATGCAAATTTATTATGAAACGAAAATTTGGTTACAATATATTCCAAGACTTTAAATACGTTTAGCTTGTTTAAAAAAAAACTGAGTGCCACTAAATATCCTACACGACCCATTCATATATTGACTTTTCAAACTGGGATCGACAAACCATCCGAACCATATTCAATAGCGTTCGTCCTCGGGCCAAAACAGGTCAGTGTATAACCAAAAATTGCAGCCTATGAGTTGAACAAAAGAAAACTTCTTTCAACCATCCATGAATTTTCTACATTATTATTTGCTTGAAAGCAATTGATTTTTTTTTTTTTTTAATTTATATATAAAAATTTTCTTTTTTCTACGACGCAGTTGAGAATGAACAGAACTCTCCCTGCGTAGATAGTATCATTCCAGTGATTCCAAAAAAAAAAAAAAAAAAAAAAAATGCTTTAAGAAATAAAGACTCGGTTGAGTATGTAGTTATATTAAAAATTTTGTAACTTAAGTAATATTTAACTTAAAAATTTTATATTATTAATAAACTTTTTATATAGTCTCTTAAATATACAGTATATTAAATCAAACTTTTAAAATCCAAGTTAACGTAAGACAAATTTGTTCACAGTATAAGCTAAGAAAGTGTGTAGAAAGAGCTCGTGATACTTCACTGATAAGGATACTGACAAACGCGTAACGCTATGTAATGCTATGTGTACGATACTGCACTTAAGTATCACTCAAAAAGTTTTCTCCTTGTTTATGTTATGTTTCCGTTTTGTTGCCATGTTACTCTTGTTCTTGCTTTTTTTTTTCATTTCTTCTTTTCAGACAAAGTGTTTCTTATCTTGTTTACAGCGTTTTAGCTGTTTGTTTAAGGATATGTACATATTTATTTGAAAACATGTCCGAGTATTTATGGCTTTAAGTTTTTGAAGAAATATTTGCAGTCATTAAGCTCTTCATGAAATTTTTTGATAAAAAAGAATAAATATTCGTGAGTGAGGGGATGTTTGCGTGAGGCGTGCAGTCAGGATTGTGGGCACGAAAGTCGTGCTATCGTGGGTCACGATAATGCGTTATTCAAACAGCATTGGTTTTTTAAATCTTCTTCGCCAAAAATTGAATTCATGTCAACCGTGGACGATATAATCTGGATTACTTTCAACTAAACAAGCGCAGTTTTCGTTTGAATAAATTAAAGAAGCCGTAGGAAGTTTAGGGCCGATATTCGCCAAGCCTGTTCCTCCTCGTCTGGTAGTTGGAAATTTGAAAGCTTGTCGACATAACGCACGCCAACGTTGTCTGGTTTGATGTAATCGATTTAAAAAGATTAGTTCGCCTCCAAGACCATCTCACATGGCTCCTGCAGCACCGTTTCGTTCAAAATACGACTCCTGTTGTTCTGATTCTTAAGCAGCCGCTGATTTAGCGCCATATGCTTGACTTCTGATCGATACAGCTAAGATATTCAACGACAGAGCGAGCCGCGAACAAGAAAAAACTTTTAATGCCAAATAGAACAAAACTTCAGGAGGGCAAACATCGTATTTCATAACATTCACTAAGTTAGTACGTATTGTGAAAGCCATGAAAAGTACAGAAAATTAACTATGTCTTCTCCTGTTGAAAAAAACGATACATGTATAGTGAGTGGTATTTTTCTTTTTCATTAAATTATCTCTAGTTTATAAAATTCGTTTCACGGCAAACTGCTAAAGTGAAAAGAAAACTCTCTTAAGAGAAAATTGTACGATTTTCTAAGCTAAGCTAACAACAAAGTGCACAAATTCTTTAGAATTCCAAAAGACAGATCAGTCAATCAAACTTATTTAGAAAATAAAAGAAGAAAATTAAATAAAAAATTGAAAAGATCTACTCTGGACAACCGACTATTATATGTTGAAAAAGAAAAGTGAATGACAGTTTTTCCAACTAATAACAATTCGCTCGTCGAAGACGTAAAGAACAGCAAGTCAGCGAAGAACGCATAAATTCGTGGGATGAAAATGCAAACTATAAAATAGCGAGGTAATACTAATCGAGAATAAGTGGAAATAGGAAATAGATAGTACTTACAGTATTGTCCAGGCCTTAACTAAGCATGGAACTGGCAGCTGTTCCGCACATTCATTTTTAGTGCAGGATAAAGACAGCATTCTTTAAATAATGAACTTAAATATAGACGTAATCGTCTTATTAAAAATAAGAAGAGGGAAAAATATATATTTGTGTGGGATGAAAGTTGTCTCCATTGTTGAGGAGAATGCATTCGGACTTTTTAACTTTCGTTCTTTACTTAGATGATTCGATAAATGCATATGAAATGGGAATTTTCGCCTTATATTTTCATATTTAACATTCAGATATTCTTCAACCTTAGTCGTGTGCGTGCAAGAGTTTATGTTGTTTCTTCAAGGAGAAGAAAATAAAAGAGACAACATACAAATGCTTAGAAATATATGTTAGCATAAGCCGAGCATAATAAATGCAAGCCGATATAAATCATTCTGGTCACGTATACGAATCGTTGTCAGCAATAACGTTGTCAGGATGCAGCAAAGAAAGCAGCCGTTTACTTGCTTATCTTAAAGTACAATATGGTCTTTCTTTTGTACAAATAAATAATAAAAAAAGTGATATGCAAAATAATATTTGTATAAAAGATAGCTTTTAGGGGTCGCTTAGGTTAGTGATTAATATGTAAATAGTCAACGTTTGCGACCATGTTTACTTACTGCTTGAAAGAAAAAGAGAAAGTGAAGCATTAAGAAATATTCAATAATGCAGAATGAATGTGTTTAGAAATGCTTAAATGATTTAGATCAGCAAATGAGATCTTCGCAGATGAAGATGGATGGATCGCAATCGCGAAATTCTCAAGCACTCCAAATTTAAAAATATGGATAATGACTAATAACTAAGGACTACAACATATCATCTGTGTCGCTTGCGATAGGCGGAGTTATTTTTGGCAAGGGCCGAATCTCGTTTACCCACCACTATGTTTATCGCAAGCTACTCTCCAAGTTATTTTGTTTGATTCCCCATATGGCTGATACTGTTAAGAAAAAATGTACATTTTAAAACTAACCCATTTCTAGGCAGTTAATATATCTTCATTTGAGAAGTGTTCAAAATAGTTTTAAACATCATGTCTCGTTTGCCTTATGATAAATAATCATAAAACTTCATAAAAGTGAAAAAAATTACATTTAATTTCTCGTAACTTTGTGTGCGATTGTTTCCGTTTTTGGAAGTGAAGAGAGTTGGAGTTAGAGTGTTTGGTAAAGTAAATATGGAATATTTCACTCTTCTAACTTTCTAACAATTTCCGGGTAACTAGCAAAAATCGAAAAATTTTTATTAAAAAAAACGGAGTTGCATTCATTTCACGCTCCTGCGTGCCGAAACTTTCAAAGTTCCTACCAAATTTGAAGTCGCCATCTTCATTTTTGCGACCAGAAGAGTGCCAGCAACATACACCGCACAGACACACAGATGGACAGACGTGGCTAAATCAACTCAAAATTTCACGCTGATCAAGAATATATATAATTTATAAGATCTCTGAAGCTTCCTTTTGGATGTTAAATACATTGAAAAAACAAAATGAGTGCACGCTCATCTAAACAATGGTGGATATACCCAATATTTGTTGTCTTGGGTCAAAAAAACACGATTGTGATATCTTGGGACTTTTTACTTACGATAACATTAGCTTTATATTTTGCTAGTGCCTTGAGTTCATCCTCAAAAAATCAAGGGCTAAGTAATTTAATGCTTACGTCTAGCAGTCTTCGGTTGAATTTGGAGTTATTTGCATACAACTTTAAAAATGCAAAAATTGATCCTTAAATATATCGCACATACAGCAAAAAAAAAAAAAAAAAAAATCGCATACCATTTTTTAAATTCAATGGTTTATATGTGCATTCTGTTAAGTACTTGTCGACATCTGTAGATGAAAATATCGCACAATAAAAAATATCAGCTATTGCTTTAAGATGAATTTATTAAATATTATGTTGAATTAATTTTATTGTAATAACTTGTAATATTCGAAATTCTCTTGGAATAAATAAACTGGCAAATATATTTATATTTACATTTTTATTTTTATCTCTTCTTTTGAGGATAAGGAGCTTGTAAAAGTCAGTTACACAAAACGTAAAAGTTTTTCGCATAAATTTTGTTATTGTATAATAAACTTTTACTATCAACACCGGAGAGTGCATAAATAGCCCAAAGCAATGCAAAGAGCGTATGCAGTGAAATGAAATTGAAATATATTTCCATAAAATAAAATACAATTTAATTTGTTCTTTTTTCACATGTTACAACTGCATATCAGATTTCTCTCGCTACCTTTTTTTTTTTTTACCCTCGATGTAATTTATTGTGTGGTCATAATTTGGTTTTTCAATTTTTTTTCCCTTTTGTAAAAATAACATGAATTCTACATGCTTTTTATTTTAAATTTTTCTGCAGAGGCAAAGTTATATAAACAAATAAATGATTCTCCGCTAGTCGAGAACCAATGAAGTTTAAAGCGAATTTCACTGCATATATAAGGTTTCCAAAAAATTGCAAAAAAATTTACAAAAAAATTTTTATTACGTAGCTATGAGAATCTTTGCAATTAACATCCTTTCCATAACTCATAAAGTGACGCTTCTCTTGCTTCTCTCGCCTGTGCACAGCGATTCTTTATTCTACATACAATTGTTGTGGTTACCTTAGGTTCCCGGTTTTCTTTACAAAGCTTCCCATAATTTAAGTGTAACATCTATTGTTCCACGCTTCCTATTATGCAAAACGATCTGAATACATAGATATATGTACGCTGTAAGAATGTGTGCGATAGCATTACACTTTATCGCAAATTTATAAATACCTTTTGCTTACATTTTCTATTGAAAATGCGGTAATGAGATTATATGACGCTTGCATCGTTTATCAAATATTGCAACAAAATGCAAAAAAGCGACAAAGGAGCAAAAGAATTTCAACCCCACACCACATGTAATGAATCATAATATATTTATTCCATACAATTCGCCGCACTAAGAAATTCCGTTGGTCGGTTGACTATGACGTTGTTGGCAATAGCAAGAACAATTTGTTAAATAAGTTTTCACTAAGTAATTGCTGATTGGGATTATGAAAAATAGAACAACTTTGGATCAATAGATTGATGCACAATTCTAATATTTCATTACCAAAAGCTTCAAATTTATTGAATCAGCGAAATATAGCGAAAGTTTGTTTATATGGAGAGTGTGAGCCAAAATATGGCGATATATACATGAGTCCATCACACTATGTTGAAAATTGCAATGAACATGCATTCATGGACAAAAATTATAAAATTGGTCTCGAAAATAATTCCGATTAGGTGTAATGAAAGGCGAATGTACTTCAAGTCTGCGTATTGCGCCCATCCGCAAGAACTGAAATGTAGCCCTTGCAACGATTGATTTGGGGTATAAAAAACTTTTGATCCACGAATCAACAGCTCGAAAAGACCATACACATATTATCTTATGTGTTGCCAAGGGATCAACTATTCAAGACAGCTGTTGGCACGTGATAGGCACGGATTTAAATGTTGGCAGTAAAAACTCGTAATACTATCAAAAGCTTCTTAAACACAGAAAAAAATAGTAGATTAGAAGCAAATGAGAAAACATCACTGATATGTGTGACTGCGTGTGTGCCATAACGAGCTCTTTCGCATAAAGTCCAACGATAAAAACATCACTCTTATGTTCCATAATAGACTGAATGCATCTTTATTGCTATTATACGCTCCGAGAGGTGAACAAATTCAAATAAATCTTTTGACAAATTACATTTCTTTCCTATTTAGTGCTGTCTCTTGCCGGGAATTACCATATGCATCACATGTATGCAACCGTTCGTTTGTAGGTTTATATCTTTTCCTTCCGTCACTTTCCGCAAAGCATGAAATTGAACAACATCGACAAGGCAATGCTTGTAAACTATGGCAGAAGTAAGCATTTTTCGAATTCATAAAATCTTTGTGCTGTAGGTGCTGTGTAAATAATAACACGTTCACGTCAGTTCTGCAATGACCACATGCTGCAATATAGACGATAGTAAAAGCATGAGCACGATTCTCTCTTGTGTTATTTGCTTCATTTTTATCATCACGAACAAGGTTCATTTCATGAATGTAAAAAGGCCTTTGCTCACTTTTAGGATGATTTAGCATCACGGTGTTGATGATAATGCAAATCTGCAAATGTCATTGTGTTTTTACTAATGTAACGACACTTTGGAGATGTAGGTCATATGTTTTGCAAGCAACATCCGTACGTAATTCCGGCCGATTGTAATATGCGTTTGCACGCACTATCCGTTGTCCTGAATTGTTGAATAAATAAGCAGAACAATATCTATACTGATGAGTGAACAAGTATGTGCGGCACACTCCAACTGCTTTAGCACATTGTGTTCGCTTGAGATAAGCTTAATGTTTCGGTTGTTTGTGCGGTTCCGACGATTCTTAGTTAATTTATCTACCTGCGTCCCTTGACTTCAGTTCAGTTTACCTAAAAATTCTATTTGTTTCTCTGCCTTCAGTTATTGCTGACTGTTGACATCAGGGTGCATTTGTTTCCCATTTGTTCGCAATAAAATTTGTTGACTTTCATTCTCTTTATATGTCTCTTGCTTGCTGCTGTAAATCAAAACATTCTGTATTGATTGCAATGTAACTTTCAAAACAATGTAGGGTGTTCAAATCATGGTTTACCGAATAATTAAAGACTGATTTTCTAAATGTTTTGGAGGTATATATGTATTTCTATTATTCTGCCGATCGATTAGGAATCACTTTCTCAACTGATTTAAGCTCTGTCAGACTCGTTTTCTTGAGCTCAACCTACAGGCCAGAGAATTTGAGATATTCTGATAAAATCTGGTACACTACAGCGTTTTGACTTAAGGATGAACACTACTGAAAATGGTTCGGACCGAGGCACGTTTTCGACAACCTTCCATATAAGACCTCATATTAAAAAGTCTTTGCATGCATACCTGGGGTGTGGTGTAAGGTATTTAAAAGTGGGTTGTTAGTGCTCGACATTGTTTTACGCTACTACTGTCTGAGAGATATTAAATAAATTCCTTTGCAACCACTTTACCACAAGAGAGAAGGGTCGTAAAAATGATCCGTTCCAATTCATTTTAGCTGAGGATCGTCCTTCGGTCAAGACATGTAAGTGAGGAATATGTCATTAAAATATCTCATAAATTGCTTACACGTCTAGTTTGAAGAGCATATCTCAGCTTAAGTGGATTGAGGAAATTATTCTAGTACACGGTAGATTTGGTCCATTTCAAGTCCTTCTGGATATTGCATATAAACGCATAAACTTGATAAATTATTTCAAATTTCCAGATTTTTTATATGCCTTTTGTAAGATTATATTAGCTTGTAACGCATGCAAATACTCCTTCAAAAGCCAATAAATTGTATTTATTCTTGGTGAGTGAAACTGACGTAATTGTATCTGCCAACCTTTCCTCAGCCTCTTTATATGCCTGCTCGTCTTAAGTTATGATGAATATCGTGCCTGCATATGTTATCTGGCAAAACAAGATCAGACTAGATGAGCAGCAGGGAAATGATTGTATCATCTTAACCAAGGATTAAATGCTGCGGCACATATTAAACTGCTAATTCAGAACACTTAATAAACCGCTGCTGGTAATCAGTGTGAGACAGAGGTTAGCTTCTAGCAAAAATTGTTCGCATTTAGCTTACAGGTGGTAATGTAACGTCCGAATGTACATAAAAAGTAATATTAGTCAATACAGGTAAACATTTTCATACATTATCGCCAGGCAAATGCGTATATTCAACGTAGACACAGTACGACAACCGCACGCTATCATTTCGTTTTGAAGTAATGGCCAGCAAAGCGTGATATGAAAACCCTCAAATGTTTTCCGGCGAAAACGGATCGTATGAAGGCGAAAGGAAATCAATGTGAAGACAAAGCGGAGAGGGGAGCTTTACAAGCAAGCCATTAGAAAGCACTTTCAGTACTCGAACATTGTTTATTACCCTTCGTATGCACCGGACATGAGTACATTTAATTTTAGTTAAAGTAAATGTAAAAATAATGAAAATGGAACGGAATATTTGCAGCGTTAGGTATTTGGAACATATGAAAATTTAATAGCAGCAACAGATGTTAAGTAATCGAATTAGTAAGTTTTGCTTTGTTATGCAGTACTCTAGCGTTCTCTTAAATCAGCGATTTTTCTGTTCCCCGTTCTTCATAGGAAATAAAATTAAAAATTCCAAAACGTTACTCAGTCGATTTGAATATAACCGCAGTAGTATTTATTCTCTTTCTCGTACTGAAGTATGTTTAATTACGGAATTACATAAAATGTAACTAACGTTTAATTTTTTTTCGTGATTTTATTTCTAGCAATATTTTGCTATTTTACATGTAAAAGCAGTGCTTCAATTATAAATGAATAATTAAAGCAGATTTCATAGCAACCGTTTATTTATGATTATCATTAATGCATCCTGTTTTTTCAGCCCCGCTTGTCATTGTCGTTATTACTCTGGCTATAGGACATGAGGTTTTCTGTTGAAAATTCTCTCTGCGAGTGTTTTATTGCCAACTGACTGTCGAAACAGATAAAAAGCTGAAGAGCGTATTTTGTTGCTGTATGTACTTCTGTGCGCTTTGTAAATACATAAAAAAATTGTATTTAAAGTATGTAAAATTTATTCCAAATATGCATAAATAAATTGGATTATTTTCACTTGACACCAATTGATCTTATTTTTTGTAAGGTTGTGATGATATATTTATTGGTAGCCCAACAAAATAAATTGAGATTAAAGGAAATTTTTCACTCACTATGTTCCTATTATTTTATTATTATTTTATAAATTATTATTAACTTCAACAAATACCTTACGTTTTAATTAGAAAACAATCCATGGTTTGGATGGTTACTGATGGGCTTGAATCACTTTCGATCTAATTTCATGGGAAGGACTGAACAATTTTATGTTTCAGTGTTAATACTAATATGCGTGGGACGCTGCTATTGACAAGTTTTGTCCTAGCGAAAATTGATTCGATGTTCCCTCTTCACATTACTTCCCGTTTTGAAAAAACCGTGATATGAGAAAAGTTTGCTTAGTCTTAACAAAAAATGATTTTTTCAATTCTCAAATTTCTAGCTTTTCTTCTTGATCTTGATTTTCTTCTAATATCTTGCACTGCTATGTGCGCCGTAGTGTTGTCAGTATCGGCCTTCGGCTTATTAAGCAATGTGACATATGCCCTGGTAATGGTTTTCCCTTTTTATTTAATTAACCGATTAAGATAACTCTGCAGCCATCCTACACTTTTCGATCGTTTTGACTATGTTGGACTAGAGGGTATCTAAGTGTCAAATTTAGTAATTAATTGCTAAGACTTTGATTTATTGCACCTAAATATCAAGAGACTAACAGAAGTTTACATAGTATTGATAAAATGTACCCAAACGAGGCTGCAAACAAGCGGTTAGTGTTCTTCTGCTTTAATACATGGCGAACGTGTTCTATACATATGTCCTCGCGCCACATACGCAATACGCATCTAACGACAGTCGGAAAATCACTTCAAAGGTTTTTTGATCAAAAATTATCGAAAATTGACAAAATTTTGAAGAGAATTTACCAACGCATATCTATATATACATACTCCACCATTTTTTATGAAGAAGTAGCACAACCTTCATGTTCACATACATAAATTCGAAGGAATCGTCCTCTCTATCGCATTCACAGAGAAGCACAGATGAAGGGAGAAACAGAGGCAATAACGCTTGGGTTCACATTTTAATTTTGTTTAAAATGTTGCTATATTTACATTTATTTTCTATTGCCCCCATGGGTATTTATTAAATATCCATATGCATTTAATTATCAGTTGCTATTAGTTGCGCTCTGTGTGCGTACCTTTCACTCTAGATATGTAAATGGATTTACTGAAATGCAAATCCTTATTTTATGTTATTATTATTATTTTTTTTTTTGTTGCATTTTTGTTTATCAGTGTTCACTTAAATCCTCTTAAAGGGAAACCTCACTGCTTTGCTTGCTTATATTTTCCTAGGTACCCAAAGCAAATATAAATCACATAACGAAAAAAGTTGTTGTTAGAATATCTCTTATTTCAACTTACATGAGATGTGAACTCGTGTTTTATAAACGTGCACACTGTTATATATAACATAAACAGGGAAAGGAGAAACGAAGATTAAGCTTTTTATGTCTGTCACAAATTCATGCAACAAAAAAAAAAAAGAAGAGAATCCATACATTCTCAAGGATAGTATACAAAATTTAAATTCCAATTGTCTCGCTTGAGTTTTTTTCCTTCTGCTCACCTATGCTCAACATTCAATCAAAAAAGAATAATTACATATAAGTTGATACGTATCCATGAATGTTGTTATTTTTGCACCAAACACTCAACGACGCTCTTACGGCCGGTTTTCCCACTTTCCTTAAAATATCCGGGGGGGCCTATACAGCACACTTCTATAGGATCATCATCGGAGTTATATGTTAATTTAGATCGGAATCAGAATCAGATTGCCATAAGTTCAATTACAAGTTTGGAACTCGCAATTACAGAATTTCATTATGAAGTGAAAACAGAGACATAAAGTGAAACAGAGTCAATAAAACTGAATTTTGCAAGAAAAACAACAAAAAGTTTGTTTTTCTAACTTTGTTTTTCTTACCTTGCTCCCCTATTTATTGATAGCTGTAGCAAAAAAGGCATAATAGCACACCTAAAATAATGCTTTTTTTTTGCCCTTACAAACAGCTAATATTGCACGAACAACAACAATTAACAAACATGATTTGAAATTCCTCGTGACGTTTTTTTGCATGTGAATTTGTGTTTTAATTGTTCAGAGGCCGTACAGCCGGAAGATTTTAATTTATCGAAAAAACTCCACGATGATTGATAAATAAGCCTATTGTGAATGGGTATTTAAAATTGCAGTAACTTCGAAAGACTAGTCATATCGTCTTCAATTTCTTTTTAAAAACCTTGTCTTAGCGATCTTTCCCTCGTATTTAAGCCAATTTCTGATTAGTGGCTAAACATATGCCCCGTCGTGGTAATTGATGACTGCAAGCAAATAGAGCAAGAAATTACGAAAATTGTTGCCATTTGTCTACAGCCACGCTCGCCATAGGAAAACTATTTGAATTTGGATTGGGAGGAGTGGAATTAAAAATAAAAATTGACGAAAAATTACACATCACTCCTATTCTATAAACCGCTGTTGACAGACTCATATGAGTTTTGGATAGCACCGACCTTCAAATGTTGCGTGTCAAAATTTCATGACGTGAAAAAAATCGGAATTTCAATTGTGTTGAGTAAATGTTGCAGAAAACGCAAAACGACTTGCTCAAAACCATTTTGAAAGACCGAAAAATCAAGTGTCCTGATTACGTATGATCGTTTATCCATAGGAAAGCTTTGTCCGAAGTAGGTGCCAAGTTTGCCCACTTTCGACCTATTGATGACTCAGAACGCCGTCTTTGCCAACTTAAAAAAATTTTTTGATGGAATAGGTGACATTCCAAAGTTAAAACTACACTTCGTCTAGCACTGTCAAGCTCCGACTAAAGCAACCAAAAGGTAATGCCACTGAAACAGTTGACGCTTGGTAAACTACTGACTGGATTGTCATGAATTTAGGACACGTACCGTGGTGTGATTTGATACTTTACTGCGTTAAATTAACAAACAAAGAAATTTTTCTCTGCTATTGACATTACTTTCATGTTTTGACTTTAGAAAAGTGCAGGGCTTTCTTTTATTTTTAAATTAAATACAAATTAATTTAAACTTAGGATTTTCCAGCATATTTTTAACAACAAAGCTTCAAGAATTTAAATTCACAATCCCTAGAGTTGTTGCCGTAGTAATATTTTCTTGTTAGACGTCATCTGTTTAAAACAACTATCCATCCAAAGCTATTTGTTCTCCATCCAGCCTTAAAATTCTTGGCAACATTCAGTTTCTTTCTCTCTTACGTTCTACTCTTCGCATGTGTGTGATAAATTTGCTTTACTTCTCTTACAAGTAAAAGGATAGGAAAAAGTATTACGTCAGTTGGATGGAAGTGGAAAATTTAATGTTTGCCGTCTGCTTGTAATTACAGAATCGTGTATACACGTTGCCCCAATATGCTGGTAAAGCTAAAGGAAGAGTCATTAGTTTTGAATTTTGAATTGGTCAGTCTAAGGATACAACATGCCTCTAAAAGGCATAGGCAAGAAGAATCACAGATGTAGTTATCATAATTCACTAGTAGTTTCATTAAGAATTGTTTCACATCAAGTTATGAAATGCTGTGATAATCCGTATAAGAATATCTATGTAAACCACTAAATGCATGAAAAATTTCCAATTAGAACGAAGTCAACATTTCTGTCATGTTTATTTTATATCTTCACATATATATGTCGGGGTCATTCCTCCGTCTGACAACTCAGCTATTACGTTCAATATTTTTAAGACAACTTAACGCTACTGAGTATATTTATTGCTAATCTTTTTGTAGAGCAGAAGTTATTTTATTGTCCGTCTTTTCACATTTTCAATAAAGTAAGTTCAAAGGTCATTGTTTATGTAGCGGCATTTCTACTTACTACCCGTAAGATTTAAGTTATGCCTTAACAGGATAGAAAACTCAAATGTTTTATTTTATCTTTTCTTTTATTCTTCATCTTTTCAACATCGTCACGAAAAATTGACAGTGGGTGCCTTGCAAGTAGAATAGCGCGTGGGCTTGGATTTGCGTGGGAGCATTCGCGTGGGCAGAACTCAGCACTAGAGAGACAACGTTAACGTTCTTTTAACGAAACAAAATGTCACTTAAAACAAATTAAATGAATAATGCTTGACCAGAAAAGCCAATGCACGCAAAAGGGAGAATTTGAAAAAGAAACAGACAGTTGGCGCCATCGTCGGTCATTTTTAATTACTCCATTTATTTATTTTCTTTTTTTTTCGAAAATTACCAAATTTGTTACAACAAATAAACACTTACCTCTCTCTTTGCTCTCTTTCTATTCTTTGCAGGAAATATTTAAAATTAGTAAATAATATATTCATTGGTGGTAGCGACATTAATAATTTTTTAAACATAGCACGGTCGCCAATGTCGTATCTAATGCAGAATTCAGCTTATTAAACTATGTTAAATAATAACAAGTGATTTTATCTAGAACTCTGTGACTGATTGCTTAATAATGATGTCATCAGTTGTCTAATCTTCGATGTATATGACCCATGGATTTATGGTTTTGTGGTGTCATAGATATGGAAAAGTAATCAATGCAAGTACATCTACATTTTACATAATTTGTAACGAAACGTATTTTTAAAAAAGCAAAGAAAGAAAAATTTAAATCGACACGTCACTCCAGCATTCAATCACTTAGTGTAGCGCTGTACTAACAAAATACTTCCAAGTATAAGACAAGTACATATTTATGCTTTTGCTGTTGCCTCGTCAATGGATGCGACTCTTACCATTTTCAAGACTGTGAGGGATAATAACCTAACACTGCCAATTCGAAAAGTTTTAAATATCGACAAATATATACTTGAAAACAGAAACTCTAGCGAATAATGCTAGTCTTAGTATTACAAAGTGTACCCTCCCTATATCATTAAAAGCATTTAAATTTTATATAGCTATGCAACACAGTTTATGTAATGCTTGAAATGCCTCGCTTAGTTTTGTTGGAAGTTAGCGACCCAAGCTTATAGAGTAAATACTTTCCTTTAAGACCTCCAGTTAGACTCTATGTGATAGTTGACTGGAAGATTGCTTCGGATTACTTGATGACAGGCAAAAAAGCCGACACAACCCATTATATGTGTTTGACGAAATGAAACACAAAAAGTTGTGAGGTTAAGAGAAAATTGATTTCGCTACCTCCAGTTATAGTTTATGTGGTTACTTAACTGGAAGATTCCTTTGGATTACCCGGTAATTTACAAAACACCTGACAACAGCAATTATGTGGTTGACAAAGTGAAACACAAAAAATGTTCAAAATTTATTCTAAGCGAAATATAAAGCATTCGTATACCGATGTTAACTCTGTAGATAAATCATGCAAATGTTGTATGTAGTAATCCGATTTGGTTAAGCTTGTTCGCCATAAATATTTTGTGTCCCATTCGTATCAGACAAAATAGCCAATCACCATACGTAGTACTTCAATCGTAATGATTTAAGCCCATCATATGTTATTGAAGAGATAATAATTGAAGCTTTAGTTAAGAATGACTGTTAAAAAATTTAGTTGTTAGTAAACTTTCAATCCTAATTAACGTTTCGAAAAGGACTATAAAACTGCTTTAAGCTTGAAGAAAGTATTTTACGTATTTTATATTAAGAGGATCCAAAAATCAATTAAATAAATTCAGAAAAAAATTACCCCTATTTTTAGTGGTTGTAAAGTGTTAATAGTTTTCAAATATTAAAATGTTACTGCTATCGAACGATTTCTTTAACGCCGATATAATTTTATTATTGCATTTCTTATTGGCTTAAAAGCAAGCCTTTTATTCACTGTTGGCTGACTGCACATATGAGATAACACAATTGATTGTTTATTGAGCAGCGTCTTCGCAAGGAAAGGCAATCTTATCACTAATGAACAATTTTTTCTTTATTTTAATTTTAGTTTATTTTTCGTTCTCCCTTTTAAACATTAAATTTTTGCTTATGTTCACCGCCAATGGTGGAGAGTGTGCTCTAATTTAATGTTGCCCTTCATTGGTGAAAATCAGCGAACATAAAGCAAATAAGTTGCTTAATAGGCAACAAAAGCTTATAGAACAACATGATTAATGAGAGTTTTTTCGTTAAATCGAAAAATTGCTTTCAATTTTAAATAAACAGCAACCGGCAAAATGCCTTCTGCTTAAAACTCAGGTTAAGCTGCATCTGATATACATTCAAAGCGAGTAGCAACTATTGCGGACAACGGGCCTTAACTCTAACATATTTTTGTAATAGGCCTCAACAATCCCCATAATGGATGTATTGAGCCATACACCATAAATGTATCTGGTTTCTACGGTGTAATTTAGGCCGCTTACTTGTAGGGAGGGCGCCGGTTACGCAAAATAAACTCGTGTGTCATTGCACGCCGTAGGCTTAAACCGACAAGTTCGCAACCTCGCTATCCGCGTTAAAGCAAAAAAGATATCTGTTATGCATACAACGGCTTTTCAAGATAAGTCCAAGGCAAGTAGTTGGAAAAGTAGGCCAATCTGAACCATTTTCAAGAGGGCTCACCCTTGGCCCAAACCCCATCAGTGTACCAAAATTCACCAAAATTATTCAAAAATTGTGAGTTCTAAGTTGGACACAAGAAAACAAGACGGACAGACGTGCTTAAATCAAATCAGAAAGTGATTCTACACAGTTCGGTCTATCTCATGTCCTTCTACGTGTTGCATACATCCGCCCAAGCAAAATACACTCTTGTAGCAAAAGATGTTGGCATAATAACACATCTTATGGCATAGGCGTCTGCGTTATTATTTTGCACAAAATATTTAAAAATAATAAATTAACTTAATTTGTGTATAAAATTATGTTCAGGGACGTACCCGTTTACTACTTTAACACTGTTTTTAATATTTCCAATTTTTTTGCGCATTCGCTTTGTTACGACAGTTTTTTGTATGTTAGTCTAGGTTTTTTTTTTTTTTTTTTTTTTTTGTTTTTATTCTGCATTTGTTCGCCTAAGAAAACATAAAAAGAAAAAATAATTTAGAAACTTTTCTATAAATTTTATTTATCTTTTCTTTTTGAATCATTTTTCTAACTAAGAATTTTTTATGAGAACAAAACTTGCACCGCTATGAAGTTTGAGTTTAACCTTAGTGCGAGTACATTTACTTTCTTTATGAACAGATAACACAGATATGGGGAAAACGATTTTGAAAACTTTAGCCATTTAAAGAACAGCGATAGAGCTTAATGTCTTTTATATGGAAAAGTTTTGTGCTCACAATTTTGTTAACAATTCCAATTTAAAAATCTGCTAAACCGCAAATAAAATGTCATGAAAATAGTACAACAACTTCTTCTTTTATACGTTTGCTGAAAGGTCGTTCATTATATTAGAAAGTGCATGAAGCGTACACAATTTTGTTCCTGATGGATACTACATTGTATGCAACATCGTAAACAATGGCTATAGTGAGAAGAAACGTGGATATAAAAAGTATATTAAGGTTCAAAATTTGCATACGAGATATATGCGCACAACAGTTGAACACTTGTCATGAAACTCTTGAATTTTTTCTTTTCCTCGCCGCCGAGGATT
>NW_023998416.1:6593263-6663999 GCF_014805625.2 Glossina fuscipes
CACAGACCGACAGACACCCTACCCAAGGTTTGTTCGCGGCCGTTACACACTTTCAAACGATCATAAGCAAAAGTAAAAAATTTCAATAAATAACTTCTTATAACGGATATCAATACAAAATTTATTTTGGTTTAAAAGAGTAGAAGAAAACTTTTACTCTTCTACGAGCTTAGACCTTTAAGCAAATTTAATAACGTATAAATTATGATAACTTCAACGGGAACTCCTTCCCTTAAACAGTTGAAAATTCCTACAGCGGTTGAGCCAATAAACGCCCTAAGTATTTCACTCTAGATTTATGAAGGTTTTGTATACTCATTTTTACTGGAACCTGTCAATTTGACGGGTAATTTTTGTGAATCGCCACAGCAACCAAAAATTAAAATAGGAGAACATCTTGACAAATTATGTTATATAGAAAAATATTCTATGTGAAAAGTGTACGTTCATTGGTAGATGTTACAGGCAAAAGAAACATTCAAGAAGATTGTTGTAATAACTTAGATAAAAATTTCTATTTAGTAAATCCGTCTAAAAAATGAATTTTATTTAAAAAATCTAGTAAACAGATCGTATCAAAAAGAATTTAATGCGCTTAAGGTGGTATGTAAATTTAACTATTAGTTGCGGACATACTACTTAACCGATTGGAACCATTTGGCCATCGAATACCCGAATATCAGTATTTCAAAAATATATTTCCGATATCAACACGAAAGATATAGATGAGAAAAAAATTGTTTTTGCTGTTTTTCAAAGTTGTTTTAGTTTTTTCTGCTTTGCAAGCGTATATGTGAACAGGTCGCATATATTATTTAATCACACATTTCTAATCCATCAAAGAATGCTTTCAACTTTTTGTCTTTACTTTTACGACGGCCACGATACAAAACAATTACCCGTCAAATCGACGGGTTTTAATAAAAGTAGATCAATCATGTCTTAAAATAGCAAAGTGGCCATGTTCCAGAAAAAATAACTTTACTTACATATATGTTGCATTCAATCATTAAAAACCAATGTATAGCATCTGAAGATATATATTTGTATTTGCAGGCTTGGAATCACAAACCCTTTGAATTGACGGATGCCGCAAATCCAGTCATCAAATCCATAAAGCAGTAGAAAAAATTATATGAAGTCTTCAAATAACTTCTTTTCGCGATTTGGTGCATAATCAAGCGGAGTTCAGATTAAAAATTAATGAAAGAAACTTTTTTGCCTGCCAACAGCTGCTTCAAAGGCAAAACGAAAAACGAGCTTTGTGCCTTATATTGTATGTAATGGGTAAGTGGGCACGTCATCATAAAGTGAAACGTAACAATCAGTCAGACTAAAAACAGCTGACGCAATTGAACCCTTGGGAAATCTATCAAGCTGATATCGAACTGCATTGGGTTCATTAGATGTTGCGTAAGCGGCTTGCAAGAGTGAATGCAAAAAATTTTATTCTTGAAAATGATAAAAATTCGTGTACGTCCGTCTGTCTTTGGCAAAAGCAGCCCAGGAAGTGATCTTCGTCTCGGTCTGCGAACATATCCCGATTGCGGCGCATTCCTCAAAACCGTTTTCTTCCAAGTACTTGGATAGATGCAATCGTATTTACCAAATCAATAGCGCTACAAAGTTGAAGATGTGCGAAAATGAAAATTGTCATAAATAATAAATCTTTTTTTTTTTAATTTATCTTCCAAGTTCACATAAATATAAAATGTTCGTAAAGTCAGCACACAGTGGGAATATTTGCTAATCAGCTCTTAGCGGAGTGTTTGCCATCGCACGAGTAAAAAAGCAGAGAGAAAGGCGCGGCATTAAACGCATTTAGAATTTTGAGATCATGAAGAATATGTGAGGAATATCCACCAAGGTTTTATTACCATTTTCGTCACTCTCAAAGCACACATGGCATATGCAACCCGCATAGAAATAACATATAATTATATGTTATATATATAAGAAATCGCTTGCAGTATTTATAGCATTATTGAAAAAATCTTACTTAAGGCTCAATGAAATTAAAATATATTCAGAGCATGTTTCAATTGTTGTTCATTAATTTACGAATACTGAATTGCTAAGCATAGTATTACCTACCCTTGGTAATATTTGGCCCCATAGTAATCTAAAAACTTGACGCGCATTATAAATCGTTTACTTATAATTTTTTTTTTTCGTTTGAAGATAACTTTCTTTTGGTCAATACACCAGCTCTGATAGCACTTTTCCTAATTACTGTCCATCGACTGTGATTTTGTCCTTGGTTAGCTTGTGTTAGCTTACTTTTTAAAGCAAGTTTTTCTTTTAACAAATTTTAAGAACTTTTTTTGTACTTTAAATTGACATCACAAGTAGCATAAAGGAAAGAACAACTAAGACTAGGAAAAGAAAGAAAGATGAGAAAATATAAGAACTTTATGGGATTACAATATCAACGCACATTGACCTATAAAGTAGAAAAATAAACTTGACCAGAAAAAAATCTTTTTGATTATTTAAAAGCAAATTTAACATTCTTTCATACATAATGAATTTCTTTTGTCGTGCACTTATAGCTTTAAGTAATTAAATAATTTTAATGAAAATCTTTCGAAATACAAAATAAAGCGAAAAGTGAGTAACTCGATAGCAACGCTTAGGCAATTCATCTCAGTAGTATTATGATGCAAAACTTTTACTTCTCTTTACATTGAAAGTTCATTGTGTTACGAGTGTTAAGTGCCAATTACTTTGCCTTCAATTCATTTTTCCCTTACAGTTCGATTTGATTGAAATTGAAAGTTACCATAACAACGGGCATCTCCTTAATGTAATCGTTAGACGAAGTTTTTTTCAGGGAATGATTTTCTGTAGATGTGCTAATAAAACTTTTATCTTATTGACTATATAGCTATCAATTATATAACGATGAAAATCACCTGAACAATAAGGCAATTCTCATTAATGCTTGATATTTTATGAAATGTAAACAATATCTCGGAGAATTGTAGTGAGTCGTGCAGGCAACTAAGGAAAATTCGTTAAATAAATGTCAAAGTGAGCAGAAGAATGGATTACAAAAAAAAAAATATATATATATATATAAATAGAAAAAAATAAATTTTGCTAAGCGCTAACAAACGTATATGGTAAGGATGTGTATATAAAATTTATCTGCAAGTTGTTTCCACACGCTTCTATACATTATGAGGATACATACTTAATGGTACTCTATGAGAATTTAGATGGTGTGTGTTGGTTAGAAAAGGTTGCTCTGTTCAGAGCATTGAGCAAAGCGACTTCGTATTTTGTTGATAGCCATTCGATAGCCATAGAACACACTCGGTGAAATTGAAGCTATGGCGCGGCTGGTGAACGGTGTACGATGATGCGCGACACAACGTGATGTTCTCACATTGCATTGTACTGTGGGCGGATTCTTCAACCGCTTTGGGCTTCTTGCAAACCGATTTGTTTGCAAAACTTCCAATGTTGTTGACGAATTTGAAGGTCAAGCTTGATGTTGCTCACAACAGACATTACATTGAAAAACAGACAGACGGATATGCTTAAATCAATTCAGAATTTGTTGCTGATCAAAAATATGTTTACTCTGTGAGAAGCTTCCTTTTGGGCGTTGCAAGCGTTTCGACAAAATGACTAGACATCTCTTGATGATTGGCACAATAAATCTATGGAAATTTAGAAAATATTTCATGCTTTCCTTATCAGGTCGCCCGCTTTGGGAATTGCTCTCGTTTAATACACATTTTATTTGCTGATTTGCGTTCTTGCAAAAGTTTGACATAAGCTTATGTTGTGTTTTAAAAAATCATTTTTATGTTTTATTATTATTCCTATTTTTTTTGTATCTTATTCTATAAAAAAATAAAAATTTTATTTATTTTAAATGAAATATTTATTTACTGTAATGTTTCCATTACGAAATTGATTGATATAACTAAGTTTGAAATAAAAAATTTTGCTTGAGAGAATTTATTATAGCTGAGGATATGCACTTAACGAGCTTTTCAATAAAAATTGAATTATATAAATTGAAGGATTTACGTGATTGTCGCAAATATAGCAAGGATTCGTAACAATTTCATAACAGTGAACGTATCAGAAATTGTGAGGAAACAAATTTATTTTTCTTTGCCCTCTTTTCATTCCTCCCCAATTGTATATTTTTTATCCACTCGCTCTTTCGTTTCCTATCACTCATAATTCTAACATAAGAAAGCTCGTCGGAATAAGAATACTAAAGACACAAATAATGTCTGCTTGTTTCGCGTAAGTTGGGCGAAATTTGAAGAGAATTTGCTTTTTTGCGTGTTTACAGATGCGCTTCTATGACATACATATTGTTGATTACACTACTTTAACGAGATATATGCATTGATTAGATGAACTGAAGATAGGCCCACCTTTCACTATATCAATCAATTCGGAACAATCAAACAAATGATTTATCAGAGATGTTACTTTAGCATATTAGGTAGTCATGCCCAAATTTTGATCGGATGGGATTATTTTTTGAGTCCTTGCCTTACAATCCTTAAAAGCAAATTAATTTTTACGTGGCAGAAAGTTTCGTCCTTTGTGATAAAAGTTCGTTCAGTGAACTCCATATAGCATCAAGGTCAACTGTTGTTTCATATTTTATAATGAAAATAGGTAAAGAATAGTAAATCGTTTCGGGCAAAAGAATGAAAACCAAACAAAATTTCGGCCTTTCCAAGTCACTTTCTAGGTTCTCATCAAAAGTAAAATTCTCTAGAGGAAAAGGTGTGTGCGGGGTATTTAACGGTTATCTTTGCCCCACTTTCACCGGTTAATCTGAATACATTTTCATGGTAGAAAAACTAGTTGAACGAGGACTTTGTTTTTAGTTCTATCCTTTACATATCTAATACGCACAGAATATCTGATATTGTAATATATCAAGAATATGAACACACATACATAAATCTCTCGAAAGTCTATCAAACGAAAATATTCAATAAATTCATACTCGAAAATCATGATAAGCTTTAGACAGCTGAGATGGAAGTGACTTTTCTATGTTTTTAAATTACTCTGTCAATTCCTCTGTTTTACTTCTTTCTTTCCTGATACACATGCTAAAGTATTTTTACCCTAAAGGATGTGGTGTATAGCCATTTTGTCAGAACGTTTGCAACGTGTATATATCCTTGATTGGCATCACATTCTAAATTGATTTAATAATGTATGTCTGTCCCTCTGTCCGTCTGTCTGACTGTGAAGTTTCTATTGTAAACATCCAATTGTTCCCAAAAATCGAGCTATAAACTTCAAATCTGCTAAATGCAGTGGAAGATCTTCAACGCAGGTTGGTATTGAAAGTAGACCAAATCGCTCGTAGGATACACTTACACTATCATGTAAGCGGAGAACAATTCTGTTTTTTAAAAGAAATGAACAATTGGCCAAAAGAACAAAAAGTCTTTACTCATTAAACATTACAGCATATAACTCTACAAAGATTTGAACATATGTTCTATGGGCAATGCTCGAAGGACATAAATTACTTGACAGCTTCAAAGTCGGAATGCACCTAAGCGTGTCCATTGTTCACATGCCCGTATCTCCGTCTGCCAAGCTTTACAGGTTCTATAGTAAACATGCTCCCGTTGGCCAAAAAGGAAAATTTCACCCACAAATTTGGAAAGGAAGCTGAGAGCAACTCAAAGCGGTGCAATGCCTACATATCTGGAAAACATAAACTGCGCACATTTTTGTTTTCCGCACTTTTTCCTTGCTACTTATAAATTGCCGCACATACACCATACAAATTTCTATTTTTATTCTGGAAATAGAAGAAAGAAACCACGCCCCTACAATATTATAGAATATGAAATTTAGTTTTTTTTCTTATATATATTATTGCTTCATTTTATAATGTAAGATACGTTCAGCATACCGAACAGTTTCTATACATTGGTGTCGGTAGATTTTGTTCTACTTCAGTTCCTTTAACATCTATCTAAATAAGTGCAAAAGAACCGTCACGTACTTATGTGTTATTTATATTGTTTCCTCTCTTAGAGAAGAATTGCAAGCAACTCATTGCAAGATATTGAAAAATCTTACTTAAGCTGTCAAGAACATGCTGCTCAACAAACTTTCTATTACGTAGTGAAAGCGAATTCAACTAATATTTTATTTGCATAATAATTTCTTGTTGTTTTTTCTTATATTTATGTAAAGAAATAAACAATCAATTTTACGGAGGCATATGTAAAATTAAATATAAAATAAAATAGAGAAAAATTTTTTGATTAAACAGAGACCACGTAAACCCCTTAGAATAAAAGATTTTGTGAAAAAGTGAAATTTTCAATTCAAGTATACGAGCTGTTTGGTCAGCTTCAATTTGAAACTTGCAACGTATGTAGAGTTAGCTACAAAAGGATTCATTCTTCTACATTTAAATCAAAAGCAAAGAAAAAATTTATTCATATGCGGGCTTTTACATAAGAAAATACAATGTTTAGGGCAAATAAGGTAATTAAATTTTTTTGAAGTAAAATGAAATAAAGTCATTGCATCTTGAGAGCAATGCTTTTTTGCTAAGCCACGCCCCTCTGCTGCGGATCTAAACTTTCCACTTAGAGGCACAAATCAAAATTTATATGAAAACACGGCTTAAATGGAACGCGAAGGAGATGATTTATAGAAAAATCGTCCTCGATTTAAGTATTTTTTTGAATCGCCTAGAGAATGGTCATTGGGTATCCACATTTCGAAGCTAGAGTTAAAAGACAAATGCATGAACCCGACCCAGCCATGTGGTTAACTCGAAAAACAGGTTTTCCAATACGGAAGAATTTTTTGTTTTACGTTCAATTTGCACTGCGCTTCGCATGCAGTTGTTATATCGGCTTTGAACACTTAACAAAGCTGCATTACAGTTTTAGGATTAGACTTGGAAAATCTAACCACTGGACGACTTGAAATTTGTGGAATTATTGCACACAATAGTTTCTTATATTTTACCTCTCTTTCGTCTAATAGGTTACTCTATTATAGATCCTATATATATCATTTATTCTATGTAGATCCCCCAGCAATGGAAATTGTGATCTGAGATCCTTTTCATTTAACTTAATTCTATTTATGTGTGCTCGTATGATTTCAATACGGCATTTCACCTTATACTTATTCGAGGAAAATGGTTGAAACAAACCGAACGATTAAAACACAAACCTGAATTTGGCTCTTCTCCAGTTTACCCTATAATCGCATTCAACTGACAGAGATTGTTCTTAACACATGAGCTTGCGAAATGTGTGAAGCACTTAACTTTTTCGCTTTTACTGCTAAACTGTGCTCAGTTCTGCTTCGGTGGGATGAAAGCTATTAGCAGATTGAAAACCTTGGATGTTCTTGCACTTTTTACTTCTCGCCAATGTCGAATTTTCTACATGCAACATAAACACCTTCGAAAGACACCTAGCAATTAGTGGAATATCCCAATAATTTGATTCATCAAAAGCTTAAAACATCTTATATATGTTATGGCGTATTCTTGAACCATATCTACCCTGCCTGCGAAACATAAGGGGTAGCGTTGAACCTAATAAAGACTGAAACGATTGTGGACATTTTGGTGGTTATTCGGATAAAGCATTCATAAAGTACCATATCAATGATGTGGAAAGCGCATCATACTAAAGATTAAATATATATATAGCGTTGGATTTTAGCTTCGTAAAGCAGAGATGATTTTATTTGATTCTGCTTGGAAAGGGTGAAGGGTGATGCCAAAGTCTTTATGAGTGCGCTTTGTTAAAGTTTCAGAAACTTATTCACGTGTTTCATATGCCCACACATTTAGTTATACAAGTTGTCTGAAAGAACACTTGCAATTTTATTGAAGCGTTTTTGACCTAAATTTTATAAAAAGCAAAATATAATATATACGTAACGTTGATTATCCACTTGTACAGATATCTAGTATGGATAACTCCATAGCGTTTTACATAATCCCCAAAATGTAAAATTGAAATAATATTAATTTCAATTTGATGCGCCTGAGCGGCTAAGTAGGCAAAGTATCTTGGCAAGTATAGCGGAAGACTTTTCAATCGCCTTAGATCGTTTTGTGTTCGAATTTATTATTCTGGCTAAAATAATTAAAAAAAACAAAATTTAATTTGTTTTCAGTAAGAATTTGTAAAAAATTTTCTAAACTCATAACACTGAATGGAAATCTTCATACAAGGCTACTGGCTACTTAACATGTAAGGGTAGCTTTGCAGACAGAAAACTACTTCCATTCAGAAGAAATCGCTTTTTCACTATTTTCGAGTTTAACCTTTGCACAGAGCTAAGGTTTCTATTTTTCTTTTGTAAAACATGTTAGAAGAACAACATTTGATCCTCGGTAGCGCTTCGGCAGTAGAGATATTTTCAAAATGTTTACCTTAAATTGTATGCATAGCAAAAGTGTTTATGCATATAACCTCAAGATAAAGACAACGTTTTTTATTTTACGCTACAGAAAAAGTGTATGTGTGCTTTAATTTTTTTTGCACATCAAACTCTTGGTATTCGTTTCAAGAAGAGAGTCAAAAATAAATGCAGGCTTTTATTTTCGTTTGGTTTAAAAGTTGGTCATTGAAATTTGAAAGCAATTATTTGTGTTGGAAGAAAAAAAGAGGAAAGAAATTAAAAATTAAATAAAACTAAACTGATATGTTTCAACTTTGATGTGTTTTCAGGTGAATGCTGTTGTACTCGAAAGAAAACTAAACGCAAATAGCTGACCGGTTTTATCTGAATCTATTCATTAATTCTAATAGCAAGACTTAATAGTAAGGGCTTACTTTGTGGCGTGTGTAGAAGCTACCAGTTTCATCCTTATATTCCTTCTGCAGCCTAATGCAAGAAAACTGCATGCAAGTTAGGTTAGGGAGGCAAAAGTTAGCCAAACAGGGGTCGTTTCTCGGCAAACATATTTTCGAAATTTTAGAATGTGTGTGTAGACATCTTTTTTCATTGCAATAAATGATCATTTTTTTCCATTAGCCTGCTATTCTCTCCAGCGAGAGAGAGAAAACTGACCTTTCAAGATCAATTATTCTTCTTATTCTTTTTACTCCTACGAAAGCAACGAAATTTATAATTTTGTAACGTTAAATCTTCAATTTTGCAGATATTCTGAACTCGGTCAGTGATGACCAAGACAAAGCTACAGTGCCTTAGTCCAGAAATAAGTTTCAATGAACAAAAACCCCTCTAAAGACGTCCGTTGATCGATTGGAGAATTACGAGATTATCGAGTTAATAGAGGTAATCTTTTCGGACCACTTGGGGAAGGTCTCTAAATTCCTTATAAGTAATGAACTTTTTCTTCACATTTTTAAAGGTTCAAAACATAAATTTTCTAAAAAATTTTTAATTTGGTTACTCCCTAAAATACTTATAGCAGCAATTGCCAATCAATTATTTGATTTTGGTTTCTATTGAGACTTCAAATTTTGCTTGGAATTGAATTTCTACCTGAAATCGGCATTTTATAGACAAGAGCCTAAATGGGCAGACAACTATATTTGAGGTTAGGGACTAATTGAAACCACAAGGCTATTGCAAGTTGCGGACTAATCGTAATCGATATTCCATATAGAATATAAAGTCAACATTGAAATCACCTCCAATATGAATTCGAATTAGGAGGTGAATGTTATCACTAAAATGCGCCCTAATTATATTTGGCAGTGTAATTGCAACCTGTTAAAATCTTATTTTCAATTCTTGTTTTAATTACAGCTTTAACTGGTGTTGAAAATAAGAGTGAGAATTTTAGTTGAAATGGTGTGATAGACATCGGTCCACTATTCAGTGAGGTTTTTGCCAACCTTTAACTTGATTAGAACCCTTTAACTGTAAAGAGATTTTCGGGTAACTGTGCTAGTTTCTACGAAAGTGGAACTGCATAGATCAACGACCAGTCTTTGATGTCTTTACAATATCAACTTTCAAGACACTGCACGCAGTTTTTGGACATCAGTTACCAACCATCGGTTTTTGGTGTAATGACATACGCCTTCATCCCATAGACGTCTGCTTTAGCTTAATTAACTCAACATTTTTGAATACATTTTTCTTCTTTTTCTTATAATTTCTCAATCAATACACGATTTTTAGATGTAAATATCAGATATGAACAGCGAATAAAGTCATTTAATGCAAATTTATTTTTTAGAAGGCGCACTAGTAATGATACATTAGACAGCGCCAGCTTGCCTTTCTTTAATTTCACTTCAATGTCACTTACCTTTAACCAATGAATATGCTTCTGTTTTTGAACTTGTATTTTGATATATCTGTGTGTACGATATGCAATTGCTTCCAAGTCACAAAACAAAATCATTTAACGAAAAGAACCGCATTTTAAAGCTTCTTTAAGTATTAAGGTCATCGCAATTCATTCATAGCAGAGGTGAATGTTGTTGTTATAAATTGTCCAAAATCGTTAACCACAAGCCAATAAGTTTGTCGGCAAAAATGAATAAAAAGCTACAACAATTAAGCAATCTTTAGGTTTTTATGAAAATAATTTTCAACAGCAAGGCTATATCGATAGTACATATGTCACCTCTTGACATAAAAAACCAATAATGAGGAGATTTCAGGCTTTTTTACAACGAATTTTCGGTTGTTGATTTGCTGAATAGAAGAAGAAGAAATAGAAGACGATTTCAGACTTTCTCAAAGTTTTATTTTCAATCATTTCTTCTCTTGGGTTACTGCGAATTTTGTGGGTCCGGTTGTCAAAAGTGCGTTGTTAGAAAAATCAGAAATCATTTTTGCTAAAAGCCAGTTTCGTGCTGATGATGATTGATTTAAAACTGAAGAAGAAGAGATTGGTAAAAAGTCTTAATCTTTCTCCGAGAAATGGAACAAAACAAGCCCTATAACATAATCAACCACCGTTATACCTTCGAAACGAGGGTATATATATATGTATAGACATATACGTACGAGTAAGGAAATTTTTTGTTTTCTTTCTTTTTATTTTAGTTTTCTTTTGATTACTCTTCCATCAGTTTCAAGTCTTTTAATTGGGATGGCGAATAAAGTTTTTGAATATTCCGTCTTTCAAAAAATTCATTTTCATCGAAAGTCTCTCCACGCCAATGTTATGAGCTGGTAAGTAGTTAAGCGCCAGCCTTCTTTCTTTTGTTTTCTTTTCAACTGAAGCAATTTGCATGCTTCTAGTAGCATATGGGAAGGACATGCAACTAATGAAAATATTCATAGACATTTGTTGTCTTAACCGGCAATAGAATTGTTGATCCTTGAACTGTTTTTTTCACTATTACTTCTTGCTTCGCTTTATTAGCCGTTAAGCCTATGAAAGCCTATGTTTTTCCCCTGATATTAAAACTACGTTTCCAGTAGTTTCGTCGACTGTCTATGTGCAAGCGTTTGTATTGCATAAAGGGGATCATTTGGGAGAAATAAAAGTCATTTCATAAATTACGTTTCTATGAGAATGAATGACAAATTCCTGTTTGTTTGAGTGCAATCGACGGACATATGATTTTGTGATTGTGCTGTGCTCTGGCTACTCTTAAAAGGAAATTGAACATGAACAAATGTAATAGCAATGAATACATTGCAATCACTTCATTGTCGTTAAAAAGTTTTTAACTTTATTTGTTCTCCACCACCAAAAGATGGCGCTATGTTCATTTCGTCAAAATGTTCGTAGCACACGGCAAGAAACTTAAAACACTCTCTAAAGTATATACATTCTTGATGAGTCCCGAATTCGGATTCGAACTTGAACTATCCGGCCATCTTGCCAGCATCTCCGGTAAACATTCTCCTGGTTGCAAAAATTAAGATATTGGATTTGAATTGCGGGAACATTGGAAGTTTTTGTACTCCGAAGAGAAGTCGTTAACTTTTTAGATGATAGAGTCGTAGAAGTTCAACATAAAATGTTAGATGGACGGAAGTCGATCTGCTGAGAATGTTATCGGCGTTATGGTTATTTTAATAAGAGGACAGGCGGACAGACGATTTTCAAAGTTTCATTAAAATATTATACGTATAACGGGAAAATTTTGCTTTAGCTTTCAACGTTATTGGAATCCATGTTCTTAAGTCATGTATTGAGGAATGATCGGAAAATTTGCTCTGAACATAAGTGAAATGAAAAGGGGAAGGAATAAGGACAGCGAGGAATGGCTAGGAGAATTGGATAGTAGATAACGCACGATCACGAGTAGTAGATTATATCCTTTTAGAAACTTTATTTACGTGTATACATAAAGCGTTTCAATTACATTCAAAATCAAAAACTCTTTTGTATAGTTTTGTTGGTCAAGTTCAACAAATCATGCCATTTACCGCACATAACGTACAAAGTGTATCACCACCTTTCATGGATGATATTGTACACTACAATGTAACGAAATTATTGTTTGATAAATAAGCAGTGACGATGAAGGGGAAGGAGGATACAGCACAGTCACCACCAGCCATGGCAGCAGATAAAGAACATGTAAGCTTTTAAAATGTGGCTAATTGCCGCGGCGATCTTACTCGCAACGGTTTTCGTATTTTTTTAATATCATTCCTCGCTAAAAGTGCGCATTATTGATTAATTAAAATGTTTTGAGGCAACGGAGCTTTACCACCTTTCAAATACAATACAACAATACAACAATAATGTGATAATAATCTTGCTAATGCGTGCGATGGTTTACAATTAGGTTTAAAATATGCAAAAACCAAGGTAAAAGATGTTTATCGTCTGTTCCAAAGGGTCATCGGTAGTTGTTAAAAGTAGCGCTGCTTCGAGTATAAAGAAAATATTAGGCTTAATTTATTTGTTATATAATTTACAGAAGAACAAATACATAAAAATTGTTCATTATAACACTAGTGTTTGTTCACTTGATCGTTAACTGCTTCGTACATTTTTACGGTATCCATCAACAACAGTTTTATGGTTTCTGTTTAATTGATTGCTCGCCTCATGTTGTTATCTGCTCTCCGACGCCTTTTAGTCAAGTGTTCATATTTTAATAAAAAAAAAAAATAGAAACAGAGTTGCAAAGTTAAAGTTAAAATAACACATATTGGCATTATAAATAATAATTTTTTAATAAATTCCGAAAAAAATGTAAATCAACCAAAACATAAATGAAAGCGTGAATAAAACAAACATAAAATAATAGTTTCGCTGGCAACAGCAATCTATGAGAGCTCTTGTTGAGCTTGTCATTCAAATTTCATTAACAAAGACAGCCGTTGACAATCGTTTGATAGCGAACACGCTGTTAACATAACATATATGATTGCTGTGGAAAATTTGCAGAAATTCCCCTTAAGGGGGAAAGGCATCGATGATTTTATACAAATTTGATTTATTTCAACGATCTTCTTAATTGATTTCAATTTCCACGTGTCTGAAATGCTAAACTTTTATAAACTTCAATATATAAGGTGTGCAAATAAATTCGTTCCGTTCCTTGACAAAATTTAAATTTATTTGCAATATATTTGATGCAAAGCTTAGTCATCCAAATACGCACCGTCATCGCGGGAAAGTCAGACGGATTACAGGCATTCAAAGTTTTTCTCCTCACATACCATGTTATGCCTATAAAGCGTATTTCCGAGTACACGTGGAAGGAATGAATTTGAATAATTTGCCAAAAGTTTCGTGTATTTGTTCAACAAACAAGCAAATTCACTACGTTTTGCATGAGTCAATATTAAATTAAGGCCAAGAATGACCTCACGTAAAAGATATGTCGAGCTGAAAATTTCTTGCAATAGAATCTAGTTAATCTACAGTCTTTTCTTGAGATGGGTTAAATTTTGAAAACAGTTTTTATTTGCAGATACGTTTTTAAAGCAAATGCTTTACGATCTTTTATGTTTATAATAGAAAATTAGTCTAATCTGCTCAAAAGATTTGTATGTAAATCGAATAAAGTATTTAGGTATGAGGTTCAATTGTCACAACCTGCTTACGAAGTGTTCTCATCAACGTTTCAGAAATGATTACAGTCATCTATATTCTAGCGTATTTTGCTGCGTTTACCATTGCGTAATATATTCCTATTAGTGTTCATCCATACATCCGTATATATCTACGAACTGTCATGCAGAAGAAATATTCAACATCCATAATTTAGCATAATATTTAATAGCTATGACTAAAAAACATTTGAGTCATGTCGAATATAACCTCTCCTCCATTACACAATAACATTTTTATATACATGTTTCATATTATCGTAATAATTAACACCATATCAGTAATAAAGTTTAATACATATATCATAATAGCATCAATATTTTACAGGCCAAAGTGTACTTAAATAGGTTTATTTATAGTAGCAATATACCGGCTGCTTGTGGCATTTTTAATCCATATGCAATAATAAATGTCGATAAGTAATTATTTATTTATTTATTTATTTATTTATTTTATAAAACAAAGAACGCTTCCGTTTTGTTGGCAAAAAGTGTAATAAAACTTTAGTTCATAGTTATTTACTGCAACGGTGAAACATTAACATGCTTTTGAACTTGCAGATGACCCAAGTGCGTTTTATAAAGTGTCGAAAGCATGTAAGCAGGCAATATTGATTTTTACTCGTATGCGTATGTTTATGTTCACATTGAAATACTGAGCAACGAGTACTCATGGCTTTAAAGTGCACCGTATTAAAGTTTAAAAGTTCACGCGGATGTATACAACACGCAGAAGGTCTTGGGATAGACTTAACTTCTATCGTATCGATATGTCTATCTGTCTGTCCGTCTTCGATGCCTATGTTCCACCAGCACGGCGCAAGTATTCAGATATTTTGAGGAAATTTGATACACCGGCTCGGCTCGGCCTACAACAATGCTTTCACTTGTTTTTACTTTATAGTGTTGTCCTGTAAAGACTTTTATTTTTAAGAATTGAGTTCAAAAAATGATCCCAAATATGTTCAACATTCATTTCATATGTCGAAATATTATTTTTCACCGATATTTGCCGAGAAATATTGAGAATGGTTAATTTTCACATTGACTTTTTAAGGTTAGGTTTTATACAAAGATTGGTCACAAAAGCAGTTAACCCTATCTTCTTGCATAGGAGTTCAAAGGCTAATAATTACTGAATGCTTATCTAGTCCATTGAAAAGCGTACTCTCAAAAGACAAGAATAGAAAATTGTGGGAATGACTGAAATATGATTAATGGGTGTAATAAAAATTCGAATAACATGTAGACTATCAGCCAAATTTAAATCCGACGTTGTAGTTATAATGGGGCAGTGTGTATATTCGCAGGTCTTTCTGAACAGAAGAATGTAATTCTGAAAAATTCACTCCCTATTTTTCGGGGCTTACATTAAAAGCCAAAATAGCCTGTTTCTGTGCTAGCAGTTCCACTTAATCAGTGACTTCTTGGCAAGTAAACTTTTGCTAAACGCAAGCTTAATCTAGTGAAGTGACATACTTATTGATTATCACTTCTAATCCTCTAAAATGTTGTTTTTTCTCACACCTATAATTTGTACTGCGCTGTATTAAAAGACTGTGTTTAACAAGTGCAGTCTTATGCGAAGAACGCTTATGCCTGATGTTCGTAAGAAGACGTTACTTTGACAATAAAATATCTTTGCAAAAAACTGCACTTTTTGGAAAGCAAAGATACAAGAATCTTAGGCAACTAAAAAATAACAGATCGTTTTGATTTCCATATCAATATTGAGCATTACTATCGTAGGCAACAACTCAGCGCTTTTATCAGCGTTCACTAGAAACATAATGAGAACACAATTTCAATTTAAATGCCTCTCCGATGCACAGAGCTGATGGTTCTTTCTGAAAGTTCCTTTTCACCTGCATACTACGCTCTTTATCCTCTAGCGTACAAGAAACTTAAAGCTGATATATGAAATTAAACATTTCTTTAAATCAAACTGAACCGCAAATTTTCTGATTCTGTATTCGTTGTTAGTTTCGTGTAACATACACACTTATTCTATAATCAAAGGAGGAGAATCAATGCGGTCGCTTTCATGTATGCATGTTTTTTAAGTTCTAAGCTTTTAAGTGAGTAAAATTTCAATATAAAATATTAGCTCAAATTCTCTTAGTAGTAAAGTATAAGTATTTAATAAGCAAAAATAAATTGGTCTTCAGGGGCCAACGTTAATTATTCAACTTTCAGATTTGAAATATTTGCTTCTTTAAAGAAATTTTCAAGAGTTTATACAGAATAGGAAAACGATAAAATGCAAAAAAGACTAAAGCTATGTTTGATTTAATACGAATTCTTTTCAATATATAGCATAATAATATGCAACCTTTTTCATAGAATTTCCTCGTCGAAATGAGGCTTTACGGGGAAGTGGAACTCGCTCCATGTTCAAAAGTGTTCGTCATTGTGATAAATGGAATCCCGGCATTGTATGTACAGATATCAGATGGAGGAGTAAACAGCGGGTAAACAGACCGATGAGCAGACGGACACATGGACAGCTGTGGTCAAATTGATACACAAAATGATAACAAATCTTAAAAGCATTTCAGAGTTAAGTGCATTCGCACAAAACTTAATATATTCCGGGTGTAGCGCATAAGAAATGTTGATTAGACAATTGAAGGAGAAATATAAGAAATAACTCTCGAGACGTAAACTTGAAGCAAGCAGGTATGGAACGCTATTACAACAACTTTAAAACATGTAAGGATTACAATTAACGCGTATAGATTGCGATTACGGTCAAACGAAAAAAAAAAATACGATATTAAACAACGTTTTAAAGCCGTTAACATTATCCTACAAATCTGAAATTTTGAGTCATTTAGACGGATTTACTTACAACGGATCAAGCACGCGAGTAGAGAGACCTTTTAACAACAATTTGAAAACAAATGGTCGCACTTGCAAGAAAACATTTTTTTATGAAACTTCCCTAGTTCCTGTTCTCTACTTTGTATTTAAAACAAACCGCCAAACCAAATTCTTGAAAAATTGCTTAATATCTAGTTAAGTATGCCGATATTGCTAAAATTGGAAACATAAACATTTTTTTTATTTCGGAAAAGTCTCAAAGGTCAACAATAAAAGGACGATAAGAGGCAGACAAAAAAAAAAAAAAAAAAAAAAACAAACACTAACACCACTAAGACATGTAACGACAGAGAATTGAAATCGTTAGAATACGGAATTTTAATAAAGTTTAAGGTTTGCTCATAATCTCCATGTGAACAACGCAGACATCTAACAAATCGGCCAATAATTCTGAAAGGAAACAGTTTTGAATTCTCTTCTCTTTCAAAAAGTGACTTTCAAATTGTATTGGTTTTGGCGACACTAATTTTCAAATCGGTAAATGCATTGAAGCTGGACTTGCATTCATAGCTTTCTCTAGATCTAGCCCTCCAAGGCAATTACCTATGATAAATCTCAAAAAGGTATGAAAATCTGAATCAAATGATAACGTCATTGTGAAAACTGAATATTATTTGAGGCTGTTGTTAATCTATGAACTACTTACGTACTTACGTACTTCCTTTATTCAATTTCGTAAACGGTATCTTTTTTTGTTACATATTCACGAGAATTATTGATCGATATATTGTTAAGTAAATTTCCAAAGCCTGAATTGGCCTACATCGACAGGTTGTTGCAAAGTCAAACTGTAGTGGGGTGAATGCACAATGCAAAAATTGAGTTTTCCAGTTAGTTAAAGAGCAAGCAGGCGTTATCTAATCAAAGCTTCTTTTTAGGCCCGGATAAGACTATACCGACTTATTAAAATAGTCTGTAGAAGTGTAATAAAATTTCCAACTTTGATTTTAGCTATTTTCAGCCTTAATGAATGCGTTTATAATTTGGTTAAGTGTCTTTTAAAAAATGACATGATGAGTAGCTTCGCGAATAAGGTTTGACTTTTGCAAATTTTTTTAGTTCTTTGGCATATTGAGGCTTTCTATACAAGATGATAGGTAGACATGGCTGAATCGATTTAAAAACTCAATCTCCGCATATATTATTCGGGCATTAAATAAACGGCACGATAAGTAAGTATGCCACGTTTTTCTAATATTCGATATCCTTATATGTGAAAGCTTTCTTTTAAATTTGCCGCAGAAATGTGAACGTTTCATAGCCTCGTCAAGTTAGTAACAAGAATATTTTGTTAAAAATTGTTAAATAATTTTTTTTTAAATTTTCGATGTACTTAATATATAATATATTGGTTTTGTGTTTCCCTTATGATATATATATTTATACTTGTTTGTATAAATTTTTACACAATATTATAAGCAATGAGCTCGAATTATTGTTTACTATATTTGTTATCCTGTATTATTGTTTATCTTCTGAAAACGTTTGTTTAACATCTATGACAGCTGTCTTTGGCTATGAGTTGATAAAAGCGATTCTATTTACACAGGTTTAAATATATTACATTAAACAACAGCATGCGAATATTATGAAAAGGGAAGAGACGTTAATATACTCAGCGACGAAGCTTTGAACTACTACTAGGAACTAACAAAACACGTTTATGTTTAAACACATCACTGAAGGATGAAGGGTATATACATTTTGTCAAAACATTTGTAACGCCCAGAAGGACCCCGTAAGGTATATGTATTCTTGAAACTTTTGAAGTTCTTGCCCGCAAGTAAGTTGTGCAAAAGGGCCAAATCGGTCGAAGGACACACCTAAACTGCTACGTTAAGTGGGAACACTGTGAGAACACCGTCCATTTTTGAAAAGGACTAAAAAATTGGTGTCTTGCTCGTTATTCACAGGCTGCAGGCCGATGTTGTAGTAGCTACACAAAAACGAAAAAAATTACGCCCATTCAATAATAAAGCGTACCAAACCTTGAATTCCTTTCAGTTCTTTTATAACGCGCTGAAACAAGCTTCAAAAGTCTCATAGGGAATATAAATTCTTGGCCAGTTTCAAATTCAGAATGCCTATAAGCATGTTCGTTCGTTAATCTGTCTGCCTATCCATCTGTGCAACTGTCTAGTGTCTGTGGTAACCATTGTCCCGTTCGCACAAATGAAGATATCGCTTAGAAACTTGCAAAAGAATTTGAAAATGACCTAAATTTTTCAAAGAATACGCCTACATCGTCCACATACCTACGCAATAAAACCTGTGAACACTTTTGGGTTTTTCCTTCTTACTTATAAACGACAATACATACGCCATATCAATTTTCACCTTTAGTCTGATAACAGAAAATCTCAGACTCACCCAATATTTTAGAGCATACAAATGTAGTTCTTTTTTTTTGGGGGGGGCATGGTGATGGGTCGTGGTTAGACCGCACGTAATGATATTCTTACTTGTTTAAGGTGCCAATCTTTTATCACAAAAATTTATCATTTAACTTAAAGTGCAGAATATTACATCGATGCGTCTATAAAACGTACGTTTTTTATCTTTTCGAAAACGGTTTTTGGTTGACATTTGTATCACTTAAAGGTACCACAGTAACGGCTATGTGTAGTACTAAAGAGTATGTATTCGTTGTTTTTAGAAAATTTTATAAAAGTATTAATATAGCAGTGGAGAGGCGCTGGCAACCCAACGCATTTTTGGTCAAAGAGATTCAAGCATGTGCAGTCACACTATGATCTACAACTTATAGTGCTGTTCGAAGTGCCATATAAATTTTCCCAATACCACTGAGAAAAATAATTTATTTTATCAATTCATATCATTCACTATCACATATTTTTTTTTAATGATTGCTTGATTTCATTGATTGTCAGACTCAGCTCGATAAGAAAACTTAATCGCTTTGCAAACACTGCTTGCATACAAATATACCGGAAAAGATTGGCGTACGTTATAACATCTGCGACCCGATTGGCTACCAGGAAATTATGCGAATATGTAAACAGTTATAATTTGATCCACAACGTAATAATTGTCTAAAGGACGACTTAAAAATTTTATAGTTTACGTTTTGTAGTCGTGACATAAGCGAAAGAAGGGACAAGAAAAAAACATTTTTTTATATATTATCGACGGAGTGTACTTGTTGCACATTCACGTTTCATTTCTTATGATAAGTAAGAAAGTTGCTTCTACTTTCATACATACATAATGTTTGTTGCTTGGGAGCATGCCATCGGTAACGTATGTCTAGCTCAGCGATATTCAATCGATATTTTATGCAGCTTGTTAGTAATTAATAATAAATTTGCGGACCTTCTTTTAAACTTAATACGTGAAGCATCGCCCGGAAGCCGACTAAATCTTTACTTCGTATCGTAAAAAAATCGAACATGAATTTATCATATTTTTTATTAAATTTAAAAAAAGATTACATTTGTTTATTATGTAAGGAAGAAGAAAGAGTAGATTGGTTTGATTTAGCTTACGTTACTATCATTCAAACGGCTCTACACGCGATTGCACTGGGTGTCTCATATCACATTAGTAGATACTTAGATGGATGCCTTAAGTCCGGGTTATATTTGTTGATCGTACATGTGTTACAAAAAATTATCTGTCAATAGAATATAATCGATTGTCATAAGCTTATTGGCACATTCGAACTTTCTCCTACAAATAAAAAATGAAATAAAAGAAATTTTAAAAACCGTATTGACATTTTGAAAACAACTGGAGAACAAAGTTACCTTCAATTAAAAAATGTTCATTATCCTTACCATGAACAGAACAAAAATCTTTATTTGCTTTTCAATAAGTTTTTATGATCCATCAATAATCGAGAACGAGGTTTATTTGTCATCTTCTCAATGAATCAATGAATGCAGATCCTTGGCATGCGAAATATTTATGCATAGTTTCAGAATAAATGGTGATGGGAATCTGACGAGCTCAGCACTTTAAAATTTATTTCAAAATCATTATTAATTGACGTTTTTTTTTAAATTTTATATAACAAAGTTACGTAATTATGCTATGTAGAGCTTTACCATAAATTTCTGATATATATATGCCCAATCTAGCCCATGGGCGGACTAAGGGTGAAAGTTATAATTGAGATAAATATTCCGGACATTTCCTCAATTGCTTTAGTATCTCAAAGCCAAATGAAGAGAGCCCTTTTCACATTTGTGCCTTTTCTATAGGTGCTTTAATAGGCATCGATATGAGACCAGCATGCCCATCGCTCGAAACAGTTTTGAATGGTTTAAATAATATTAGGAGGCCGCCAAAAACCTGTTCTTTCCATCTGAAGTTCTGATCAACATCTGCTGTGGTTCATGGATCATGATCATTTGTTTTGCAATTCTAGGCTTTTAGCTTCTGGTTATATTGCTGCTGCGGATTGGCTGTACATTAATCCCGTGCACTGGCGAATTCGGTTAAATTGGTGGACGGAATTAAATGTAAGAAATGAAAATTTCCTGAGATAACCTGCACTTCTTTACCCATGACATTTAGAGGCCTCGCCCTTTATATAAACATTGTATAGTTATGTAAGGGTAATCCCAGAAGTACGTGGCCGTTTAGACTTTCATTCAACAGCCTTTAGCAGCGAAACCTTTCCCTCAGTTTTTGAACATGAAACTGGATTGGTCTTACTACCATTTCATTTGAGAAATCGGTTAGATAAACTCGTAGAGGACTTATGAAATGCCGAGACGAGGTCAAAGATAAGGCGTTATGGCGACAGCCAAAATCAAAGAGTTCAATTTTGAATTGCTTCATCACGCCTATATATTTATTTCCTTACATGATCTTTTTTTGGCAAACCTGAAAATATGGGACGACTAACCTGAGCAGCTTATCGTTTTGCATCGTAAACGAAGCATTAAAGTTGTTGAGCAGCTAACAACGCATTGTATTAAGTTATAAAACTATTTTTCCACAAACTTCTTGAGTTTTCTTTGTCCAGTGCGGTTACCACTTAAGCCAAATTCTTATATTTTTTATGTATTAGTCACAAATTAATTCATAATGAAGATAACATAGTAGCGCAAATAATTTTGGAGAATGGACTTTAATAGCTCTAAGTTACAACGTGCTGTCGTATCGTGAACAATCGGTGATAACTGAATTCATACAAAATGTCTTTCTGCTTAAATACATTTACGTAATTCAAATAGGAAAATGAACGCTGGTCCAATATATTAAGCAAATGACAATATTAACATGCCTTTTCAATTCTGCGAGATCGGATATAAAAAACTATGATATAGTATTTATTTCTTTATTTCCATAATATTTCAAAGCCAGAAAATGATTTTATAAGTAAAAAAAAAATTCCATTTTACCAGATGTGTACCTCCAATACATACGGTTTTAATATCTACGAATGCAAAACCACTCTCTATTCGAATAGCATTTAAACAAAGCAGCGTCGCCCGTTAGGAAAAACTGCAACAGCAGGTAATGTAATGCCAGGCAGTTGAAATATGCTACAAGCTCTAAGTGAAAAACCACACCATAGAAACTTTGCACTAAAATTTTTATATATATATGGACCAAAAAGGAAAAAGAACAGATTTGCCATCAAATAAAAGTAACAAAGCATTCACAAAAGCAAAATAGAAGATAATCTTGTCTGATGTAAATCTTTGCGTACATTTACGTTAACAAACCAGACGTTTGTCTGCTTTATGCAAGGTCGTCGATGTTTTTACATCCAGCGTTAAGAAATGATTAACTTACGAAATAATGTGTTCTACGTAGTCAAACGTGCGTCATTACTTTTTTCCTTTCTTGCAACGTAATATATGGCCTTTCTATGTCAGTTGATTCCGATGAGTTTTTCTGCTCGAAATTACCTCAAATCAGTCAGCAATTGAAAACCTTTCATTTATTATGTGAATTATCATTCAAGGCATACTGCGATGGCTGTATACCGCGCAGTATACCTTACAATGAAATTTGTCACTTTATGTGACGGGACAAGCAGAGAAAATACCATTTACTTCACTTCATATAAAATATTTTAGCAAAATTGAAGATGAAATAAAAAAAACAAAAAAGCAGAGGATGGAAGATATGTTATTCAAAGCTTTGTTGATCGTATGGATATTTTAGTTTAGACAGAAACAGATAATAAATTATCGATTGAAAGAAATGAAAATCAGACGATGATTTAGTGAATAACGCGCCTCCTGAGTAAAAATTGATGGCAAACTTTGCTCCGCCGAAAAGTTTTCCTATAATGTCTTTTAGCATTATGCAGTCTTTTTTAATAATCCGCTCAGTTGGCGATATGCAGTTTTCTTTAATAATCCGTTGAGCTGAATCAGTGATTGTCGGCAATATTGCAAAGCGATATTTTCGTTTCGCTATAGAAACTCAAACAACGATGAGCTTCACTTCAAGAAACCATGACCATTGTTTATCACTTGTCACGATCCAATAGGAAAAAACATAAGAAATTCATATACATACAAAAAGCGAAAATAAGAAGAAAAAAATAGCTGCATTCTTTAAACGACATAGCTCTTGTACAGTGTACTTGATACACACTAGAAAGTAAAGAAATCGCACAAATCCGTCCAGTTTCACTTCAAACCTAATTTTTTGTTGAATTAAATGTAGGCTGCAAATATGACTTACACTGTTAGGTTTCGAACGACACATAATGCTTACCTATGACTTTCGAAAATATTATAATAGCAATAAAATAACAGAAATATTTAAAATCGCTCGTTTCAGATATAAGCGTGACTGGCAAGTTGAATATAGATGAAGTGGGTGATGTAACATTTGTTCTCATCTCTCCTGATCAGTGGTGTATATTGCAAGGACAATTGCAATGAAATGTCTTCCAAATCGACAAAGTGAAAAGGGCCTACAATGCAAACGTTTGAAAAAATCTTACTTCTAAACGAAATCACTTGTGCATAGTATAATCTTAGGCTATAAAGGTTAACTAGATGTCGATATGCTTTCAACAACACATTAAAACATAATTAAATATTCATATCTTCATAACTATCATATATATCTTCAATATATTGACATATAGTGTTTCCTTCTCTCTGACTTTTGTCTTTCATTCTCACTTTCCATTCTGTTATCCAAGTTCGCATCTAGCTTGAAGTTGATAGAATTGTAACTTTAAGTTTCATTGATACACCTATTAAAGATTGCTTAATTAGAATTGTGCATTGAGGATTATGTGGACTACTCGATTACTCGAAGTCTTCAACTCAACTTGATGAAAGCTCCTTAAAAGATGGGAAACATAATTTCATGTATATTTCTATAGATTACAACTGTTTATATCACAAGTCATTGAAACAAGAGAAAGAGAAAGAGAAAGAAAAAAAAAGAGAGAGAGAGAGAGAGAGAGAGAGAGAGAGAGAGAGAGAGAGAGAAATTGAAGCATTGAAATACTTTGCAAGGGTTTCATTTATCTGCAGTTAGCTTAAAAGTCAATTAAAATTTCAATTGCATTCTTGTTGAATGTAGGTACACATGTACTTAAGCAACATACCCGAGTTGTGATAACTTTCCTTTTCGATAACTGACATAGATTTAAAGGAAGAAAAAAGAAATGAAAGAAGAGACTGAACAATGCTTCGTTTTGAAACAACATACTAAGTGCATTATTCTGAATAGCAGGATTTTATTTATTTTTAGATTTATTTGTGTGTTTCCGATGTTTAGTTTAACTTAGCACTTGTTCAATACAATTACTCGTTTACATACATTCAATCGAATACTATTAACCTAGAAACACAAAATAAAGTTAGTTTTCTTCTAATCATTTCTTTTTTGTCTGAGAAGAGAAAATATTGAACAACATGCTAAACGTAATTCAACAAAAGCATTGAAGTTTGTTTATTCCCGTACTTTTTTTTTTTTAATTTTTCAAAAGTCGACAAAAGAAAAGAGATAAACAAGCTGCATACGCCTAAAGGTGAAATATTTTTTTTCCATTTACTGCATAATAAGTAAGATAGAGTTCGAGTAACGTTTGAATCGAATAAATGTAGATGAAAACAGGTCGGTATTCATCTTCACATCAATATAGCCTAGAAATACGCCCAAAGGCCCATAAACTCAGTTTGTAAGGCTTAGAAACGTTGTCGCTTAAAAATCTGCCATTCCTCTTAATGGAATTCTCACGGTGAACATCTGCCATCAGTCGCTACATGACCTAAGAAGGTATGGTTGATATGCAAAACATAACAAGGAGAGCTTTCATTGTAATCAGACTAGGCTCTCCACTACTTCACCTAACATAGTTCTTCCTCCATTTACTTTCATCATAAGTTTTATGAAATATTCATTTTTGCACGATTGGCGAATATTTGAATTAGAACTTTCTCCTCTCATCGATAATCGTTTTGCGTGTCGAAGTAACTCACCAAAAAACTCTTCTACTCTTCTTCTCTTTTCAAAAATTTGTTTTAAAGGCATCATAAAAGATACGAATCAAAATTCATTAAATTATACAAAAATTAAAAAAAAAAAAAACGATTAAAACTATTAAAATACATTTTTAAAAAAAAATTTTTTTTACATACTTTATTAAATTTATTAACTTTCAGTCCTAGCCTCATAATTCTTTCCATTCGATGCTCAAAAATTCTTCCTAATTATGCTTCCTCCAAGATTTTATGTTAGAGTCTGGCGCTTGGTACCTTACGTTTTTAAAAATACTGCTAGAAAATTGATTATTCAATAACCGTCGCCAAAACACAAAGTCTCAACGATCATCTCGATGAGGCTACATTAACATACTTTTTAATGGAATTCCTTCTAAATGAATACAAGCGCTGTGTAAACACATTTGTTGGTACATTGGAGAAATCGAAAATCAACAGGTGCAAGACGTTAGGCTGCAAATCATGGGTCTGACAACAGTGCCGCCATATATATGTCAGATGTGCCAGTTACTGACTGCTTTAATGTGTTAAAAAAATTTTCTATTTTCCTCACGGTATTCTCGAAATTATAATTACTTGGACGATTCGTGGAATGTAAGTTTTCTGTGAATACTTGTCTGAAGTTTTCCATTTAGTCAGCGAGTTTGAGTAACATCGCTACGTCGTGCGCCGTCGACTCTACCTAAATCTAAACGAGCAAACCATGTCATTTGTAGGGGTGAAAACGCAAGCATAGAGGTGTTCCAAGCGAAAGTTCCCGTCACACCGAAACTGAAGAGAGATCTGTTGTCTTCATGTTTTTTACATAATTATTATTATGTTTGGAGAGGTCTTCTTATTTAAGCTGTTATACGCACAAACATCCCATCCTCAGCGCCAAAAATCTGTTGTGCCTAGAATAACAATAATTGAAATATCAAGAGATAAGAACATGTATACCCTCCATTTATATATTTCCCTTAACACCTACGTGCACACAATACCAAGCGCACTTCTGCGAAACATGAACGACATGTGTTAAACATTAATTTTTCTTCTTTAGGATGAAACACAAGGAGGCAAAGGAACAACAATGTGTTTTTTTTTTTTGCTTTTGGAATTTCGCAAAGAGAAGAAGAGCAGAAAAAAGGGAGCGTTTATTAATATTGAAATAAACAAAAAATATATATATTTTTGTCAATATATAATCGATAAGCACAGCTACATATTCGTATATATGCTTACTTATACAAGTCCCCGTTCGCATCCTTTTGCATATACGACATACCCAGGGGAAAAAAACATATATAGATGAGTAAATCAACAACAACGAACAGCGAGTTCAAATATTGGGCTACGTACAATGCATGCATTTTACATGTGTTGCAACCATGTCACGCAACAATATCGAATTAATAATAATAAAAAAATCCAACTTGTGTTAATATTGCTACCACGCGCTGTCGTTCGATGCATTTATCAACATTTAATGTATTTCGCGTATTTAATCAAATATATGCACCAACAGATGCGGAAGCGTTTCAAATGATTTTTATAGACTACAGATTGATGGTAAAACTGTATGGAGGATTGCAGCTTCCAAATTTTTTATGAAACAAAACATCAATAAAATTATTCTCATAAATAAGTTAAGGGATTGTCTTCATTGGCTTAAGCGCCCGCATAAACACCCGCAACACTAAAATATCTCACTAACTTTTTTGAATATTTCGAATGCACTGCACATCTTTGCAAGTAAAAAGTTAATTGGATATTAAGAAGAGATGTTGCTATGCCCAGAGAAGTGACCACAAACACAGCGAGAAATTTTTCTTTAAAATTTCATCATAAAGGTTTCAACGGGTTTCTATCGAAACCATGTTCACCGTACCTTTAGTTTCGTAAATTCTTATCCCGCCACCACAGGGAAAGAGGTATATACTCATTTTAGCAAAATAATTGTGACACTCAGAAGGAAGCTTCAGAGGCCCCATAAGGTATATATTAGCATGAAATTCTGATTTGATTTAAGCATCTCTGGCTGTTTCTCTGCCATTGTAATGTTTGTCGTAGCCATTCTCCTGGTAGCAAAAACAAACGCATCTGTCTCAAATTTAGGAAAAACATTGCGCGCAGGTTGATAACGAAAATGGGGCAAATGGATCAAAAGGCATACTTGCAATAAAATGCAAAGCAGGTCTGTTTTCAAAAGCTAAAAATTGTTGTTCTGATGGTTCTTCGTAAACGAAAAAGAGGCAGTTCCCTTTTGGGTTGTAACAGATTCCATTTTACTCTACTTCACATGTGCTTCTCTCTACCATTTTCATTTTAATTTATATAAGGAAGACTTATCATTTCGCGATCAGTCAATTAAGCGAAACTGAAATAAAATTCACAGAATTTCATGATCTCTTTGAATCTGCTTCAGAGCAAAATTGTGTTACGCAAAGCATTCTGGATTCAATTTTTACCATTGATTATATTTTTGGAATTAGTCGACGACAACTGTAGCCTCATCTATGTTTTTACTACAGTCCCAAGGAGCTTTCCATAAAGAGAACACTAAAAATTTCGCTTTGTCTCTAAATCTGCTACTATAAGCTATGTACAAATACTAGTGTGCTAGTCACTTACAATAAAAGGTTGGACCGTAATGATCTGGAATAGCAGTAACTGGTGTAGTTTATTTTGTTAATAAAGCTTGGATAATATCTTTCCCTTCACATCTCGCTACACTTACAGTTCCCGCTTTTCATCTAGAATATCTTTTGGCAAACTAAGCTAAATCTATTTGCAAGAATACTGAACATTGTCGTAAACTTATATCGCTTGAATTGAAAACGGGCAGACGGTCAGACAAACTGAGAATCGCTTTCTCGACTGGTAGAGTAAAAGGCGAGCCTATTTCAAGTGCTTTGGGTGTTACATAAATCTGCACTAACTCAATGTACTCTTATACCGTAAGTGGTGCAGGGTATAAAAAGCATATGTTAATAACGTTGTTATCGAACATTTCTATCTTATCACTATAACATAAAATTATGTTTTAAATTTCACTCATTTCTGTCTGAAGCAGTGAAAGTTAGAAAAGTCACTAAAATCATAAATTTAAGAAATCTTCATCTCTTCATCGCATATGGTACACACCTACATAGGCTGGCAATGACGTTCGTTACGCGGTAGGCGACATGATTTTAAAATTATGTTCCTCTGCATTCTTGCACTTAGTGCCAAGGCTCAAAAGTACATAAAGAATTTATATACGGGAAGTGCTTTAAGCACTCTTCCAGCACGCAAGTATGTAATAATGCCTTAGCGTAGTGTCTCTATAACAAAGAGAAATCTCGCTAGAGTTGCTGAGGATTATTTTCGTAATCTTTGAGAATATAAAGGAAATTAACACTGTGTGACTTCATTCCTTTGTTGTGCTGATCATATGTTTTGCGCTACATCCTACGGTAGTTAGTAGAAAACTTTTTTTACCAGTTTTCTCTGTACAACAAGAGGGCAACGATTAAAAAAGATATTATAAAGTAAATTTTTGTCAGTTACACTTGAAATAAAAATAATCCATACATAAGAATTCCATCTAAAGTTTTATAGCATGTTCTCAGAATGAATTCGCAAGCAATTCACGGGTCTTATAAAATGCACATCGGTTAATAAGAAAATGCAAATTTTTGGTGCTATTTTTCCTGCAAAACTACATTAGTAGCTTTACTTTAGAAATAACACTACAATCTGATTGTATTCCTAAGAAATTTTCCTCTCTTTATTTCAGGATTTCCCATTGAAAGTAATAGTCAGAAAATCGGGAAAAATTGTTTACAGGATCGTCCAGTACTGGCGAAAAGACAACGCTTTGCATAGCACTTATGTATGGGTTGATTTATTATCTGTAGGGTACAGTGCACTTTTTAGCTGTTCCACGTTGATGACAACCGCAGGCTTAATCGTGAAATATCTTTGTATATTACAAGTAACCAGAAGCCCGACAAATAGCTAAACCAAATTGACTCGATACGAAAAGTTAGACAGGCGGTCAAAATCGTAAAATTTTATGTACAGTGCCTTGAAGTTATGAAGCGGATCGAGCACGCTGGGTTATCTTTCTCAGATGCAACAATAGAAGGACCTTGACATACGCGTAAGTTGTACATTTTATAAGGGAAAACGATGAACTATCAATTACGTATTCACCGAAAATGTCGGAGAGCAGTGTAGAAGCAATAATAATGTACTGTACGTGCCATGTGTATGCACTAACCGGGCATCCTGTAGGTTAGCGGGTAGCATACAAGTTATCATCGATTTTTGGCGGTGCATTTAATCGTTTGTCACTGCACATTGTTGCGAGATACCTACTGACTTCACTTTTTTTCCAGACGGTCATCGATCAATGTAGTGCCCGGGTTTATTGTTTTATTTACGACAAGAAATAATTGAACTTGCACATTGTTTGTGCTAACCTATTTTGCCCGGTGAGCATTCTGTTCTTGTCAAAATATTGCCTCTCAATAATATGCAAATTCAGTGTTTAATGGTTCTGTGCAAAGCATTGTGCTTAGCAGTAACAACTATGTTATACAGTTAAATGATCGACGGTATATATTATATTAAAGTCCAATAACTGGCATTTTGTTAATTGTTGTGTTGAAATTACATCGACTAGTTTTGTGTCCCCGTCTTTACTATTCCCTTTCATTAACAAGTCAACAGAGGGTACCTGAAAATATCTATAGAACCGCGTTAAAGTTTAAAGCATTTCGAATTTCCTTAAAGCTTCCAGTATTTCAATTTGCTCTAACATCGAATTTCAAGTACCGCTTAGCGTTTGCATCAAGTAATCAGTCGCAACGTACATGAAAAAATACAAATCCATGCAAATGTTTTTCTCAAATTTATTTCGTTTTTAGCCTCAAAATGCATTGTTTATTTTTGTTTCATACAAAAATTCAATAACTTTGTAGCTGGAAAGGGAAGTGCATTGGATTCGTCAAGTGTTTGAACATTCCATAGAAAAGTTTGCTAACTAAATATATTCCTGATAACCATGAATAGGTGAAGTGATACATTTAGTGCTTTTGCCTATTAAAATAATGTTTGCGATCTACCTTTACCTAACTTTACCTAGGAGCACAATTTTAATCACAATTTCTCAGCTAATTGCTTTACTTAAAGTATCCTGACTATTTTTTAGTAGTACTCGTTAGTTAGAAAGTAGGTAAAGGGTAATAAGATCTTTAAGAGAATATAGAATTTTCACAACTACACACATTCACGTTCTAAGTCCTCCCATATTAGAAAAATACACCCCAGCCTTTGGGTGTTTGATCAGGAAAATAAATGGAAAACTGTATACGGTTGTGCAGAGCATTTAAATGTCGGCCTTCACCTACCATAATATATTTTGATTCTGGCAGCATACAACATTTTTTCTCTTCCTTCTTTTTTAGGTTTTCACTACACACAAAAGTTTAATGTTTTTAAATAACCGCAATCAAGCAAAAAATTTGATTAAATTCCCTGTGTTTTGGGTACGTTTTTTAGTAGTCGATGCAAAAATTAATTGTTAGTGGTTTTTGTACTCGAGAAAAAAATATTGAATTTTCATTTTTCAATGTTTATTCAAAGCCAAATCCTGTACTGATTCAATCTTATCTCTTCCTTTATCCTGTTATTGACAGAACTGCGATTCAAAGTTTGAATCGTTGAAATATTAATTGTAATGAAGCTTCATGCACACACACACACACACAGCGGCAGGTTTGAGTATGGGCGGCCTCAAGTGCCACCTAACGATATATTGAGCGTAATGGTTGGCAGTGCAGCAGCCTGGAACGGCGTAGACGCTTTCGCTAGCAATACTCTCGTGGAGTTACGGCGATTGGAGAGACAACGGGGAGTGGAAGCCGATAGTGTATTCCACTGAGGTCCCACCATCAGAAGAGTTCTAGCGACAATCAGCCCCCGCGAAGTAATACCTAACGGTGGTCCCGCGGGGGAGAGTGGTAGACGAAGTGTGTGTGGGGGGTTGTTTTTAGTACGTATGCGTCAGGGATGGCGAATCGTGCTTGCTGCTATTAAGATCCAGCAGTAACTTTTGAAGATTTTCTACCTCCAGCTCACAGAGCAAAACAAAAAATAAAAAAACAAACACACACACACACACACAAATCCACAAATTGGTACAACAAAACTTCTCTATACAATAACTTGAGTTGGTTAACTTAATTTTACTTTTTCTGTTGTGAATTGTTGTGCACAAGCAAATAAATGTATTTGTCTCCAGTTTTGGCTTTTCTTATACTTTTCCCAAGATATTTCTCAGATTTGCAAAATAAAAGAATAAAATTCTTCTCAATTTCCTTTTTTTGGAACTTTATTAAGATTAAGGTAAATAATTAGCAAAGTCCGTTTGTGGGTCGACCGCAATTCACACAAACACAGACAACATTTATACTTTACTGTATGTAGACCTTAGCCATGAAAAGTTTGTTTTTAAGTGTCGAGGAAATTCTTACGTTTTGTTTTTAATTTAAAGAAAATATGCTCTCATCTATCATGCGACAATCAATTAAAGTAAAGATGATCTGAAAAGTCCCGAAAAATAAACTTTAAAGTTGAAATGCTTTGTTGTGAAACTTCTTATGGGCCAACTTATTTATATATATGTTATATACGTATATTTGGAGATATATGCGTGGAAAGTATATTACATGTACATCTTCGACAACTCGCTGTAACATGAAGTCAACCAAGTATCTTAAGAGACTTAATAATTATTGTCCTTTTTGCTTTTAATATTCACTTCTTTGCGTCATCCTTTGCTGTTTTATTTTTGAAAGGAAAATAAATGAGAAGAATAAGTAAGAAAGTGCGGCTGCGGACGAATCTTCAACATCCGTTTTCTTTGTTTTGCAAAAGGCAAACAAGACACCAATTACTTTACTCTGTAATATTCGCACAGCGTTCATGATTTTTTTCATTTTTATTCAGGTATGAGAAAATTGTTATCACTGCATCCAAATTAGATTATGAGGAACGAGTAAGAAATTTCACTTATTTGTTTATGAAAGCAAACGTTGGGAGCGTCCTTTAACCGACCTTGGATGCGACAATTTTCAAAGTTATTTGCAGATTCCCTGTGCATGTAGCAAGCGCTTCAACAAACTGAATATATTCCTAACTAACGAAATATTGAATGAGAAATGAAATAAAAAATGCGAGATTTTTATCCTTTTATACATGAAGAAGGCAAATAATGACGAGCTTTTCTGCAGTGTACTATCATCCACAACTTCGCAAAACTATAAGTCATAGATACAACGATAACAAACAAAGTTACTAGAGATGCAGCTTCTTTTAGCATATTGTACTAAGTTCCACTATATTTGCTTGACTACTTGCTAGATACTATTCGCTTGACTTTTTTAACCGATCCTTCTCGAGAACTTTTAAATATTTTTGGGCACACAGTGGCTTTCCCAGAAAAGGCTGCTATATGAAGGAGAAATGATCGAGAAATGATTTGATAAAATCCATTGACGGGCAATAAACGACGAGGCACACTTAAAACGGTTCTAATAATCATCAAAATCAGAAAAGCAGGTATTTTTCAAATCGCTCGGAACGCTGCCTAAGCTTAACATCAAATGGTGGAGGGTGTAAAAGCAAACCGTGATAGAAATTTATTGTCGCGTTATTCACAAATTATTTTTTCAAAAATATTATATCGAATTCTGGCGCTATCGTCGTTCCAGAAAACAAAGTGAATGCCTAAACTGTTCTTGGAATTTCTATGTATATTAAGCAATGAGTTCTAAGTGAGAAGCATTATATTAAAACACACGCATGCGTTCTCAATGTGGAGCTACGAGCAATAAAATTAATGTTTGAAAGACGTGTAGCTTTTGCAATGTAAGTATAGCGGGCGAAAGAATACCAAGATGAAGATAGACAAAGTCGGTTTAGAATAAAATTATATATATTTTATAAGATAATTTCCTGACTTCTGTGGGCAGAACTAAAAACCTGAGAATGATAGGCACGATTGTTAAGCAAGAGGCAACAGCAAATGAGACCTTTTAAACCTTCTTTTTTAAAACAGATTCCGAAGGTCTTTGTAAAAACTGGAACTAAAACTTTGAGGAACTTAAGGGAACTTTCTCTATAAAAAAGTGATCAGCGTGCACTTGCAATGGATTTTAATTTAATAAGAAAAGAAGAGCTCGATTTTGATTAAAAAATCACTCTAAGAGAGATGGGAAAAGAGTGATGAGCAAATAATTACTGCCTATCAACAACGACAAGTATATCTGCGATTCCATGCAAAAACCTAAAAAAAAAAATTTCCATTCAATTATATATTTGAGGAGAAGGGCATCAAAGATACTTCTTATGACAACTTCAAATTGCTTACCTCTTGTTACTTCAACATCTGCTACATGCATAAGAAAGGATTGCACGGAGTTTAAGTTTAAGTTTTACATGACACTCTTGAGAAATATTTTCTTTTTATTTTCTATGTTTTTTTTTTTTTTAATGAAAACAGTTTTTCATGCACAAAACCTAACTTTACGACAATAAAATTCTTATACGGCACCAGCACCGGTAGAAAAATGAAAAATTATTTTTTTTAATTAATTCTTATTTCTTTTTATTCGTTCATGCAAAAAATGAGAGGTGTTCGCGACAACAACTTTAATCTTTATAGAGAAGAAAAATGACAACTGCAATGATAAACTTTTTTGTGAGAGAAATGCTTAGCAATATTTACTATAAATACGTATTGCATGCTGGTGTGACTGAATTCCTTACCCCTATCACCTCTATTCAAAATAGTAATAATAATAAATATTATATACGATTATACACGATATAGCCTTGGATGTGCATAGTTGATTTTTCTATTTTCGTGGAGTAGAAGTGGAAGTTTTTCTCTTTTATCTACTGCTGTAGACGTCTCCTTTGGCTGATTTGGCCCAATTCCAATACCAACGTGAGCATAAAAACTTCCTACGCTTTTGTCAGGCGAAAACGTTGTATTCCAAATTTTGATATTGAGTATATATATACTTTATAGGGCTTCAGAAGCTTCCTTCTAGACCTTACACATGTTTTAAAAAAGTGAATATGCCACCATCCTGCATAGTGAGTATAAATAATGGCAAAGTGTAATTAAATGCTTATGTACGATTTATGAAAATATACTTCGAAAAGGTCGAAAGGTCGAAATGCTTAGCGAAGCTGAACTTCATCTTCTTTGCTTCCGCTAAGCTAACTCTTTACAAATATGAATTTCCAGTATCTTTTCGTCACAGATATACCGTTGTTGCAAATTTTACTCACCTTGCACTGTGTAATAGCATTCGACAGGAATTAATCTCGTTGAAATAAGCATATATAAGCAAATATATATCTATATATATGTAGGATAAATAGGAATAAATTGCATACACCACTATCCCAAGCACAATATGTTCTCCGCCCTTTCTTTTTTTGCTTAGTAATATAAGATTGTCAGCATCCTTGACAAGATAAAGGCAAGATAGGCAAATTGTGGCCAGGAGGCATTACAGTTAGAGGATGGGAGAGATAGAGGGAGAGAGTAGTGTTTGTATACCTGCGACTTAAGGGCTGTAATGCCAATTGGATCTATTTTTTTTATCATCTTCTATAATCTCCTACATATTCGCGAATGATGTACCACAAGTTTCTTAAAGCTTGGTTATATTTTTCCGAAACGTTGTTTTTTCAGACTTTACTTTAGCGCCTTCAACTCCCAATAAAATTTCGACAACAGTATGTTCTGGTGAAGTGCACAATATTTTTTATAATACATTGGCCGAACTTTCAGTCATGATTTTGTGCGCACAAGGAATGATCACTGGTTAGAGGTAGGACTTACACACAAACGTAAATTATGGCTAATCCATGTGTTATTCTTAGCCCTGAGTGGTACCTTTGACAAAAAATTTGCGTTCTTTGAGCTTACACATGTGAAAATATTGTTGACTTACGTACTGCTCCATAACCAAGGAATAAAATTTGACTAACTAAAAATTGAAAACATTGTAAAGGTAATCTATATAAAATGAGGCAATTGGTCTTAAATGTGGGTAAAAGACAGTAAAAGGAGTAAAGATAATGAATATTATGCTATGTAAATTTGAACACAGAATTTTGAGTTTCCAATCAGTTGGGTAATTTAAAAAAAAAAAAACAAAAAAAACTACTAATTGCCATTTCGGTGGAACTATCATCAGCATATTGTTTCAAACCGCCTTCAATTTCCATTAACTTGAGCCTAATTTCATATACGTTTCAATTGTTTGGTGTACATAGAGGCATTTGGCCAACATTGAATAATTCAAAGCTTTTTTAATATTTTTTCATATTGAAACATTTTTTAATAAATGCTTCGTGCGATTTGCTAGCTTGCGTTTCGATTTAAACAACTTTCCATTTTAAGAACAAAAGACATTCTAATGATATTCAATTTTCCTGATATTTTCCGCTCTCTTGATTACGTCGCACTCAACATCCATTAGCATCCAGGTTTGAAACCATTTGAATAAAAAATCATTTTTTCAATTTTTTTTATACTTGCATTTTCAAAAGTATTTAACCAGCGCTTGGACGTTTACATATTCGAGTATAACAGCTTATGCAGTTAACTCGTTTGTTGATGACATTGTGTCCTTTCATTGAATGGTTGGTCGCTGTAGAAAAGAAAGTTAAGAACATGCAATAATTGTGTTCTGTATTTAAAAAGAAAAAAAGGATAAACCAAAACAAGTAAGAACACTGTAGTAGATCCCGACCCTACATGACGCTACAGCAATTTATGTAATGGCTTTTCAAATTAAGATGATGTATGGGAAACGATCGAAAAACTGGTTCGATTCATTTTTAATAGCGTCTCGGCGTGGGCCAAAACATATCGATGTCATTTTTGATCAATTTTTCCTAAATATGGATCAATGATCACTAGCCAGAAAATTTGTAGTGGGTATGGTTCGAGCTTCAAAATCTTCTGACTTGCAACGGCACGGTGAGAAAACCCAGGCTGGAGAAAAGAGTTTTCTGTACTTTAAAGTTTACCCTTCCATCTGTATAAGCCCGAATGCTAATAAGTCTTCTCGTTGAAGTTGATATTACGCATTGAAATGTAAACGAATACCATAATAGAAATGAAACGAAAAAATTCTCATTACTTTACATAACATGAATATCCATGAGACAATTATTTTTAGCGTTTAGACATAAAGAAACGGTGCATTTGCTACATGACCGCTGTGTGGTGTACCTTTATTTCGGAATTTTACACTTCAATCTGTTTGCAAACATAGTCTTGTGACCGACGCCATCTTTTCGACTGTAAACTTTGCTCTACTGAGCCATTAGTAACCGTCTATATGAGATACCACATTGCAAAGAGCATCAACCAACCCACCCTATATTTGGCACTTGTTAACTTGCAATGCCTTTTGCAATGGAGTTTTTTTTCCTAAGTATGCTCGAATTTATTACGGCAAGATCCAATAGATGATAGATAGCCGTAGTGCCATTAGCTACTTTTGACTTTTATTTATCAAGCCCACTGATCCCTTGGGACAGTATACTATTGCACTATTTTTGGACCAGACATCTTTTGCTTTGGTCGCTTATCATATCGACAGGAGGAGTCTATAACCTTGTTGTCTTTCCACAATGTCGCTAAAATGTCAACATCATTGTGGTGAATGATTCGTTCCTCATAAGTTCCCTTATCATCTTCATCATCATCTCCATCAGATCCTTCTTGTGCGCGGTTCTATAATTAAACAATTTATTATGCTGTCGAGTTCCGAGTCAATGGATCCATTGTTTCGATAAATAGTATGCCAGGAGCATTGATGTGTAAAAGTCATCGAAAAGCACTATATAATTGTTGTCCGTTGTTAGTATCACCCTAACCTAAGACGGCATTATTCGCTAGCCCCAAAACTGGTTCATTTGCCAGTCGATTTGTTTGCTCTTCTTTTCCGTAGTACACTTCGAAACGATATGTGCTTCCCATGAGACAAAAAAAAAAAAAAGGGCTTTAGCCCCACTTATGATCTAGTCGAAGCGATGCCGATTTAGATGATCTCTTGGAAGATAATTTCCATTAAAGATATATAAAAATGTCAACTCATAAGAAATTAGTGTCAAAATTATTCAGTCACATCATAATTACATAATTATTAGAATAACAATAAAATTACTTAAAAAAGACTAAGGAACTATAAAAATAGTAATAAATGTCTCACCAAATAACTTGAGCGAACTTAAGTACGACCGTATTTTTAAATTAAAAGAGAACATGTTCATTTACTTTCCCTCTCCAAGGAATCACTTTGCCGCTTCTTTGAATGGCAAACTTTGCCAACTTGGTCTTGATAGTTTTAAATGTACACATAATGTATGTAAATATGTAAAAATCCAGAATGTACTGAAAATTTGCATAGTTAACATTCATCATTCAGTTCGCTTAAAGGCAGTTATTTTACAACGAATCAAAAAAAAGGAAAAAGAATTTTTAAAATTAACCGGAATATGTAAACGAAACCTCCCTTGATAAATTTTTCTTTTATAGCAACAACCGAAATAAAACTAAGAATGAGAAGAATTTTTCAATTTAGTGTGGACTCGCACTCTGTCAACAAATGAAAGCCAATTCATAGAGAATGCGTCAGTTTTTATAAAAAAATATGCAAACACTGAGTTGCTTCTTTATAGCCGAATAGACGCATACGCAATAACCCTGCGTACGTACGTTAAGGCAAATTGAGTTTTTATCACATCACGCCTTATCAAATTTTATTGCCGCCAATAGATTGTTGTTGCTTACTTGTTTTTAACTGGAGCCGCAGGGTATAATGTTCACAAACGTGAAACAACTCAAAGCCAAAGCAAATCTCTAAGCCATGGACATTGTGGGTAGAGGCGACGGGAGGGAAATAATACTATGTAAAGAAGAGAAAGTAAAGAAACACGAGGAAATTTGAATTATGAATTATGTAACCAGTTTCCTTTTACGTATTATCCACTGGTCCTTGTCAGTCCACGTTAATCACTTCGCAATTTTTTAATTCCCTTATTATTCGGCAACACTTGTCAATTTCTTTTCGCTTAATATCGGATTAACATTGCATTACAACATTGAAATGCATTTATTCACCCATAGTGCCATCAACTATACTTCCCGTTTTACGCATGCGGAAATTTTCACTTTCCCCAAATTGTATCATCATGTAGGATTGCGGTGTTTTTAACTGCAGGCAGACATTTTCTAAATACCATTCAAATAGTTTGATATATAATCTATGTTTCAGAGCTAAAAATTAAAGCGAAAAGCGCATGAAGAAGTAAAAGAAATAAAATATAAAAAGTAAACGTAGTGAAGAAGTAAAAGAAATCAAAGTAATTGTAAAATATTGGGGACAAAGGAGAGTTAAAAAAATTCAACAAAAAAAAAAAAAAAAAACAATTAAGAAGGATTCTAAGTTAAGCGCAATGAAGCCAAGCATGGATTATAGACACACAAACCAACAGAAAACAGTAGGTTGGTAGGTTGCAAATGGAATTTTTACCTTATACGCACGAATACACATACTCCTTGGGTAAATGGTACATTTTTCGCCAACGGTACTGCTGTACAATAATATTTTTGTGCTCGTCCGTCCACCCCTTAATAGCACGACGTGTATTACACGCAAACACATTGTCACTAACGCACTGTAATGTATACGCTTGAGGTATGCATGACCTGCACGGCTGCAGGTCTAAACTACCACCGCGTTGCTAAACATGAAATGCGATTTACAGATTTTCACCCGTCCGTGTATCCACAATCATGTCACATTTGCCAAACTTATTGAAGTAAACTATGTCGAAAACAAATAATCCGTTAGCTATCATAGGCCTGTATTGCTGTGGAGGGGTTGTGTTGACGTGCCGCTCTTTCCACTGGACTGAAATACTCGCACTTGAATATCAAGCGAAAATCAGCCGAAGCACCGATAAATTGAAAATTATCCATGCCAATGACGTCGATGATAGGGTAGCCAACGCTTGTGGGATCTTTTCGCACTCTCTCTAACAGTGGGCCCAGCCATTGGTTGTTGCATGCAACGTGACTATCGATAAATGTTAAAACATTAGCTATCGCAGCGTCCGCAGCACCTACATGAAAGCATACCAAACCTTCCTGTTTATCACTGCATGTGCAACGCACCTTATCGGCTTTTGCAAATTCTATATCTTTCTTCGCTGCATAAGTAAAATTTATGAAGGTAAAAAGGTAAACTCACAGACACCAAAATACTGCAAACCTCATGATAAACATTTACGATGACTGCTGTAGTCATCAGCAAAATTAATTTCAATGTTCTGGGCTATGATTCAATGCACTACATAGTGTAGAGATATAAAGGGAGAGATATATGTTATTATCTGACAAAATTGTGCGCAATAAATTCTATTTATCTTCATTATGGAGTGGGACGATAATGTAGCCAGCCTCACTGAAATATTCTTATTTGTCCTTAGCAGGGTGTAAGCCATCCGGCCAGTGCTGTATAATTGAACAACGATGCTGCGCACTTGACGTAATATAGCGTTTAGAGCTGAGCTGAATGAACGTGAATGCGGGAAAGCGCTTGGACCGCCACTGCGACCTGTCCCACTATCATCACTAGCTATGGCATGGGTATGCAGCAATCTATTGGAATTATGCACAGCAGTGGTGGAGTTCAATGGCTGCGTTGTTTTACCATTGCTTGTTGCATTTCGTCCAGCTATTGCTGCATAGCTGTAGCAACGTACTGTTAATCCACGATTTTCCAACTGAAAACCAACACAAAGGGTATTCATAAGTTATAATCAAGCGTAACGTTACACACAACTTTTAGGTGTAGCAGAATTACATCGGTCAATAATTCCCGGACTTTAACAAAAAGTTCATCAAGTTTTTACAAAGTTCCACACCTTAAACCATATTTGTGAAAATTTCTGTTATTCCAATCAATATCTGACTGAATTGGAGCGGTTTTAGTACCTCTACTTTCTTCCGTGCAAACTATCTTGCGCATTCAGGCGACTTGTCGTAGCGACTCTTCTCCGTCGAGAACGAGAAATTGTCGATTGTTTGCTGATTTTAAACAATGGACACAATGGTCACTCAAATCGGATAGCTATACCAGAGTAGAGGCAAAAAAAATCTTAAAAATGATTCACGAGAATCGCTAATCGAAGTTGCAAGAAACAGTAGGTATCGAATACAGAGTATTAACTATTCGGATGAACATTTTCACATAGGAAAATATAAATAGCTCGTTTACTCACATTGGAGCAGAAGCACCTCGCTACTCACAGCTCAATGGTTGCAATGTAAAGGTTGCATGAAATCAAGTTCGGTATACTCTATCGCAACTACCTCTTTCTTATTCCCGGTAATTATTGACAATTATTATGTATTATTATTTATTATTATTATTATTATTATTAATTTCGCCAGAGAAATAAATTCTAAGACTAAACTCTTAAAAGCACTAGCATCTAAGGCTATCGGCCTTTATTAAAAACTCTACCGCACTTATTATGTATACAGTGCGCTAAAGAATAGAAAAGATAGAACAACAGATATTCTACTTAACTCTCGAAAGTGTTGAACAGAAACGCACAATTCCAGGTATAAACATTAAATCTGTAGTGCCTCAAGTATTTTTATTGTATTTCTATACGCAAGCGGAAGATAACGAAGACAGGCGTACGCTTTATATACATTTTTTAATTGTGAGAATTAATACAATCGAAAAACATTAATTTCAACTTCAGTTCCCTCCTCTTTTCATTTGCCTAACAATAACAAGTAAGGTTAGCCCTTACAACAATACAGGGGTATAACTAACAACATTAGCAAATATTTTAACAACTTATTTAACTTAAAAGAACGATGCCACATCTACATAGGATGAACGAAAAATGAGAGATAACCATTTTCGGGATGTGATTTCAGCGAACAAATGGCGCACTGCCAACGTTTCAAAGATAAAAAATTGTGCATAATAATTATTTATTATGAAAGGCACCCTTGCTGAATTTGAATCTCATGGGCCTATTTTTTGGATCTTCTCCAATATAAGGGTTTTCATGGGGGAATAAGTCGTTATATCCGGGGTGGGAAACTTTTTTCATGAATGGGCCAATGTGAATATTCATGTCATACTGGGGGCCAAAACAAGGCCCATGTATTATTAAAAATACTGCACTCTACAAAGGGTGTGAAGATAAATTCGAATTTTACTAGGAAAGACACCTACCATATCTACAAACACAGCTCTCTTAACGCCTTAACAGAGCTCTGTTAAATAATTAAAATTAAGATATAGTTGGATTTGAAAGCCTACTCGGCCCCTATTAAAATACGTAAAATATTTTTGGGGACATGATCAATATGAAAATACCTCTCAAACAAACTAAACAAATTCAAATTCTGTTTGTGGTAACTATTTTTAACAATTTTTGGAAATTTGGTGTGTTAGCGAAAAAGTGAATATGGGAGAAAACCTAAATTTCAGACTCTAGCGCGACTAAACTAAAGAAAGTGTCGCCTATATTGACCTCTGACGCGTTAATCTAGGGATAGATGTGTATTCTTCTATTTCTATTTCTATTCCTGCAATATCTTAAAAAATGCAGTCTACAGGTGCAACACAAGAGAACAACACGGCTACTGGCGACTGCGGTGTACCTAACTGCCGTGCTGCACTGAACGTAGCACGTAGGTGCACTTCGGGACAGTGCATCCACGCTTGGTTTACTTATTAATTAGACTTGCCTTCCGTTGTCAAACGTTTCTTTATATATCTTTATTATGTTTTACCTAAATACTTTTCTTTAAATTTTTCCTTAAAATTTTTCCTTATTTTATCCATGGTTTTTCAAAAATAACTAAAAGGAAAAGCAAAAGTAAAGTGTGTATGAATATAAGGGTCGACGGTAAAGTGTGTTTCGTATTTAATGTTCTACTCTGCTTAATTTGTGTTAAACGAAGTAGAAAATTTCATTTTATTAACACCTATTGCTTTCTATAATGAGTTCTGACATAACAAAGGATAAAATCTTTAAACGATTAAGAAACCGATAAAGAATTATTTTTGGCATAAACGAAATGAATATATTTAAATATCTAAAGTAATTTTTTGTAGCTCCAAAAAATCTAAAACAATATTAAATTTTATATTATCTTCGCTAAACCCTTTCAAGTTTATAAATAAGTTTCATATTTTTCTTTCAAAAATATGCTGCGCTTCATAAACGCATTTTTATATTTCATTCATTTGGCCACATTACCGTCAGCTTTGATTAAACTGACAGTGTTTGCCGATGTACAAATTTTGGCATAGTAAGTGGGAAATATATTCTGATTCGATGTAGCCATGTCCATCCGCCTGTCAGTCTGTCGTAAACATCAACCTATTAGCCTCGAGTTCGACGAAAAATATTGCAAAAGTTTCTACGTAAAGAATGTTTGTGAAAATGTTCGAAGCCGGCCCAAGCACAGCCTTACAGTGTAACATAATTTAGGCACAGATGTACTTTTTAAAAGCAAAGTATTGGGACATCTTCGCTGGTTATTCGCATACTAAAAAAATGCTGAAAATTTTCGGATATATTCTGTGGATTATCCTTCCGCCGTTTGTGGTTCATAGCGTCTTTTTTCTTTTCATCGATTGTACACAGAACACAATTTTCATAGCTTTAAGAACTGAAAAAGTTTGGATCTTTGGCGGTTTATTACGCCTATCCTTTCCCATGTAAAAGTTCTCACGAAAATGAAGCCTTTAGGGGACAGCAAAATATAATTTTTGGTCATCATCACGACGAACACAGATGAAGAAGATGTGCGATAAGGATTCGTCTATCTATAACATTTGAACTTGCTCATTTGTTATATGATATGAAGATATGATACGTGGAACGGATGTATTCAGTTCAACATTTATGTCGGAATATATGCGAACGTGAAAGTTCTCACAAGATATTGGGCAAGTGTCGTTAGTTTAAATGGATTAATCTTTCCCATGTTCTCTGTTTAAGTTCTTTGCTCCCGTCTTGAAATTTAATGAAAATTACAAGCGATTTCAAAGTTGTTTTGGATTGGAGACGCATTTATGTAAGATTTAGGCTGATTCCGGATCACACCTCACAACCATGAGAATGAGTTTAGTCCTAGGGTAAGCCTTTCATAAAAGCCACAAAGTCAATTTGATTGTGTTTCAGCAAATAAAAGTTAGTAAGAAGCCATTGCATAACAGAATTTGTGGCAAGGGTTTAACGTGGGTTCCTGCCTGAAAGGCTTAACCCCACGGTGGCCCAAGCCACTTTTAAGCGTACTACGCCCCCTGGCGAGTTAGACAATCCCCACAGAGTAGGGGCCTAAACAGCACCAGAGTCCAGAACAGTTTATTGTGTGTGGAACAATAAACCCCACTCTGGTGAATGGCGAGGCCTAGCTGCACTCAATTGTTCCATTTTAGCTAGGAACTCGCCAACCACAACCACCACGAGTACTCCCCGAAGGGCCGCACCCAAGCAGTCAGGACTCACAAATTGATCAACTGACTGCGTCCACCATAAGGCTTCCACTGTGCTGTTGATCAATTACCACCTTTACCCGCAGGCATCCGTGACATGTGTTCAAAAGTAAAAATAGGTAAAAGGGGAAAACTTATTCGTCATATCCCTTTTCCATTTTTGCATGTATTAATTAATTTACCAGACATTTTCTATCAATCGGCCAAAGGGAAGGCCGTCCGTCAATTCCTTTTTGCATTAATAGTATAATTAATTTATTTATTTATTACGACTTAAGGACAAAGTCCATCATATACCCGCAGGCATACGTGGCTTTGTGAGGCGAGCTTCCTGACCCCCGTGGCTCCCAGTTTGTTTTGCAAAGCCTTATGGCATACTTTGGGCGGTTGTTAAAAACAACCGTACTTGCTTCGGATTCTCCATACTTTCCTGGTTGCCAGCCCCAAGTGAACTACTTTTCTTCAAGATATATAGGTCTCGGGTATTGCACTGAACATGGTAGACTAGTCTAATGCACTCTACCATGCACTCGCTAGATTACTACCTTCATTGTACTTAAATACCATTCAATATATTTCCTCGGTAGTAACTAGCTTATTGAGTAAGAGCTCTTCTTCCGGCCAACCCCTCCACCATCTCTCAGAAACTCGTCGCCGAGTTAGCAGCCCAAAACCTTAAACTCTTCTTAGCCGGCCGAAGCCGTTGCCCGGGGATCACCGCTGGGAGGAGAGAGTTTCGGCACATCTATGCTTATCATCAAAGCATAGTTCATCTCCCCCCATTGCATAACAATAAAATAATTGTAGCAAGGCTAATTAAAAAAAAAAAAACTGAATATAAGCGAAACTGCTACGTGTTCTCTTTTCTTTCTTCTTCTCGCTGAATAACATCTAAATGCTGTGGCTTTTAATAGGAGCCAACAGTGTTATTAGTGCATAGATTGAGACATTGTTTATGAATTCAGTGCTTTTATGCTTGTATATATATGTCTACTTGTGTGTTAGGTATACAAAAATAAGAATTGAATATAAGTTTTTAGCCTACAAAGCTTTCATAAAATGTGTGCTTCTGCGAAAAACAACAACCCCTGGGTTTGTCTGCAGCAGAAAAACAAATGCCGTCTCCTTTCGTGTGGCAAGCATTGGCAGGGGGGAAACTGAAAAAAACTAGTCTAACAGACTTTGAGATTTTGACCCTTCCTGAGATAAAAGGTGGACCGATCTACCATATCCATAATTACAATGTACTATATAAGATTGAAAACACAAGTTATATAAAGAGATGACAAGTGATAGGGTACCTTTTTTTGGAGTTCAGTTACGACAGACAAAATGGATTAAATCTAAACTTTGCACATTGTGCTTAGTAGGATGCCGCATAGCCGAGTAGATAAGTAGGCTTTCGCGTGCTTGAATCTTAGTGCTGTTCGAAAACTCTTCATCATAGTTATAGTGTGATATTATATCGGTTAAAACATAATTCTTACTTACTAGGCTGCTGCTTGCCAATCCCTGTCTCTTACTCTTTTACCTCACTTCTTTCTACCCGTCATCTTTCTACACGTACGCAAAAACATAGAAAACAAGCTCGAGTAAGTTCTAATGTTTTGTAAGAAACAACATTTAGGTATGTAACTTTGAAAGGTAACTTTGAAAAAAAGATGAGGAAAGTTTACATTACTGCTTAATCTGGCACATACACATTTTCTGCGGTCGCAAGTGTTCGTTTAATCGGCAATAAACTAACTTGATCATTACCAGCAGTTGCTACATCAGCAACACTAACGCAGCAAAAAGTCCAACACACTAGCGACTGTGCATTGCATAATTGTTTAGTATTTCTGCGCTTAAATTTTCTTCGCAAGCATTTATGCCAAGTGAATGTAAAATTTAAAATCGATATTTGTTTGATGTCATAATTACTATCGTTGCTGTTATGATAGTTGTTTGAATTGCTAGAAAATCGTGTCGCCATTCATTCAACATTGTGCTGTAACTGCCACTGAACACAAAAGTGTTTCTTTTTTCTTCTTTCTCTTGTACAATAGCAAAAATAGAAGTTTTAGAAAATGCATGAAAATGACTGCAGAGAAAATTGTATTAGGAAAACGGCTTCCAACAGTCTAATTAAATTACTTGATGTGTCAAGCGACAATAGTATGAAGTTCGATAATTAGAAGAAAAAACATGCCTACCAATCCGTGATAAGAACTCCTCCCCCCGATAAAGAATCGAAATTGACCTTTACATAAGATAGTGAACTACTATTTAATTTCCTTTAGTACTTGTTATGAGAGCTCTAGTCCTTTATTGAGTTTTAATAAGGCTTCAAACTTAAAATTAGTCCTATTTATGGAATCGAGTTTTCGAACCGACAATAAGCTGGCGAACGACAAGACGGCAAGTAAATCAAGTATTTAGCTATATTTTATCCGTTGTTAACCCTGAACAAGAACGTGCACGTCTGCATTGGTTTCTCCGGTGGTGTTGCGTTTGGCAACTGTATTGTGGATATAAAAATAATCGCTTAAATTATAGAGTTCCTCATTCTTTTCGATCACATATATGCATTAATGTATTATTACCAAGGGGAAGTATATATATAGTTTTGGGTTGATACCTTCTTCACTCTGTCATTTATAATTAATTCAGTTCGGCGCAACTAAACGAAACACTAAGAACGTCAAACTGCCATCCCTCCCAGCCTGTCATATAATATATTTTATGCATATATTTAATGCATATGTTAATCATTTAATCGGTATTCTTAAATAATTAATACTTAATAGAGTGCAATATAAATAGCTTAGGGATTATTGCATTATACTTTGCGATATGATCAAAATATGTCCAGTTTTTACTGAGATTTCAAAAGGATTTCGGCTTTTTTCATGTTTACATTTTAAGAAGAAAAAAAGTTATAGAAAGCAATATCTTTCGTCCCATATAAATAAATCGAAATATTAAATGTCTATATTTAGGGCAATTAGTATTCTTTTCTAAATAGTAGTAAATAATAAAATAAAAGTAAATAATAAAAATCTATATTTATGGCAATTAGTATTCTATTCGAATGTTTGCAAATATTTCTTTAAAAGAAATTCGAAACGATTTGAAAAGATTGCACCGAATACCTTTACTATAAATTTTATGTTAAAACAAATAAAAACAATAAATTTATTTCTCTTTTGGTGCTTTTTGTGCAACGTAACCGGTTCGCACACAGATGCGCTATAACTGCAAGCAACTGTAAAAATAAAAACTATATCTGTACTAAGGTAAGTAGAAAGTAAAAATTTTCTTTCCTTTCTGTCGGTTCTGTCGGTTGAAAACAATGCAAAAACAACAATACAATAAAAAAATATTTTCATATTATTCGGTCCAATTGTCTGCGGTGTAGATAAATTCCAACTATATGCAGTGTTGTATAAATCTTTTTGAAATACCCCCAACATTAATGTTTCGGTGAAGAAATAATAAAATTAAAAGGAGTAAGAAACCACGTATTTTTTTATATACTACGTCACTTGTGGCATAAGCGTATATTGAGTTGGTGCGGGTATGTGAAACACCAGAAAGGACTTGAGATAATTTTTTTTTTTATGCCGCTCGATTTAGAATCACTTTCTAAATTGGTTGTAACTTGCCTGTCCGTATATCTGTCTTTCTTTACGGCGTTCAACCTATAGTCCGCAATTTCTAATATACTTTGATGACATTTGGTAGTTTGATATCTTTTGGCCCAAGGTCGAACGAGGTCCCATATAACGTTCCATTTTGAAAATTCATTATATAAATAACTGTAGGATAGTGTATCAATCGATGATGACGAGAAGGTGAAACTTCCTATTCATTATCTTAAGACCAATTTCTGCTTTGCAAAGTTTCGAACATTGCTACCCGAAAAGAATACAAAATAAAAATGCTGAAAAGGTTTACTCTGTCTGTCCAAACAACCGAAAAAGAAAAAAAGCGAGTAATGGTATCCAGATGAGTTGCTCCTTATTTGACAATCTCCTGAAAAATGTTATGTCAAACTTATACAAATAGAGCGCGCCGTTTGCTGCAGCTTCACTTGTGTAACAAAGCAAAGAAAAAGGTGTAAAGGCGAAATTCCGGCATTTTGCGGCTTTTGATGCTTTTTCTTTAGCGGAACGAAAGAAAAACGTTTTAACTCAACTTGGGATCCTTCGCAAAACCAAAAAATACGTTTTTTAGGAAGTCTATGATAAATACATTTGTTTGTTACAAACGATATGATCAATTTAGTATACGACTTTTTTCTTAGCTCATGTTGCTACATTTAAAAACCAAAAAGTGCTTAAAAAAGCAGTCAACACAATGTTACATGCAAGACATCGGTTAATAATTCCCGGGACTAACACCCAAATTCCGTTCTTCACAAAACTCACATTACTTTTAGAAATTGCTTACTGCCATACAATGTTTGCCTAAATTTTCTATTATACGTTTTGCGACATATGATTCTAGTGGAGCGATTTTGTTTGTCACATTCCCGGGAAAAAAATGGAAATTTAAACTCGACATTAGTTTGTCGCTGTCCTACAAGCGCGCTACATACCGCGTTTGTTCACATTGAAGAGAATGCATACCGTATTACAACTCGATAACTGCAATGACAACGTCGCGTGAACTAAACTTCGATTTGCTACTCTGTCCGTTGAATTTTATTTACAAACGGGCCACAGACTATATGAAGAAACGATAAGATGGCGGTTAACTGAAGGCTGAGCTTGAGGGTCTGAACAATTCATTTTTTTAAAAAGGTATTGAAATGAAAGAAATAGAGAGCCGACGGACTGATCCTTCATTCTTAAAGAAAAGAAAGAAGAATGAAGTCAAATTTTTCAAAAATAAACATGTTTTGCTTTTTACTTACTTCCGGGATTTAATGGCCGATGTATTGTATAAAACTATTTAAAACAGTTTACATACACACACTTACACAAACGATGATGCAATTGTTTATACGTTACCAGCGATGGTTTAAAGAAACCAACACGTCTCACCCAACAGTACAATAGCTACACAAGAGCTTTTTTTTACAACACATTAAATTATTCAACTGGAAGAGTGTATGTTGCTTCATGTATAGAAGACACCCAGCTATTAAATAAAGTACAAAGAAAAACTCTACAGAAAAACATGAGCGATATTACACTGTAGCTGCAAAGTTACAAATTTGTCTAGCGGAAAATATTTAATTATAGTTAGTTGAGATATCAAATTTTTTTAATTAAGTTAAATCTAATACTAGCGGAATATACATTTTTACATAGTTTCACTTCCTCGTAATTCTCTTTGAGTAAGTGAAGTGACACAAGATGATAGCCTGGAACCCTTAACCGCATAATTAGTGATAATCGCTAGCAAATTGACATCTGATTAGACCATGCACTGTTCGCTTGCACACGGAACCGCATAACCACGAATAATTTCTCTTTGCTTGGTTGGCCGGTTCGGGGAATTAAAATAAGCAACGCACAAACATATTTTGATTTCCCACAAAATTGACTAAATATGCAAAACCCTGAGGGGCAATGCGCATATCTTTACAATTTCCCAAGTATCATGGTACACACAAACACATCCATACAAGCATTACTGTTTTGACACCAGCCTTATTAAGTCTGCGGTGGACTAAAGAAAACTATTACTTTCACTTACGCAAATTACACATTAAAGAGGCAAAGCGACAAAGAGCTGAGTTCAAGGGGTTGAAGCGAAATGATATTAAGCTACTAAATAATGCATTTTCTGTTACATTTGTTCATTTCATGTACAATACAAACAACCGTACGCAGAACCCAAATAATATCAAATTGTATGCGTCCGAATGCTGTAGTGTGCTATGATCTAAGCCTATAAACAAATTCACGGTTATTGCACTTTGCTTAACAGCGTCCGACAACTTTTATTAATCGCTTTGCAAGTTGTATGTGTGTTTGAATGAAACCGAAACTCATCAAAACAAGTCAAGACATCGCAGTTGATGATATTTAGTACGAACGTGCAGCACTCTGCACTAACGCAACACACAGACTTCGCGTTACTTGAAGTAAAGGCTTTTTTTTTTTTATTTTAATGAAATCCAATGAAATATTTTTTGTATAGGCGACTATATCTAAATGCATAAACAGAATTCGATCCACGCTTGTATGCACGTTTGCATGGAAACTTTTTGTACATTCTGCGTTGACGTACAAATATAACGCAATCTATTCACTATAATGTCCGACACTTCTTGAGTAAAACTGTTTATCAAATATATAAAGAATAGAAGGTACAGAGGCGAAAGAGCAAACTTGACATTGAATTTCTCTTTTTCAGACCGATGATGTTTTTCTTACTTTGTTACAGTATTGCCTAGAAACAAGAAATTGAAAATCGTTCAAAAATAGACAGACACAGTCCATGCTCTTACTGCACGAAGAGGCCAAGAACTATCAGTAAATGAAGGAGATATTACAGCTAACTGTGAAAATGATGATATCTACTTTGTCTGTCCTTAACATTAGAGCATTTCTGCAGCTTATTTCTTATATCTTATTTCTTTTCAATAATAATTCTATATCCACTTCCTTAACAACCGTTTTCCTATCGTAATTACATAATGATTTTTCTCTTTTAAAAATAAGATAATAATCTTAAATAAAAAACGCACCTGTGCAACCACCATAAAGTGCATTATATGTAGATTATGGCTATTAAATGTTTTAGATAAAACGCATAATTTATTAAAATGCTTTTCTCATTTCAGCAAGTAGTGAATAAATGAAAAAAATAAATTGCTTCCACGGTAAATAAAACATCTCTTCCTACAAAAACAGTCTTAAGCTTATTTACTTCTTATAAAGATCTTTCAAACGAAAGCTTAATATTCTTCATAATACCATGTTGTTCAAAAAATAAGGGGATTCTTTTGGTAAGTACCTGCTCTGGATATCAAAGCATGTTTTTTTAGGTCAATGAAATCTTTATTAACATTATCTGGCAGAAGTTTCGTTTCATTGCGTTTGTAAGTTACATTAAAGCGTCTTCCGTAAATACGCGAAATGGTTAAAGGAAAAATTTAAAAATAAATGAAGTACTTATACAATAGCTCTCAGATATTTGTTAAGTTGGTACAGAGATTTTAAAGATAATGGAAACGTTGAAGTGGAAAACATATCGACCACGCTCAAGAAGACCATGAGCTTCAACCATTGATGAAAATGTTAAGACAAGCGGAACATTCAGTACTGTAGGGCTATCGAAAAACGATCGATTTGCAGTCATCTCGGTTGTCATGGCAAAGCGTGTTATCCGCAAGAGTAGCCGAATAGGTAAGAGTCCCAGCTCCCAAGACAACGTTCACGGACTCAAATCTCAGAGCAGTGGAGTTTACTTTTGTCATTGTTATACCGAATACCGATTGAAAACACGTGCACTGGACTGAGGCCACCTCTCTACAATGTCTCATTTCTACTCTTCTTTCTAATTGTAGCCATGTTACGCGAGTAGGGGACGTCGTCTATGGTCGAATACTCCGCAGACCATAGTTATTTATCAATTTTCCATCATTAACTAACCTAATCTGCTTCCACACTAATATCATCTGGCTGGCGATGATGGAAAATGTGCTCTGCTATGATTATAGAAAAGACTTTGATAAAATTTGAAGAGAACTCATCGTCAGCTTTGGAAGCTGGACCAGAAGAGAAGTTTTAATTTGGTGAACCGAATGGCGGCGAAAATTTTTAATTCACGTCCATAACAAGTGTGTAAATTTATCACAGATAGTTCTCATTGGCACCCAAGATGTCGCAAATTTTTGAAATAAAAACACAGTGCTATACACAAAATTTCGATTTGCATAAACATTCTTAAAATAATTGCAAACGCCAGAAAATTACCGTTTGCTTGAGTTAAGAATATTTACATATTCTACTACGGAAACCCCTTGGTACGTTTACATTTAATTATACAACATCCTGCATCTTCTAATAAATATATCCACACTAACTGGACGACCAAATTCATAACGTAGGTAATAGATATTTAGAACAGATTCTCCTAAATAACTAGTCAAGCGTTTGTACATACAAACGAGGATTAGAAGACTGAAAAATACATAATTTTTTTTACATATTCCTGAGACGTTTTAGGATCAAACTAAGGAAATAGTCTCAGTTGGGTGAAAGCAGTTGTATAAAAATTTTCTCAGTGTATGAAAAGAGCTGAAATTTGCTTGTCTTTCTTTGATATAAATACATAGCAGGATATACCTTGAACTGAACTGAAGTTTATAAAATTTGAAACATCCATTAATACAAGCGGGCTGATGGAAAGAAATTGAACGGGTTTATGCAAGTTTTCTAAATGAACGGTTGAATTCAACCATTTATTCTTTTATTACAAAAATAATTAAAAGTTTATTATTCTCTCCATCTTCTGCACTTTAGTACCTAAACCGGAATTAAACTAAATGTTTTATTAAAAGTGTTATGTGTTCACAGATGTATAAAGAGACACATGGCATGGAATTTATTGTACAGCAACATTAACGTTATTCTTAGCACAGTAAATAAACTGTAAACTGTGAACTGTAAAAAACTAATATAAACCACTTAAAAATCACATCAAAGGATTAATTAAGGAATGGAGTTAAAAACCTTCCACTTGAGTTATCGTTCAAGTAAATAGAATCCCGCCAGAGTTAATAACATGCTATTAGTTTGCTTTGCAAATGTAAAGCAAAAGGATCTCAAAAAAGAAATAATTGATACAATTGAAGAAAGACGTAGCTTATATGAACTACTTCCAAGTCTTCTTTAATCTGTAGAAATATTTAATTCCTTCCGATTAAAGTAAATTTCGAAATGCATTCGAAAAACTACACCGCGGAGGGTATTCAAAATTCCATGCTTACCATTCGTAGCCACGTTTCAATCATTTGAAGAATTGCATACAATATTAAGCAATGTGAACCATCAAGAGATAAAAAAAAAAAAATGCTTGTGATTCACGTCAAAGAAAACGAATCAAAAAACATCATCAACGTTGTGCTGAGTTTCTAATCTAAACCAGTTGCAATGTAGAGAATGTTTGAATCTATGTTGAACTTTGTGAACGTATGAATATATGAATATATGAAGTGTTATACAACCGACGTACACTTGCGATGCTTGAGTAAAAACGAGATGGGGCGGCGTGGTAATGGGAAATTCACACTAACTGAGTGAAACTGTTTATATATCGTTTAGATTCCTTCAAAGCGTCAATCGCATCATCTCCTTCTATTTGTTTTTGTTTTACACTGACATTCGGCGAAGAGCTTCAATTCTATAGCAATTTTTCTGACACACTCCCACAAGTACGAACCAAAACACTTCAAACAACAACACAAACAACCAAAGAAATCCGTTTTTCTTATATGCGCTTAAAGTTCTATTCTTCTTCAGCTGTCCAAATTTAAACATTGATTTTTGTATGTGTCATAAAAGTAGATAAGTGGCTTCGAAGCGTTAGAAGGCATTACCTCAATAGCTAGAGAAACTGAACGTCTATACGGTAAACCATCACTAAGCAATACGTCAAGAGTAGTTTTACTGTCTATTTCCTCCAACAAGATAACCTCGTAAACGAAGAGAAAAAACCTTTAAGCTCAAAAGCCAAGCAAGAACGGTATAATGGAGAACGGTCAGCTATTAGATACCCTACACCACTTCGCCTTGTAAAATAATGCACTCGGTTTGATAATAATATACAAAAAATTGCGCATTATTTTCATACAAAGACATCACTCTCATGAAAGCCCGCATATTGCAGTACGCCCAAAACATCACATGACGCGAATCAAAGTTTCCAGACTTAAGTAGTTTTGTTAATTTTCCGATTTCCGTCATAAAAAATTACAAATTAGGCTTTCTTTTTGTAAAAGGCCTTGCTTTTCATGCTAACCCCTACATATTATATGCTGGGGTGTACAATTTAGATCTACGTGATCGAAATTTGCTTAAGTTAATTTTCTTGTAGCCTATAGGTTGAGCGCGAAAATACATGCAGAGATTTCGGACGGAGAGACAAGCTTACATCCATTGAGAAAATCAGATCGGTATGATAAAAGATGGGATTATCTTACAACATACTGAGTAATATGTGCTCCACTTCCACACTGTCGTATTTCAAAGATTTCTAGTGCTGATAGTTGCAATTATGTTTTGTAGTTTTAAAAGGATTTTTATTTAATTGTCTTTACGCGTGCATTTTGCTAAAGCGCACATAATCCTCCATGCACTATTCAAACAAGCTTTCATATGCGTATTAATAATAAAATTCAAAGTTGCGATCCTTTCAGCTTCGAGCTACATATAAACTTTCATAGTAGAATGTAAAGAGGTAAAGGAAAAGGAGAAGAAGGAGAAAGGGAAACATTAAATCTAAATACATTCAAGAGCTTTCCTTATTGCTACAAAAATGTATGTTTTAATACAAAACACATCAATATATATTTGATTTGGCGCGAATAGCATGCAACTACGTGATATCGTTACACAAGTACTACAAGATTTTATATATTTAGTTTATAAGACACCGTTGGTAAATCACTTCATTCCTTACGTTCTTTACGCTTTAAACAAGAACTAAAAAACAAATCTTACCCACTACATATTCAACGCCACGTCTGCCCTTAAACGGTAGCTCCATCACATAAAAAAGTTATATTCTGAGCTATACTTTCAGTTATGTTTAGTGAAAAATCTCAACTACTTTTCCCACCAGAGAAATATAAAAAAAAAAGACATCTGTGTGTTAAAAGTATTTTAAATCGAGATCTGGTAAAGAATATCAGTTATTCATAAGAATGTGTTAACATTTTCGCACCGGGAGAAAGCTTTGTTTGCTTGTGTATTGCATTTGCAACTTTTGCTGATGGTGAAAAAACCCGTTTGCGGATATATGCAACACCCGTTTTGCTCGGGTTAGACACAATTCGATAGACTCAACCTAAACACCAGTTTATAAATATATCGCACATGTTTAGTCAATATATCGTCATAAACATGCAAGTATTTCTTGTTAAAATATAAATAAGCCTCTCTTCATTAGTTCTACGGTATCGTAACGAGCTGCGAAATCTGACAATGACTTTCCGAAACCGGGAAAGCTATGACTCAAAGCGGTTGAATCATAAATACCATAACAATATCTTCGGCTACCTCCCTTGAGCATAAGTTAATATTGACAGGAAATGTTATATTTTCCCATTCTCTCCTTTCACTACTCATTTGTAAAATATTTCTCTTTCTGCTTCACATTGCTCAAATTACTAGAATACCTGTATTTCCCACCCTTTTCTTTAATTTAGTTTTCTATTTTGTTAAGTATATAGCACAAAATGAAATAAAATTCGTTTTCTCTTCCCGAAGCATTGTTTTATTACCTGTGGTAAAAAATGACAAATTTCATCATAAGATGTATATGTGTATGTGTATGAAATTTAGTCTATCTGCTCTAATGTGTTACCACCACCAGAGATAATACATCGCTTGAATGATGATGACATTAAATGTCAAAAGTTTTCCACTGATGATTGATTTAAGGTAATTTTGAGCAGAAAAGCACATCGGAATCAATCAACGCAGAAAGATAATTTATTATGTGTAATATTTTCGTTATTATAAAGAAAAAAAACTATGACGCATATTTATTTCGTAACTTAATCTCTTCGTAGCGTTGCATTTGAAAACTTCGACGACCTTGCGTAAACCAAACAAACGCCTATGTTGTTAGTAAAGGTATTATTATTAGTGTTGTGATTTTTTGTGAGCATATCTTTAAAATTATTGTTATCTTATGCAGGCAGAGATTTATTTCTTATATTACATTATTTTTATAACCATCGCCGAACGATGAGGGGTGTGTTCATTTTGTCAAAACGTTTGCAACGCCCACGAGGAAGCATCAGAGATCCGAAAAAATATATATATTCTTGATCAGCATCAAATTTTAAATCGATGTCGGTTTGTCCGTCAGGCTTCTCAGACTCATTCTTGTAATGTCTGGCCGCAAAAATGAAGCGATTCATTTTAAGTTTAAGGCAAACCTTGAAAGTTTTTGCACCCAGATTGGTATTGCAAATGAGCCAAATTGCTCGAAGGACACGCCCAAAACACCACGTAAACTTAGAACACTTCTGGTTTTCAAAGGGAATGAAAGATTGGTTCTTTGCTCACTACTCATAAACTGTAGCAAGTAAATGCACAAAAGTTTGAATGCATATCCTGTGGACGATGCTTTAGTATTTGTGTACAAAATGGGAGAAAATTGACAACGGCTGCCCAATATTCAAGTGTATCAAAATTTAATTGCATTTTCAATATCTTTATAACGCGCAGACACAAGCTACAGAAGACCCATGAAGTATATGAACTCTTGGCCAAATTTCAAATCATTAATCGACTTAAACATGTCCGCCTGTTCGTCCGTCTGTTTCGCAACTTTGTAGCATTTGCGCTAAATATTCTCCCGTTAACGAAAATGAGGATATCACCTAAAAATTTGCAAAAGAATTTGCCATTGACCGAAACTTTTCAAAGGATACACTTATAACACCCACAAGCCTCCACGATAAAAACTTTTATTTGAGAATAAAAGAAATCAACTGCGTCCGGTCTTTATTATAGAGCGTGAGGATTTTGTTCTTCTTTCGTCTTTTTAAGGTAAACGATGATGGGTATAAAAGATTCGGTCTCGACCGAACTTAATTTTCTTACTCGTTTTATTTTGTCTTTTTGTTATGTTTATTTCATTTCATGTCTTTTTTACTGGTACAGACATGTATATATATATACATATAAAGGTGAAACCAGATTATGGTGCAGATTTTCTATTGTGTACTGTTTTACTTCGTTTGTTCGAATGCTTTACATCAGTTTACCAGCTGTTGTAGCTGACTCTGCTTTATTTAAAAGCCACTTGAGTAGCGAATGTTTTTGCGTTCATTCAAAAATAGCACAGATATTGAAAGCATACATTTATAGGTACATACATGGTACCTATTTCAAATCAGATTTGTTTACTTAATCTACGAAAATGTATTCGAACGAAACGATATTTTTTATGCATTTATTCATCTCCCCTTTCCTTATATTCTGCATATTTTCAATAACAGAAAGCTGCAACTTACTGTGATCGACATCCATTCTCGAAAAATATTTATATCACTAGGTTAGTTTTTCATTTTCAATAAACTCATAACTAATGCATTTGCGCTATTGCACTTATAATCTAGCATAAGATGCAGCCGAACCAGACAAGGAAATCACGAGAAAATTTGAAAAACTATGTTTAATATTCGATAAATCGAAGCATTTGTGGAATAGGCACAGCCACAAAAAGAATATTCGTCCCTTCCTGACATCTTCAGACTTAATTTTTCTTCGAGATTTGGAAGCACTTAGAACTTTTCAATATTTACTTCACTGCCTATAGAAAGCAGGACACTTCTTCCACTTCTGGAAGGTAGTAATCATTGCGCTATTTTATTAGTAAAGGGGAAGGTCTAAGTGTTTTAGCAACGCTCCTCCATTGATCTGATGATGTAAGTACACTCAATATAAATAAATAAATAAACAATGAGACATGTACCTGAAGTTTAGCTAATGTATTCTTATATAATACTACGTCTGTCTATAAAGTATGTTCGAATATAAACGTGTTTCATTCAAAAACATGGACGCTATTGCGAAAGGAATGTGAAGAATATTTAAAAAAGTTAAGTCATCAATAACCGACAGGCGTTGGTCTAAAATTTACTCAGAACAATTCTGCTGAAAAGTACTGCAAAAAATTCTTCTCCGTTGTCTTGCTTGCTTTGCTTTTCTTTTTCTCGTATTTCTTGCTTAAATCCATCACAATTAAATGCATTATTAGTATGACAAATGTGTTCGTTTGTCAATGCGTCAGGTACTTAACCACCTGTTATTTATCAAACTATTATTATGGGTATAACGATGTAACGTACGTTTGTTCCACAATCAAAGAAAGCTTTAGTAGAAAGTCCCACCAGAAAAACATTTCACACATACATCCGAATCATGCACATTATAAGTGAAGAATAACATGCTTTGCCAGTTAAGTCCTAAGTTTTAGTTAAATAGTCGGTCTACACAAGCTAATCAGGTAAGCGCGAAGTGTCTATACATACACTATTATCTGAACATTTATCACACTTTAAGTGTTAATTTTAGTTTGAGTTAAATAAGAAATTTTTTCTTGCTCTTTGCTTATATGTTCCATGAGAATAAGAAGCAAATGAAAGATTTTAACGATGCAGTCTATGTTATTTGTGTTTCACATGGAATGGATAAGAAATTGCCTGAAAAGGATTGATTGAAAAGGCAAAAATAATAAATCAGTTAGCGTCACACAAGATAAAACGAAATATAAGCGAAAGTTAAATAGCGTAACTATGTAATTTTGTTGGTTCAAATTGAAAAAAAAAGTAAGAAAATAATATTCGTTCATGACATAATCGTTTATAGCCATAACTGTGATCTTTCTATCAAAAATAAAATTTTGATCCTTTACAAAATTGTAGAATTGTAGAATTTTGTGTAATCTATGTATCGTATCTTATGAGCAACCAGCAAAAAACACGGAAAGCAAAAGTGTTCGCATTTTTTGTTGCATGAACGTGCGGTTATTCTAGTCGTGTGCTTTAACCGGTTTGAGGGGGAGAATGTTTACCACAGATATTACGCGGTTAGGCAGACGGATGCACGGACCTGCTTAGATCTTTTTGGAATTTGATGATGACCAAAAATATTTATACTTTGTGGAGTCTCTGAAGCTACGTTCTGGACGTTGTAAACGGTTTGCCAAAAGAAATGTACCTCTCAGCCCTCGGTAATGGGTGTACTAAGAAAAATGTTAATTAATACTGATTTCCAAATAGTTCTCAAGGTGCTGCGCTACTCACTTCCCCGTTTTAGGCTTTCCATCTAAAATATTTCTTATTCTAAACGTCTCCACCTTACTCTTACACTTTTTTTCCTTTTTTGTATCCGAAAGACGGATATATTCATTTCAAAAAATGTACTTTCGTTTTTCATCTTAAATGATCCACAAAGAACGTAACAGAATAGACGATTGTAAGAGTAGCAACATTTTACATAATGCAGGAAATCCTTATTCTGGACTTGTGACTGTATTAACGATGCCTTAAAGTTGCCACATACCGCTACCTGCTTCATTTTCATAATCTTAACAACAAGGTAAGATTCGTTAAATGACATCGTGGAAGTTTTGCGATAGATTAAGATTTTTCACTGACCAGATGTTCTTGGTGTAAAATTGTGACCTGTAGCGGTATCCACTACTTCAAAGTAAAAAAGTATAATTACATTAGTGCTTTGCTGGCGTTAAGACAGTGTTTAACAGATTTTAGATAAATTCCAAATCTGTCAGTTGCAGCTGCCCACTTGTGAACCAAAACTAAACTAAAAACTCTTTGCACAAATTGTTTCAGCACAAAGCATACCAAGCCGAAAAACTTAGCTCGATCCCATATTTTATGCTAAACAAAGCTATATGGCAAGCTGACTATGCTCCCAAAACAAAAAACAGACTGATAGATAGAGAAAGAAAGGTTTAACATCACAATAAAAGGAAAAAATGTAAATACCGTATAATAGTTTAAGTAGTAAGCTTACTGACGCATCGTAATGACACTAACGTGTGAAAAGTGTAATGCTCTAATTGAATTCTTTTGCAAGGTTACGGTCTAATAAGAAATTCTGGAAAGGAAAGTCACATCACACCTAACCGAAACTTAATCGTATTCGTTTCATCTGCTACTCATAATGCCTGAAGGCAAAATACAATTAATTTCCTGTTTCTATAGATGATACAAATCAGCAATTACTCTATTTGTTAATTATCTATGTTTACCGTTTTTGTTTATATGGATTTTATACATTTATTCAAAAGTATTTACATTAATTTAATTGATGTCAGAAATAATGAAAGCATATAAATACACTTAGTTTCATAAGTATTTACGTCCCTACAATTGTTATTCGTACATACATACATACTTAAATAGAATTAAACTTTCAACTAAATGAATGTAATGATGTCACGTGTTGCGGGAGAAAAAAAGAATAAAGCAAAAAAAAAAAAAAAACCTTCCGTTTTTAAATACATTTAGTTTCTACAGGATCCTTTGAAAGCAGAACTCAGATCCTTTTAATTAGAATAAATGGCAGCACATGAATAAAACTTTGGCTAGAGTTGGGTAAAAAAAATGTTGTTACGCGCTAGAAACATTTGCGAACAGGAGGCTGTTGATTGCAGTCGCGCAAAGATAGTGCGATTAAATCTAGATAATACGGGAATAACCATTCATCCCTTTCTTACTATTAAACAATAAGTCTGGGTATTAAGCGCTTACTCAAAGATTTGCAAATTAAAAAAGTAGCAGAGTGCATAAGCTATAAGCGAAAATTAGTTTTCATGATAAAGTTTATTCGCGATTTCCATGCAGTTATTCTCCACTGCGATTGTCCAATCCGATCCAAATTTTTCATCGCCAGTGCTTAAGAACAGTCGTCAGTCACATCAAATTTCGTCAAAATATCTCGAAAAGGCTACCTTGAGATTTAACGCAAATATACATGAACTGATATGCGGAAGGACAGCCAGACAGACAGACGCTTGGTTAATGAATAATTAAATCGGTTGATAAAATGTGTCGAAATTAATTGGTGTAAAAAAGGTGACCCTACCTTAAGTCGTGCTGGTTATTACATACATTTGCACTTTTCAAAGAAGATAAGGTAGAATTTAACATTGAGCAAAGAGCATTCGAGTCATATTAAAATATTTTTATAGGCCAAACCCACAAGACAACAAATTACAAATTTTTATATGATTTCAGTTATTATTCTCTCAAAGCAACTTGGTTTTCAGAAGATAATTAAAAGTATTCAGGAATTGAACGTTTTTGTTGGCTTGCTTAAGTTAAGTTCAACTACCTAAAGCTTTAGTTTAGGTATATCAAATAATAGTCAAGTAATATAAAAGCAAAAAAAAAAAAAAAAATTAAGAAAGGCAAGTTAAAAAGCCAGTGTGTATATGGATACATGGCCAGGTAGGATGAAAAAAAAGAATTTGATTAGGTCAGCGTTACAAACGAAAGAATTGATTTTGCATTCAAAAAGTTTAAAAATTTACTCTCGGTTACTGCTAGTGTAATAATGTTTTCCTTAAGTTATCACGTACGCTATTCCTCAAGCACAAGAACTACGTAGTGTCTACAACTGTAACTTTACTATGTTAGATGTTAGATAGTGACAGTCGACGCTACGTAAAGATTTGCGTTAGGGGTTTGTGAAAAGGAAACTTGTAAAAAAGGTGCATCTAAATCGTATACCAAGCCCTAAAAAAAATAAAATAATAAAACTAAATTTAGGAGTTGTAGTTAGAAGAGCCCAATAGCTCAATTAGTTCAATAATTACATTGAAAGTACGTATATCTGAATGGATTCAGTTTATTAGTCATTTTGCCAATAAAAATAACCAAAGTCAGTGTGATGTATGTACAACATACGAATAAAATTTATGCAAATAAAGTCTTGTAGTCACGTTAGTAAACTTGATAATACAAACGCCCTCAATCTCTCCATTCAGATGCATACCTAATGCATTTTATGTAAGAAAAGATGAATGTCTTGCAGATGAATAACACAAACAATAATTTTAATTAACTTGTATTGGATACATGCATTGACTTATCATATGGATGTTTTTTTTTTTTTAATTTCTAATGAAAGCTAAACAGTAAAAGATATTAACATGAAAGTTCTTTTGCTTTAGTTGTATAGATTTTTACTTAAAAATGATTTTAATTAAAAGACCGAATGTGGACTTTTATAACAATTCAATTCTAGAACAGTGATTTTTCCCACCTCTCCACAAAAATTTGCTCTTATTTCACCAGTGACACGCGGTGAACAAAATCATTGAGAATTTTTGGTTTATTGTAGTAAACCACTGCTCTAACATAGCGATAAAAAAAGTAGCGAAACAAAGTTTAAAGCGTCGATTATTTTGAAGAAAATCTCTTAAGCCGATTAAAAGATTCTCTCTTTGTTACAGCAGCGTAACTAATTGTACAAAATTATTGCTATCAATATTTATTATCTTCAATTTAAAAAATCAGAATTTGCTACTGAATCACAAAGTCGACACTCGACCTATTAAAAAAGACTTGACAAAATTTGCTCTAAGCTGAACAATATTCAAACACAAAACTCTCTTCACCCACAAGCAAAGTAAATTATCAATGAAATCTTCTGCTTCATAAACAAAGCAAAATGTTTTTGAACTCATAAATAAATTCTTCTTTTACTTTACTTTCATGTTTAATAAGTGGAAAATGAAATTGAAAGAAAAGCCTTATCTCATGCAACAAAAGTCTATTGATATTTTTGCATTTCATTTATTCAAACTTTTTCGAAAACGAAGGTACGACGGACGTAAAGATCAAGCAATTTATGGGAATCAAACAAATTTACGAAATTGAATTGTACCGATTCCGACAATAGGCTTGTAATAACTATTAAGAGATTCTGCAGAGATTTGGATTCAATTTAAATAAGATCTTTGTCTGTCCGTATATGAATTGTTGGCGAAAAAACTATGATTTAGCAGTGGACCTTATGAAAACAGTCCTCATCGATGGTACTGGCATGGCTACGATTAACTAACAACTGTACGATTTGACGCAATGTGCATATGACACTCGGTCGATCGTCTATCAACGAACGCTATAATCTGAATAATCTTTACGCCTTTATCTATTATATAAATTAGCTTTAACAACCTACCAAGAAAGAAAGGCATGCGGCCGCATAAGATTCTGAAAATATTTAACCCTTTCTACGGAGTCAGCCATAAACCCATTCTGTGAACCCGAAAAAATATGAATATATAGTGTCTCGACGAGAATGGCGATGGTCATATTATAGTTTGGGTATGCAGTGGAGCCAATGAAATCGGAAAATTGGTGTTTACAGATGGCATTTTAAACAAGGAAGATTATAATATAACGACCCTAAGAATAAGTCCCACTTCATTCAAGAATGACACTTATATAACCGCCAGAAAGTGCTTCACTCTTTCCCTAGTCACCAGGCATGAACCCCATGAGAAATATGTGGGATAAATTAGATAGCCGCGTCCGAAAAAACTTAATCTTTTCCGTCCAAAATCTGAAAAATTGACTACAAGAAAAATGGAGTAAAATCCCTGGTCCCTACATAAAATAAGTTATACAAAATATGTCGAAACGTTACGCAAAAAAGATATCCAACCTAATATTAATTTTTAATGAAATGTTGATTTTCTCTTCGTATCCTTTCTTATATGAAAAAAACCCAACAAAGCTATGTTCTTTGAGTTGTTGAAGTTATTGAATTTTCTTGTGTACAGGAATAATGTCTTTTTTTGTCTTTTTTTACATTTTAATGGGTATTCTCTTAGCAGCACAAAATAGTAAATAAATTTTTTATGTTAGGAAAATGGATTATGTTTAACAAGCGTTAATTTTTATGCGAGAGAAAAAACCCGATGTTAATGAGAATTGCTGCATATCAATCTGTTGCGACATATTTGCATGCAAGTCTTGTAAAGAACAAACATGTTTTCTTAGGAAGATGATAAAAGTAAAGCAATAATTACAAACAAATGTACCTTGCAGTGACGTGATGTGAGTTTAGTGACACTAGAGTAAACCGCATCTCAGTAAACTATATACGCTTGCGTCTTTTTGACATTATATATGTCACTTTGCACATCACATCACGACTTTTATGTGAAAATATTTTGAAAAATTTTCCAAACGGATCGAGTATGTGTAACTAAGCTTGAGGTGCTCTTCAGTATTACACATGGCCTTCACAATACTAAGAAGATTTCAATCTCTTTCAAAGCATTTGTTTTTGTTTTAGACATGAGAGCATGAGAGGCTATATACGCTTACATAGCATAGCATGCTTTCAATAACTTGATATATTTTTCTTTTACGGACATTGCATTTGGAATCACAAAAATATTATTTTTAGTTTCCGAAAATAGGTATTTACACGTTTCAGGTGTACTGTTTTCAGTACATGCTAGAATGCAACTTCAACTTTTTAAATTGGGATTTTGGAATCAAAAAAATAGTCTCTTTTATCACTGTGTCATGCTTACGACACCTTTTGGGACGTGTACCAATAACAGTACATGCGACGAAGACAAGAACATATTTCAAATAGTTACTAAATCTATTTGCGTGCCAAAAGCAGCATGTGCCATGAGGAAATCTTATCTATTCATACATAACTTCACAAAGAATCTGTTATTACAATAGCAACGGGTATCAAATGTTTCAAAACTGAACGTATTTATTATCTGTTCTTTGCTTATACATTTTTGTGTTCTTCACATGGCATTTATTAAATTTACTTTATTTAAACCCATGCATTCATCATTCATATACGCATAGCTGTCATAAATGTTGCACACGTATTTTTATAAAACAAAAAAAGAAATAACAAGTAAGATAATTGTGTTCGATTGTGACCGAAAGTTTTATATGCCCATCACCTTTAACCTAAAGGAAACTTAAAAAAAGAAAAGAACTAATTATTCATTTTCTATAACGTTGTTGGGTGGGCGTGGCTGATCTTTTCTATTTTTGTAGAAATTAACATTTTTATCGTGTGCCTAGTGTAGGTTATAAGTAGCAAACGGATAACGTTAACCAATTGTGAGCAGACGGAAAAATTATCATACGGATAGCAGAGCATTCCTAAATCGATTTAGGGTTTCGTGCTGATTAAACATTTTGACAAGCTGAATATACCATCTTCAACCTTCGGTGATGGCTATAATAATCATAACAATTTGAATTTCACTATTCTTTTGCAGTTTAAAATATTTTACAAGTATAGATATAGATATATATTAAAAATGAGGGAAAGAAAGCATTATATTTAAATTTGTTTAAGCACACTCGAGTTCGCAATGCACCGGCATAAATATGTAGCTAATAACGCATCGGGAAATTATTCTAAGAACTAAGTAACACTACCAAAGCCTTTAAAAAAATAAAAAAAGTTTGAACTGGATGCACTATTTTTTTGCACTGCTGACATAAAAATGTTCGCATTAAAAATAAGTTTTCATTCAAGAAAAATGAAAAAATTTTTAAATTTTACAATGAAAATTGATGTATAAACGTTTCTTGACATGTTTGGATTACAAAAATCAATTTTTTAAGCTTTGATTTATCAATTTCGCATTACTGTACAAGATAGTAAATAATAGAACGTTTTAGAAGGAATCTCATAACATTTAACACGATACACGAAATGTGGTTCCAAGCAGCTAATAGGAGGTATATACAATGGGATTATGAAAATTACTTAGAGCACCGAGAACACGATTGATAATTTTCATCGAAATCTTCATGAAAACCGTAAAATAATGATTCATTAAAGGTTGAACACAAAGTAGCAAGGAATGCCATTTAAGTGAAATGTAACTCTTGTAGTTTGCTTGCTTTTATTGTTTTGCTTTACTATTGTTTAAGAATATTTTTAAAGACAGAAATATTTCAAATCTCAATGTGGAATATTTAACATACCTCCCTGAAGATCAATTTAGTTTTGTTCATTAAATATTTTCTCTTTAGTGTTAGCATAACTTGAGCCAGTATTTTAGATTGAAATTTTATTCAATTGAAAGCATAGAACAAACAAAAATCATATAAGAAATCTTGTTTACATAAAAGGAAAACTATTTTTCTCTCTCCTTTGATTATAGAATCAATGTGTACTTGAAACTAACACAGAATAAGAAAGTTTACTTTTAATTTGTTTTCAAAAAATATTTACTTTTTTAGAGTGTATTCCAGTTGAGTTGGCAGGACAAGCAACTCTTTCAAAGGAGTAATAATCAGGTTTGTTTGGACCACAGGCCTCTGCCTTTTATAACTTTCATTCAAACAGAAATTCTATTAGGTTCATTGTATCCTACAGCACATTTGGTAAAGGACAAACTGGATTTACTGGAAAACTCAGGAGCACTTGACATAAGCTCAGTTTTTATTTTACCAAGCGATTCTGAATGGTTTCAGAATGAATTTCCAAATCGATTTAAGCATGTCCCACATATCTAACCATCTGACTGGCTCGTGTATGCTTATACGCAATTTATGCATACTGTAATTTTCGAGTTGTTTTCCTGCAGTGGCTTAGACTGGCATGTTTCGACTCAACAATGAACGCTCTTAAAAGTAGAATGATTTGGACAGGTCCATTGTATGATATGTCGAAAAAAAGACCTATATATATGGCAACAATATTTAATTTTTACTTTTTTGTGACGAAAGCTAGTAGAAGATAGCCATTTGATACATGAGTAGGTAAGTTTCGACTACGTAGGTCTCTCTTTTCCATCTTAGGTTTCTTTTGCGGTAAAGAGGCTACAATTTGTGATGTTTATGGTGAAGATGGGCGAAGATTTGTCTTAAGAGAGAATACTTAATTGTCGGAATTATCCGACTACGACATTTTAACTTGTTGTATCCTTCACATTGTCAAAACGTTTGCAACGGTCAGAAGGAAGCACACACAAAGTATCAAATTGTAAAGCTGGAGCTATCAACTTTAAGTTTGACAGAAACATTGTTGGTACCCAGGCTGGTAAACAAAATGAACCACATGTGACGAAGGACACTCCCACAGCAAGATTATTTTTTTCTCATTTCTTATAAACTAAAATTTAACTTTTTTTCAATAGGTTTATTGCGCGCTGGAATGCACCTAAACAAGTCCGTCTGTTCTTCTCCCCAACTGTGTATATCTGTGGTAAACACTCTCCCGTTGCAAAAATGAAGACATCGCCTACAAATTTCCAGAAGAGTTTGAAACTGGCTTAGACTTTTCAAAGGACACGTCTATAATGCCCGGAGTCTATGCGAGAACAACTTTTATTTTCTAAATAAGAAAAAACAGTACCGCCCAGTCCAGAGCAAGAAAATTTATTTTTTTTAATTTGTTTTGTCTTTTTGGGATAACCGTAATGGATATAAGAGATACGTTCACGACCGAATATATTGTCTTATCTGTTTTTTTTTAATTGGATTTGACATATTAAATCTAGCATTACTTGTGTATGGTTTGGTGATAATTAAGGAGTTGAAATAATTAATTTCCACTCCCTTTAAAGCAAAATATTTTTCAGCAAGAGTAATCTGTCTTTGTTTGTTGCATTATCTGTACGTATAAATGTATTGTTGTGCATTATGGTGAAATACGTAGTAATTTATTATTTGATATGTGCAGTGCATGCAGGAAAGAGCTCCTGTCTATACACTCATAAAACTGGAGATATATGTGATACTATACACATATCATATTACAAAGAAAGGAAATTTGAAAATTTATTCACGTTAAGAAAAATTGAATTTGTGCATATGACGGGTTCCTCCCAAACTTAAAGAAGACGACAAGAATATTTCAGTAATGTGTAGAAAAACTACGTCTCGTAAGCAAAGCAAATACTTCAAAGTCGTAAAGATATTAAAAAGGGTTATATGGGCTGGTAATTTTGAAAGTGAATTCGTACTCAGCACCGTAGGATAAGGTGTATACTTATACTGTTACAACGTTTTCAACACCCTTAAGGAAGCTTGGGTAATTCCATGAAGTATATATGTAATTGATCAGTATCCATCCACACATGTTGCCGTCCGTCCTCCCATCTGACTTCAAAACAAAATATGTTGTCTTCAAATTTGACATTGGAAGTTGTTGCAAGCAAATTGATATTAAAAACTAACAAAACAGCTGGGAAGACATGTTTATAGTACAATGTTATATTAGGACTTTCTTTTCATAAGCAAAAAAAAAAAAGAAAATGAGTCCTTTGTGTGTACAAAATTTTCTCTCGTAATAATCGGGAATCTAAATTTTTCTGACTATAAATTGTTCACTTTTAAAAAGTTCATATTAAGTCTTGTGAATAATTATCATAATCTGCCTTTTTTTTGTAAATGGATTTGTCGTAGTTTCAAAATGTGCGGCTCACATGTAGAGATGAAGAGAGCAGTTCTGTTATGACCTGTGCACTTATGTTCCGTAAGCAAAGCGAATACTTTAAAACCATTAAAAATCGCCTGAGACGACAATGGGTGTGATATCCCTCTGGGGATTGAAAGAGTACAAGTAGCGACCATGATCTGGATGGTTCCAGCGTTATTGCCAAGAAAAGATCGGCGGAATTCAATCTAATAAGAGTGTTCATAACTTTCGTAAGGTGTTGGAGGTTGGAGATTACCAAAGTTTGTTTTTTTTTTTCATCTCGTAACAAAATTTTATACATCAAGTGAATTAGTTCCAAATATTTTGTCACCCTTCATAAAATTTCGCATTTATTTATATTCTCTGAGGAAGAGAACCCAGATATTTCTACCTATCCTTTAAAAGCAACTATATTTTCTCAAAAAGGATATAATATATTCAGTATCCAATCTAAAAATGAGTACTGCCTGCTTAATTATACTCTTTTGCTACTTCATCATACGCACTTGTACCACTTCTAAGTTCAGAAACACGTCGCAGTGTCATTGCTGCAATAAACAGCCATAAGCTAAATTTTTTATACATTTTCGTATTTTGGCCTACAAAACAAAAGTGTTATATAAAACAATGAAATAAATAAATAAATAATCGCTTATCGGCACCTATCACTACATATAGACTTAAAATGTCATAAGCAGTCGGTTGTTTATAAATATATATCAGCCATAAATAAAGCTATTTAAGCACACGTTTGCCTGTACATACATATGCAAACATCACATATATACATAAAATCTCATTTATATAAATATATATATAAGTATATACATATATATATACATATACATATATATATACACATGTATATATATATATAATGTTTTTATTATAAAATCTCATTTATATAAATTTATACATACTTACGTAAATGAGATTTTATTTATAGTATATTGTTAATCGTTATGATAATTGCAAAAAAAAATTGATACATAAGTTTTACTGCAAAATAAGAGAAAAGTTGTATTCGCTTTAAAGTCAGTTTTTTTAACTACGGGTAAGCGCTGCTGAATTATTATTATTGTGTCGAAAACTCTTTTAATTCTTTAACTTTTGTATGGTATTTATTGGGGATAAACGCGTACACGATATTAATAATATATATGACTGTAAAATTTATTCCTGAAGTATCCATGACGACACTTCATAAACGGCAATGAATATTAAATCCCATATTAAGGGTATGTTTTTTTTTGCGCAGACTTTTTTTGAACACATTCGAGCAACTTGTAAATTTAAGCTGGCAATGTAGCTAAGGAAAAACAAAGTATTAAAGTTAGGGCTCGAAAGCTGAATCTAAAAATTTAGATGACTTCAGAATATAAACAGATGGTTGTGCAACGAAATCACACTAGTTTTGATGCGATTAGTAGGAGAAACCTATTTGTTCCTTTGTTGCTTGCAAACGGATGCTTCTGTTAATCAAGAATACGTTTATTTCCTACGTGGCTTTTGATCGGTACATCTAAACGTCTTAAGTACCGAATAAACCTAAAAAACTTTGACAAAGAGTACCTGCATACGAATATTGAAAGCCGATAACTTTAGACGCCGCTAGTACTTTAAGACTGTAGTCTTATAGTTTATTTCTCTGGCTAAATTAATAATAAAAGCAATCTTTTCTGCAAACCGTATGAGTTTCATTTTCATTGTTTTGTATAGCAAGCGTGTTGATATATTGCTGTAATAAAATCCAAGCTTTGTATCCATTCACTTGCACTTACTTTTATATGTTTTCATTAGCTAAAATTTTTTCAGTAAAGGTAATAAAACAATCGAAATTTTCTTGTTTGTATTCGCGCTAATTGCGAATGGAGCTACTGACCAACATTTCCCCATTTTTGAAACTTTATTGTGAAAGGCTAAAATCACAAGAAAAAACGTTTATGCACAGCCGTCCAGCAACATTTACAAAAACTTATATGTCTTCTATATATGTGGCCTAATAACTTGTAATTATTGTAACAAAAAGTAGCATTTTTTTTTGCTATAGTAAACAGTTCACCTCGAAACATATTTTAGATATTAAAAAAATGTACTTTACAGAGTCTCTTAAGTTCGCTCCTGTGTGCTGCAGGTATTTTGACAAAACGAAACTTCTTGCGATGGGTTTAAAAAAAAATACGAGATATGTTTTAACGACAATGAAGTGATTGCAGTGAATATTCATTCTTTACGTTCAATTTCCTCTCATGAGCACCACTGCAGAACACATAATCACATGCGGACATATGTCACATAATCATTTGTCCGTGCATTGCACTCAACCAAACAGAAATTTGCCATTCATTCTCATAGAAACGTAATTTACTAAATGACTTTTATTTCTCCCAAATGATTTCCTACATGCAATACAAATGCTTACACGTACAAAGTCGAAGAAAGTGCTGGGAACGTCATTTTAGAATCAGGAAAAGAAGTAATGTAATAAAAAAGTATTTAATAAAATTAATGGGTAATAAAGCGAAGCAGGAAGCAATAGTGAATAAAATAATTCAAGGATAATATTCTATTGTCGGCGAGACTATGAAATGTTTATAAATATTTTCATTAGCTGTATGTCCTTCTCATTCTCGCTCACAGACGCATTAAAA
>NW_023998416.1:6664099-6668367 GCF_014805625.2 Glossina fuscipes
AAAAGAGGAAAATCAATTAATAATGTATATGGGGAGAGACTTTTAATGGAATTAATTTTACTGTAAAACAAACAAATGAAAACACTATAGTAGAACGCGGCCCAACCGCTAAACACTACGGCCCAATTACTTATGGGAATAAATGTATATGGAACGAGAGATACTAACGTAAGTAACAATTTCGGTTACATTTTCAATTTCAACTAAAATTCTTCCCAGGTTCAGTAGAGTAGAACTCTGATTGGAACCATAATTGCAACTAATTCTTTACTGGTAGCGCCCTAATTGTCACTAAAATTCAAACTAAGCTTTGAACTGATTGCAATTAAGTTCCCAAACATATTTAGTCTACATTCTACTAATAACATTATACTCTAATCAAAATTCTAATTTCAAGTAATTTGAATGTGGACTTTATGTCCCAATTGGAATACGAAATAGAATTCTACCTTCAAATCGTCTTAACTAGAGTTTTGCATTTATCTCTAAACTCCAACCTGACGAATTTCGATTTCAGATAGAATATTAACTCTATAATTTCAAACCACGATCGGAATTTCATTTCGAATTTGACCACTAGCAGCTGTTAGGTGCCGCACTAGATCGAAATATGCTATTATTTAGAGCACCGATCTGCTTATTAGATTAACAGATGCGTAGAACCTTAAAGAATAGGGAGCAATAATTCATTATGCGCGAAAACTCTTGCGAGACTTACAGAGGCTCCGAAAAGACTATTGTTGTAACTTCACGTTGTTAAATTTAAATTCGCCTACAGAATTATAAATTTTCTTGCCGTTGGAGAAGAGAAACTGAAGAATATTTTACCTTGGACCGATAGTTTTTGGCTGTCGCAATTGCAGGCTAGCGCAAAATACTATAATGATATTATCATAAAAAATGTCTGTGACGTATTTTCAAAATTTGAGAGCGTTTTTTTCGAAACAAGGCAATTCGAGGCGACATGAACTGCAACAATTTTCTTTTTTAATAACCGAAGCTCTCCTTTGTTTTCCTGGTCAAAATTTCTTTACTGCAACACCAATTACACAAACATCAAAGTTTTTAAGAGCCCTTCTTGTCCAGCAACAGACTATCTCGTCGATAAGTTGTATGCTAGTAAGTGGCAAACCCTGCTCATCCATAATAATAGAATGGTATTAACTTATTAACCGTAGGCAAGCCCACTCGCTTTTATGAAATTTAATGCGTCTTTTGTTTAGGTAAATTTCGTCCTCCTACGTTAAGTTGTCTTTTTTATATATAACAAGAAGCATCAGATCGATTGGAGAGCCCATGAAACTGGCAGCTTCCGCTAGAATACTGTGATGATATTTAAAATATGTAACGGATGGTATAGATAGGGCATAGGTAAGGTAAAATTGATTATATGGGAATCAAAGCGCCGGCAATAGTCGCTAGTTAAAATAAGTTTTACGCTTAGCCGGTCGTAAGAGCAGACCATCGTCGTGTTAAAATGTGAATCATGATTTTATTCTATCGAGTATGGAATCATGTGCACTATGCATGCTTTAATAGTATGAGTGAAGATTACATGTTTGTGTGTCTTTTTTATAAAAATACTCGTTTTGCAATCTTTACCCTTTCACTCTAATTTTAATAAAATAATTGCTGATGCGATACTTTCGCTCAACAGCATATTTCATACAGCATTGCTGCATATGTTTTGATGGTGTGCAGACAGCCGCAATGCGATATATTGTTGAAAGGATCGTAACCGAATTGGAATGTTTGATGGTGAGCGTGCTGAGTTTATTGCGCTATTACAGTACTCTCTGCATAAGCACACCATAATGCCATCCGAGGGAGGCTTTTCTAAGAAATCCTATTCATTCTTAATTTTTGAAATAATGAATCAGTGATCAGTTATCTGTTTTTCAAAGTTTCTTTCCAGTACAACAGCATCCACCTGAAAACATGTAAAATTTTTAACACAGTTTAATTTGTTTTATTTTATTTTTACTTTGTCCTTCTTTCTAACAAAATGTTGCTTTAAAATTTCAATGACCAACTTTTGAATCAAAAAAAAATTCGAAAAGAAAAAACCTGTATTTAATTTTGATTCGTGTTTAATGAATGCCAAGAGTTTTATATGCAATAGAATGCACATATATTATAACAGGAATGTAAAGTAGAAAATGTAATCTTTATCTTGATTTTCGTATTCACTCTGCACAAACACATTCCTATGCACACAATTTAAGGTAAACATTTTGAAAAAAATGTTCTTCTTTTGCTCAAAAACTACCGAGAAACGTATGTTGCACTAACACTGTTTGCCAAAGAAAAACAAAATCCTTAGCTCTGTATAAAGGTTAGACTTAAGGAGGGCAAAATAATAAAAAAAAAAAACCATATCTTCTGAATGGAAAGAATTTTTTTCCTATCATCTGTTGGAAATGCCAGATTATCCTCACAAGCTGAATAACCAGCCTTGTATGAAGATGGTGCTTCTCGAAAACCTTCACACTTTCGATCTAAAAACTATGCAAATTAAAATGAATGCTATTTTACTTACTTACATTCTGAGTATTATATAAAACATTATGGAGTTATCCATAATGGATATCTCTGCAAGGGAATAATCAACGTTATGTGTATGATTTGCTTTTTATCCAATTCAGGTCAAAGACACTTCAATAAAATTACAAATATTCGTTCAGAGGACATCTGCCACTAAATGTGTGGGCATCTTAAACACTTGAATAAGTTTCTGATGCATCGACAAATGGACTTCAAGGAGTGGTCAGAAAAACCATCCAATACAAAGGGTCTTCAATAACGTTGGGTCAAGGCTTATTCGTGTGTACTAAATTTCATTAAATTATCTCAAAAACAGTGATCTGCAGATGGAGCGACGTCTAATAAACGGATATAAAATGCTTGCGAATAGTAAAAGAGATGGGCTTCGATCGCTCTCTCGTTCTATCTGCAACAACCACGTAATTTCTGCAATTGATTTAATCCATTTTTTATTAAAAAAACTTGTTAAGTGCATATCCTTACCTTACCTGTTACTTTTCCCTTCAAGTCAAATGTTTCCTTTTAAACTTAATTATTAATAAATTTCTTAACAGAAACTCTCAAATAAATAAAATTTACTTGTATTTATCTGGAATTATGTAAGAAAACAAAAAAGGAAAATAAAAGCATTTGAAAACGATTAAAAGAAACTAAAATATATAAGTTTATGTCAAACTTTTACATAATGGATGTAAAGCACGGATGGGAAACAATAAAAAACATGTGTTCTATATGAGAGCTGTCGTAGAAACAGGTGAAGAAAACATAAAAGATTTTCTAAAAAGTATTTTCATTTCTCTTTCCCTCCTCACTCAGCTAAATTTCCCATTTCCTAGGACCTAGGAGCTTGAATATATTTTAATTTCATAAGGTCTTGAGTAAAATTTGTTCAACGACGGTGTAGAGGCCCTAAGCGATCAATTGACAACTAATAGTATTCAGTTGGTGTGGTAAGTGTGCGCTTTTATTCTTCCTTTTTAACCGACGTAATACATATTTATGAGAACAACTAAAAAACTTTCTCTTGATTACTGCAAAATTCGAAGCCAACGGAACCTCATTCATGTTAGTCATATTTCAAGAAATTTCAGAATTCACATTAACCTAAGTAAAGTTACACAACTTGAGTTAACTTGCACTTATTTGAAATAATTCAGAATTTTTGATAGGTCCACCAACTTTCATACGCAGGGCTTTAGCATAGCAAGCATTCGCTATTCAATTTAATTAAACGCAATGTAGTTTTTCTTATTGATATTATTGAAGCCGATGGCTTTCTCTTCGTAACCTTTCCAATCAATATCACCTGTAAAATGTGTTACTAGGGTTTAACACATTTACAACATTCAAGCCAATGAAGAATTTGTGGAAACAAGTGTGGAAGTTAAATTTATATTATTATATATATATTATCCGCCTGAGCAGACGAGTAGGCAAGAGTCTCGACTAGCAATTCAATGGTCGTGGGTCCAAATCTCAAGTGTGGTAGGTGGGTTTTTAATAAAGCCGAAAGTGTTAGATGCTAGTGCTTTAAGACTTTTACTCTTGGAATTTATTCTAATAAATTTATATTATGTGGTAAATGAAATTCGAGGACCCGTTATATTGGTAATCCCACACTTTTTCGAATATGGAAACAATTTCGTCTGTGCGCTGTGTAGATGAGCTTGTTAAGCATTTGTACCAAGCGTAAATATTGAAGTCCATATATATTTCAGTTTTTG
>NW_023998416.1:6673367-6796820 GCF_014805625.2 Glossina fuscipes
CCGTAATTGTAAGCGGACGGCAGAAAAATAAATTTTCCATTTCGATCCAACTAACGTAAAATTGTTTCTTATCCATTTACTTGGATGAAAAGGAAAATGAAGATGTAACACACAAAGTGTGAAGCATCATAAATAAAAGAGAGAGGAGAGGAATAGAATGCTACCAAGAATCTCAAGGGAGGCGGACAAATTGCGTTGGCTTGTTGTTTTAAAATGATGACGTAGAATAAGAAAATATTACGACTGCAACAATTCTAAAAATTGTAAGTTGTAGTTTTAAATGCTTTTTTATTTAAATTATAAAATAATGCTTCAGACTTTCCTATAGTCATTCATGTATACTCAATTTTTCGTAACGTTTGTAACAACCAAAAAGAAGATTCAGGGACCCTATCAAAACTGTATAGTCTTGATCAGCGTGAAATTTTGAACCGATCTAGCTATGTCATTATTTTCGTGGCGTGCATGGACGACAGCCTCTTGCTCGCAGAGAACGAGCTATTGATTTCAAGTCTGGCGGAAGAATTAAATATTCTTACGCGTAATCAGTGTAACGCTTTTATAACATTTCGATACCTTTTTTGTAGAACAATTTCCCAATTTTTTCTTCTCTCTCCCGCCCCCCTTGAGACTCTCTGTCTCTCTACCTCTCTCTCTTCTTTCTCTTTATTACTTAGTGTTTGGTCTAATTTCACTATCTATGCATCATTGCTCACAAAAAAATCGAACTAATCTTATGATTTCAGTTTCCCTATGTTCAGTCCTTAATTAACGTTGCTTTTCATATTGTTTTTATGGTCGCTGCTGACGAATACCAAAGGATAAGAATATGTCGATTTGTTCATTTTCTTTATGCGTTAATCTCGCTACAGTATATAAATATAATAGAAAACGAACAAATTTTCTTTTTGGCGGCCATAGATTCATCACAACAAGTGTAGATGCCCAGTAATTGGCAAGCAAAAAGAAGCATTGTAGGGGTTTATTCTATTAAAATCAACGTCCAATGAAAAAAGACTTTAGTAAAGCGTAACACGTATGTATTTTAAGGGATGGGCTTATTCTTCCGCATTTTCTTTGCTTCCAGTACAGAAAGCATATACACTTGAAACAGCAAGAACTTGGATCAGGAGCAATTTCAGAATCGAACTCCCTTACGAATAGAATCTTAACAAAGAGCTTATACTCTACTTCACATACATTCATTGATAAGAACTTCAAGATATATTCTGCTCGCATTAACCATTGTTAGTGTTGAACTATTTCTGAGAAAATTTTCAATACTATTTTTATCGTACAAAATTGTAATGCATTCCCACGCGAGATAAATCGAATAAGATTTAAGATCATTGTAACAAACAACGGCGCTTGCGCTGTTACTTGCAAGCTCGCAAATCGGCCGACTTGTAATCAAGGAATCTGTTCTAGGACCAATATAATCTTTTTCATGCTTTTTCTCCATACGTCGTCGAACTGTTGGAGCTATAGGCGTGTATACGTAGCCTCTTGGTTCGCTAGTGTTTTAATTATATCTCTGAAATCACTCATTAGCACCACATTATTTTTTCAATTCACGTGATTTCTTTTTCCAACTCGAAAAGATTATGTCAGCTAAAAACAGCCCTTCGTAAACATGGCAGTTCGAATACTAAGCCATAGATACGCATACGGACGTATGGCTAATTTGAGTTTTTAAAGCCCACCTCTGAGCTTTGTAAACATCGTGAGAAAAATTACCACCAACAACGCTGTGTCGGTACAAAATAAGGATATTCATGAACATCGTGTATCATTATCCTTATCAATGGAGGTAAAAATTCCAATACAAATGGTGCATGTTACTTTTTTAAAGGTGTGCATGTTTTGCGTTTGCGTTAAATGAACTTTTTCTTGGGTGAGTTGATAACAGCAACAAAAACAGAGACAAAAAAGGTTAATCTTCGTTGCTGAGCTCGAAGCTTATGTAAGTGAAGATGAGAGTTTTCAACTATTTGGCTCTGCGATTTGTATTTGCTTTTGGTATCTACGAGAAAAAAAAATGACAAAAGCAGTGACGTTTTCTTATTTTTAGGACTTAAGTAAAAGCCGATAAAGAGAAATGCAAATGAAAAAACAGAATAAATAAAGATTTGCATTTAATAGATGTATTTACGTTTCTAGAGCAAAGAAAATGTGCGCGAAGCTGTAACGGATAATTAAATCCGTCTGAATGCTTTGCGTATTTGTTACCCAAAGGAACAAAAGAAAAGACAAAATATATCAACATTTTCTATAAAATTAAAATACGCGCTGAAGCGTTATTACTTTCGTGTCTCCGCTGGCCTATACTGCCTTGTAAGGACGAACGTATAGTTGAGTCAATAGATTCCAATCTGAAGATGGCAGTACTTGTTGCTCACAAAGGACGTGGAATGTGTTTGTGTAATGCATTAAAAAGTTCTCAAAAAGCTATAGTCGTTTTGCAATGGAAGGTGGGATTTGAACATCGTCTGAGTAGCTCGATATGATTGCTTGCGTCAAAATGGAAAGGAAGGAGATACATTTACAATAGCATATCATGCATCATTACCTGACAGGCTGCAGCCAGATATTGTGAAAAAATGGCCATATGTTATATATAAATATATCATAACATTCACGTCGTCGCCAAATGAAGGGTCTGTCCACTGGTTCATCAACTTACGATGATTTCCATTATGCATTGGGAGGAGGAATTTACCTAAATTTGAATTTGCATAAAAGTCAAGCAACGTCCACCTGGAATAATACCTTGCAATTATTGGTAAGGAAACAATGTCTTTCTGATGACATTTGTTCTTCATGTCGGCCCTCTCCGTTTAACTAGCCAGGATGTAGCATCGAAACTTTATTCACTAATCGAATTTATTTCGCACCGAAAGGAGAACAGTGCAAATGCAACAATTTACGTTCGCTTTTACAGATTATTATTGTTTTTGAAATTTCTATAGATCTATAGGAAAACAAGTAAAAACACTATCGCGACCCATTAAATGCCCTAAACTATCCTACAGTTATCCAAGTAGCAACTTTTCAAAATCAGCCGTTATATGAAAGATGGTCGAAAGAATGCTTCGGTCCAAACACGTCGGTATATCAAATTCGGCATTTTCGCTGAACACAAAAATATAAGACAGACGGACAAATAACTCCAGATAAATCCGTTCAGAATTTGATGCTGAATCGATCAGAAAAATAAATGGATCCATATCAAGTCCTTCTGGGCGTTGCAAGCATCCTCACAAACTTAATACAGCGGCATACTATAGGTGGTGCAGGGTACAAGAAGTTAAAACGCTCTACTTGGCCGAAGCTGATCATTTAATGCCCTGTAAGAGGTCAGTTAATACAATCCTTCCATAACAAAGGTTCAATATATGAACCGTTGTGGTCCAAAATTTAGTAAAGCTAAGCTTTCTACTAAAAAATGTATTATTTTTGTACACCTTTTGTCAGAAAACAATAAAAATTAGGCTTAGTTGTCCTATATCAACTCACTTCCCAAGAGAATTTCTATATCGAACAAAATGCGATAAAGGGATGAACGGAGTATAAGCTTAACATGAATGGTTTAAACCAATTTTTTCATTGTAAAATACTAAAAATTAAGCCTCGTAGTTGTGTAAAAGTTTTTTTTTTTTTTTTTGTTAGGTCGTTCACATTGGGAGGAGGTTTAAAATATTATTTCTTCCGATACAGAGTTTGCAGGTTCGTTTAGTATGCCCAATTATTATATTTGCCTGCTTTTGAAATTGACAATGCAAGCTTTTTCGCAATTTGTTTAAAAGAGAAAGAGGAGCGAAGATGGAATCCATTCCCAATTCGGTTACTCGGTTGGGACAAAATCTGTCAATGAACCAAATTTCATCAAATGTTTTAAAAATTGTGATAAGTGGATTGAACACACAATAGTTCATGAATGAACACTAGACGGTAAGATCAGGAACCATATTTTTATCTATATATACCTTGTCCCTTATAATTAGTATTAAAATTGGTTCATAAAATTGTTTAGTATTTTCCGGGAAATTAAGTCAAAGGTGACTCAAACACATCAATAAGCATCAAAACCATAGATTCTTTGCTAACTAAGACGAAACAGTTTTGTTGATATCAGAAATTTTCTAATAAAATAATGGAGTTTTAAATCCTAAATATATTATGGTGACTGAATAACTTCGTTTATTCTCAATTTTTTTGTTAGGCTATAACTAACTTTATCAGGATAAGTTTACGCAAAATAAGATCAACAGTTGTACAGTAGAAAAAATCCAATTTATATATGCATATTTCAAATAAATTTAAAGCAATATATATATATATTATTTTTTTTGTAAGCAAAATGCATAGATGTACATATGTACAAAGCAACATAAAACAAGTTTCAGTTTTTTTTATCTATCTTAGCAGTCAGTTGGCAATAAAACACTCGCAAAGAGGATTTTCAACAAAAAAAACCTTACATCCTAGAGTAATAGTAAGAGTAATAGCGGCAACCGGAGTTCAAAAAGCAGGATATAATGATAATCATAAATAAATGTTTGCTATTGAATCTACTTTATTCGCTCATTTATCATTAGAACACTGTTTTCTATGTCAATTAGCAAAATATAGATAGAAATAAAACCTGGGAAAAAAAAATTAAACAACGTTACGTTCATTTTACTTAATTATGTAGTTAAACACAATTCATAGCCGAGAACAGAGAATGGAATAATGCTACGGTTGCATTCGTCAAGAGCGAACTACTTCGGTGGAATGATTCTAAATTTTATTTGCTATGAGCTCACCTGAACAGAGGGCAGAGAGTAGTTCTCGAGAACATCACTGATATTGCACAGGACACCAAACCATATAATGTCGATTATTTAGTACGTGTTGCCACTATTAAATTTTTATACTTTTCGAATCAATATATGTTTAATTTAATTGCAACGTAAACAAAAGTGCAAACACTCGTATACAAACTTATAAGCAAAGTAGTAGAAATTTTTTGTACCGAAAGTCTTGCTTTCTAAATGTTTATTTATGAAAATTTCTCTCAATGCCTTATCGTCCCTTTCCTTTTCTTCTTTCTCTCATTCACTTATCGATTCATTTTTTCCGAGGAAAATTGATGGTTTTCATCTCGCACTTTGGTGGCCGTTAACATCCAAATGTTGAGCGTGCAAAATGAACTCACAGCCTTGAGCTATCACGTAGTGTACATTTGGTGATTATGTACGAAAATGTTTTCATGTTGTGTTTGATATGAATTTATACATGCATTACGAAATTGCATTGCCATTTGCAAGCTGAGTGCAAAGTTTGCAAGCGTCAAGGAAACATCACAGTTTTTAATTTGACCATGTTTTGTGTAAAGGAATTTTTGATTACTACCAGAATTGCAACATATAGCAAGCACTGTAGCTGTGAATATTTAAAAGCATATGGAATGTTTGCTTCTTATACATTCTTTTCGTGGAGAAAAAAATGGTAGACGTCATTAGAAAGGAGCGTTTGGCTAACATGCGAGAAGGCTCTTACACCCACATAGCTATCTCGGAGCAATATTGCTTCTGCTTGTCTTGCTAGGAGATTAATCAGAGCTTTCTCAGGCTGCTGTAAGGTACATTAGCAAGCTTATTATAAAGTTTAGATAACCATTTTAATACATGTCATGCACTTTGGCTGCCACTTAACCTAAACTTATCTTGATTTCCTAGCGAAAATGTGGGAGCTACAATCGCAATATTAACCCCCAGGCAGAGGTAGAAGAAAGCGGGCGATTGAACAGAAAGGCATGGAGACGTTATAAAATCAGTTTCACTCTCCACATTTACAAGGTCGTACATGTTTCTGAGCATCATCAATCTGATTATAACCTTTCGTGGTAAGCTCCGGGAATTTGAAATGAGGTGGCGAGCTGCACATGGAACAAATAATGAGGAGTTTAAAACTTAATCGGTTTACCTATATAAAGAATAATTTCGTACAGTGTATAAAAACAATATAATAAATACATATATTTGTTTAATATAAGCAAAAAAAAAAAAAAGAAAAGTTCAAACATTATAGGGGAGCAAGATAGGCTGGCAAATATATTTCATCACTACGCTTAAATCAATTTTTCATATGTTTTTGTCATAAAATATTAAAAATTATTGTTGTTATAGATAAGTTTTCCTTAAATTATTGGTTTGCCTCGGTGTGGGCTCTTGGATGCTCATCTTTTATCGTTAAACCAGCCTAAAGCTTTCAAACGAATATTAAAATCTCGTTACCGCTTGGCGTCAGAGTGCATTAGGTACGTGCGAATGCCAGCAACACCTAAAATAATTTAAAATAGACATACTTTAAATTTGAATAGTTTATTATGTCGCGTTCAGCACATCTATCCGCCTGATGTACGTGCACTTATGTTCCTAGAAGTTCAAGATATTTTCGCTGCATTTTGACGACATATGGTCCAGTGATATGTTTTGACCAAACGGCGAGCCTCTTGAATGTGAAATGGATCGTATCGTTTTGAGAATCCTGTACCGTACAATGGTGTTGGGGGTTAAATGGTCAATAGTATAGCATTTTGTGACCTAGAGGAAAAAACAAAAGCTTTAGTAAGAGGAAAAGGATCAACGAATAGCAAGCATATACGTAAACTTACCAAAAGCCTGAAATGGATGCAAATACAAGCATAAACGAAACGTGGAAGCAAAGTAAACCGAAATCAAAGGAAGAATGTGCACAATTGAAATGAGAATTCTCGAAGTCAAACAAATTTACTAAACTTATCTCGAACGAACAAATCACGCCAAAGCATTTGGTGACTGCCACACATATACTTGCTCACTCGTAAGTATAGGACTTTTATTTATTCTACTTCATTGGTATCTAAGTAAATTACTTGCACTCATTCTTTCATAGTTCAGTTGCACAAGGAATGTTGCGTGCAAACTACAAATGCAAGTGCATGCTACAAATGTCCGGAATTAGGTGCGGATGCCGTTTGCAAAATACATGACGTACTCGGCAAAATCTTCTGTAAGGCAACATTTCCAGATCTTCGCTATAATTAATACCGTCATCTGCGTTTAATCAATGCATTGATGCACGACCTTTCGCTAATCAACAACCCAGTGGTTGCAACGGACATAAGTAGGGTTTACTGCTTCCCTTCATCTTCACACCATAAAAATCAGCAGAGATCTTCTTAACCTCAAAATGAATTTTGTCGTTCATGGCAGAAAGGAAGCGAATAAACGCATACTTTCACTATCGTCAACTGCAGCGAGTGGTCATTGCATATCTGAGATGATAAATATTTAAGCTGCAGTCACACTAACAAAGCTAGCGTTGCTTACAATCGGTGTCGTCTTATCGATGTTTTTCCATTTCATGCTTTGTGGAGGTTTACGAAAGGCATAGATACGAACTTACATGCAAACGGATGCATACATATGATAATTCCAGTTGGCAGCTTGGCACAAAATGGAAAGGATATCGAGTTAATCGAAAGATTTATTTGAATTTGCTTACCTGTAGGTAAGGTGCATATCACATCGATGAAAGTCCGTTCAGTTAACGATAACTTTTGCTTTGGAGTTCATTACGGCACACACACATACACACATACACACACACACACACTAGCAAATTTTTCTCATTTTCTTTTGGTTTAGTATTTTCTGTATTCACATCTAGAGAGAAATGCAGCCGTAATGCAAAGTTTCTGTCAGTCTTACGACTTTTTACTTTTAATCAACGCCTTTTAAGTGCCAATAACCGTAGTAAATATATGAAATATTTGAAGCTCGCACACGACTAAACTCTTAATTAAAGGATCAAACAGTTATTGTAGCCCAAAACACTATCGTTGTAATGAGCTTCTGCGGATGTATGCCAGATCCAGAATGATTTAAAACCAACCTGCCTACTCAGAATCTGTCCGCCACTCCATCCGACGCCTGTTTGTGTATAATTATATTCAACATAAATATAAAAATAAGCTCATATACGATAAATAATCCGTATTTAATATTTTCTAATCGTTGTTGTATATAACTCTAGAAAGCACAACTTCTTGGCGAACTACATAAATTTAGAAATATGGCAAGTGATGAAATCATTTCTCGAGTCCTTCGTTGTTGATGAAAGCAATCGATGTTACGAAAGTAAAATCAAAGTTTCGATAATGTACTTGGGATTTTATTCTACTGAGCTGGCTTTGCACCAAGTTGGCCTGTTTTCGGATCTTCTTCATAAAAAGTATATTTATGGAAAGTGGATAATCGAAAAGATTCCCTCGCAAAAAAAAAAAAAAGTTTAACAACAAACCTTCGCTACGTCTATTCAGCATTTAGATGCGCTTCCCTTATTTCCACATAAGACTTTTTTTCCATAGGGCTATTGTTCCTTATTTCTAAAAAATTTATAAGTTTGAATAGTAGCAAGTGAGGTGGGCTGAAACGCTTTGTTTTTTTCTTAGATCTTAACCATATAAAGAGATTCTGATCAGTCTCCCATAGGAACAATTTTTTACTTCATGAAAATTTACCGACTCAGCAAATACTTTCTGAAAAGTTATCTATCAAAATATCTCTGTTGATGACAAAATCTCCTCAAACAGCAGGCGTATATGTTACATTAACTGGGTTTCGGATAGAGTTTGTGCTGTGGAATAACAGTTGTTACGTATCATTTGACCCGGTGCAGCGGAAGACGCTTTTGCTCCAAGTTCTAGCCACTGAAATGTTTCTTCTCATCCCCCTGCAATTGTTGGAAAATGAAAGAAACTTCATGTGCTTTTTATATCCCTTTCCCTATTGGAAAGCAATGCAAAAGGCAGTTATAAATTTTGTGGTAAAGTATAACGCTGCCCCTATTTGCCGCACTGCTTCTAATAGTAGAAATAATGCAATAATGGATGTTACCACCAAACTTAGGTAAAAGCAGTAACTGCACCTAGAATAAAGAATTTTGAGGAAATTGTTGTGTAAGATGGACGACGCTTTAAAGGTTAAGGCAAAAACTTTAAATTCAAAGATTCTCGCAACTAATTAATGTAGATTTAAGTCAGTTCTTTACAATTTCCCGAAGATCTTATACAAATATTAAAGACCTTTTTAAACGTCAATTAGTTTATAAGCAGAAAACCTCAAGCAACGCAGGAATCGTTTATTTGTTTCATCTCTACATAAAAATGTTAAGTAAAAAGTATTAAGAATTCATGTTGTTTTAACAAGAGGAGAGAAAAAAAAATTACATCAAGCGCGCAAAAAAGTTGGGGGCAAGCACAAAATGTGGAAAAAGATTTTATTTTATTTTATGGAAATATTTTTCAATTTCATTTCACTGCACAGATCCTTTGCATCGCTGTGAGCTATTTATTCACTCTCCGGTGTTGACAGTACACGTTCATTATATAATAACAAAGTTTACGCTGAAAATTTTTATGTTCTGTGTAACTGTGTTACAAGCAATTCACCTCGAAAGAAAATAGAAAAAATTACAAACGTATTTATCACTTTACTTACATCGAGACAATTTCGAAAAGTGCAAGTTACCTTAGGAAAATTACTCAAAACAATTTCCAATAATGGCTGCTACTCCACTGTACGATGTTTTCGTCCGCTTATTTTATATTTTGACCACTTGGGGATCTGGTATTGAAAAATTTAATTGAACCAAGAACAGTGTGCCATAGTGTATTCAAAAGTTTCTGAGAAAGACAATAGCAAGAAATATATGCACGAAAAGCCTCGTTGAGTGACCATACTCTGTCTGATAAAATCTTTTATATCCTTTTGAATCGGGCTCCGTAAAGTTATTTTTGCAATTATGCATAAGCTTTTAGTCGCAACTGTGGTCGAATGAATGGCAATCCATTGTTATGATATCGTTAAATTTTTCCAATTCTCGAAGCAAAAGTTATACTCAGCTAATGGCAAGTGGTTTGAGCCGTCTGGTTACAACAAATGTAGTTGGAATTACAAGCAGTCGAGGCTATTTTGAACACCGGAGAGTACTTTTTTATACGAAGTGTTTTTTTTTTTTTTTGCCAATTCAAATTCGTGCATTCAAGCAGAATTTGTAAAGTTCGCCGACCATCAACCAGAGGCAGATCAAATAGACATTTGCACCTAATATTTGATATCCCACTATAAGTTGTAGCTCATTGGTGACGATATTTTCGTATTTTAAGGGTTTTGTTTTGAAAAACAATGGCACTGACGTTCATAGTTTTGAGAAAGCGTAGAATCATGGACCGATAGATGCTCTTGACGTTCTTGAATCGTTTGAATAAAGAGTGAAAAAAAAGAAGAGAAAATTCTCTTTTATTACGTCGGTAAACACTGCTACTGGCCTCAAAATATATTTGTTCTTTGATAAGCATTCTTGGTTGAATGAAGGCCGCGAATAGGAACAACTACTCTACAAATCTCAAAGCCACAAATAAATTGAATAATAAAAAAAATTAAATTTTCCCGGTATTTTTAAACACATGTCTGTTCAATTATGAGATAAGTCCTCGCGGTTTACTTTCTTTTTCGCTCTTAGCAAGCATGTAAATAAGTTATTTGCAGCATTATCGCAAACATCATCTATTTACATATTAATCGGCAATCCAAGCAAACCCTCTTCTAAGCTACGCGTTTGTAAATAAAGAAAATATTTTGCGTTTCATTTTTTTTTTTTTTTTTTTTTGCTTCAAAGTAAACAAGTAGACAATTCTGGCGTTCTAAAACGCTATTGCTTACGTTACGTATGCGTGTCTAGAATGATTTATTTCACTTTTCACATATCGTCTCATTTATTATACTTGACTTTACTTGGGGTATTTCTTGTATAACTGACATTATTTTCTTTAGATATATTTACTGCTTCTTAGACGATTTCCATAAACTCTTGTATTGACAGAATTTAAAAAACATATGTATGTATGTTAAATGTGAAAGTATAAGGCGAAACGCTTCTTCTTATCATCTAATTACAATTCAAAGTTGCTATGCATTCTTACACTTCCATCACATAAATTTATCTTTTTTTTCATTTTTTTTCTTTTTCCTCTTAGATGATTGCATCTAGATTGAGATTAGAACGGATTAAGATCGCTTAGGCTAAAACTTTGTTAGTTAGAAAATTGTACTCGTAGCTTGCATTAGAAGTGAAGAAAATCCAACAAAATTTTAGTAGGGATAAGTGTCCAAGTGCAAAAACTACACTATCGCACAGCCAATCTGATTTTTTCATCGGTGAAGCAGGCAATTAGACGAAACGTACAAGTAAATCTGTTGCCCAATACTTGTTGTTGTCAATTCAATCAACAATACTTGGAGTTTTATTTAATATATTTTTTTATTTTCATTTATTCTCGATTATTATTATTTCGCCATTTTATGATTTGCGTTTTTATTCCATCAATTCACGTACCATTAACCTACTTGCTGTTGTTTTTGCCAATCATGGTCTTGTTAAATATGTGCTAGACAAACTGTCATTCAAGTTTTTCTTTGAACATTTAACAGTTGGTTGTGCAAAGTTGTAAGTTGTTGTCATCACTCTTTGCTTTGTCTTTTCAATTTTTTATTCACTCCTCTAGTCTTATTATCTAAACAAATTTGATTGACTGGTTTGTGGTGAAACTTTGATAACTGTTTTTTACACCTCTTATGTCATTCGTATCGTTTTCTTGTTCACTTATTTTAGAAAATCATTCAATTTTCTGTTAAGGAAGTTCTTTTTCATTTCACAGTTCCAAGCCGAGGACGCTTTATATACTATTTGTGTGAAAAAAAAAATAACTTAAAGAAAAGGACAAATCAAATAAAGTCTGCTATTAAATACCTTCCAGCACTTTGCTAGATATAAATAATATAAACTTAAGTATTTAATAAGACAAAATTAAGAATTTTCTAAAAGTAACAATAGTGTTATAAGTAACAATTGTGTTATAAGGAAAGGAATCTGATTTTCTGGTGTTTAACTGGGTTTTCTCAAAAAAGTTATTATACCTCATTTCTTGAGATAAGAAACAGGAAAAATTGGAATTTCTTTCATACATACAGCTTGAAAACTTAACAACATTGGTCTTGTGATTAATGCCAAAATCTTATTGCTCAACCCTCAGCTCAATTATCTTCGCCACGTTAATGGTATGCAATCGTCTTTTGCGTTGACATGAATTACGTATGAAAGTGTCGAGATAAATGTGTTGCGCAAACTTGGAAAAAATGAAAACAGAAAGTCATCCAATTCGGCCAATTAAAAAGTGTTGTCTGCCTCGCAAATACATCTCCGTTCAACGCGAATGCTGAGCAGAAAGCCGTTTGTTCATTAATGAGCTGACGCTTTATAGTGATGTCCTTTGTAGCACATCACGATTTTTTAGTCAAAAGGCTTGCATTGAATTGTCAAAGCCGAAGTAACCAATCGCACCACCTTGGGATACTCTCCTCTTATACTTACTTCAACCAAGAAGTTAGGAATAACGAACTCTGATTGCATACTGTTTTTAGCGTTAGGTTTTAACATATAAATTTAGGTGCTTTCAAGACCTACCATTATCGCGATTATTAGGCGTACGTGCACTCTTTTTAAACCTATAAAATATTTGAAAATTTATGTCACATGGAGACACTTCAAGTCGTCGTGTTGTTCTATGTCATTGCGTCGGCATAAACAATGAATAAACATATTTTTACGTATTGCAAAGCAAGCAGAAGTGTTATACTACAGGTGTATAGAATGCAGGAATGCAGGAATGCATGCAGGAAATATGACATTTTATGCGGAAAATAGGTTAACGTTGTGAATAGAAAATTTTACAACTTTAATTACTTTCAAAAAATTCAAAACGAAGGGTGAATTTTAAAAATTATTTCAAGCATTTAAAAGAGGGAACGCCGTTTAAAGATTTAGAATCGATTGCATCACTGAAATGCAAATGGTTGAAGAACATCTGAGGGAATTTATTGACATGGCTTGAGTTTCGCGCTCTTTTCATCTTCTTACACTTTTCCATTTGAACTCATTGAAAAGCCTAGCAATAGAGACAAACAATAATTCGCAAAAAAATAAAAACATTTTAGCTTAGCACAACAATTTTGCGATATCTCGTTGCGAAAGGATTTCGTTATGAGTGGTAAAAAAATGTTTAGTGTAATCAACGAATTGTTGCATTGGATGACGAATGTAGTAAAAACTTGCTTATATAAGTGATCTGAAAATCTTAAGCCTAACAAGCCTTAAGACATCTTTATTTATCCTCGAACAGCATTAATTATGATAAATGAAATGAAAATGGATTCATGCTAGTTCAAGCTAACACTTCTACTATATGGAACCATGCTGACGTTTAAAACAGATTTTTCATAAGTTTCACCTAAACTGCCTTCATTTCCTTTTATTCAAACCAGACCATACGATACTTCCGAAGAGTTAAAGTGCCCACTAAATAAATAATAGCTATAATAACGAATCTGTGAACTAAGAGTGCCGTAAAGTGAACATCTTCGTTCATCTATCACTGTGCGAATAAAAGCTTTAAATTGAAACGAATATCTCCACTTTATTCGATTCAGTTGCTCTTGGAATCGATAAATTCCAGCAAGGATGCTGGAGTGTGCAACGGCCTCAAATCTGTGTGAAATAGCGCTGACATTAATCTTTTAACAAATTAAAAATATAAAAACATACATGCGTACATATGTCCTTATGCTAACAACACGTTTGTAGAGAATGCGGAACAAGCCCATAGATAAGTGAGGATACTGAGTATTTGTCACATACATTGATTATACATTGTCAGCAATGGTTACTTGGAGTACTTAAAACAGCAGGTACAGGAAAACAGCATTAATCATTACGGGGCACTGCGTAACCAGCTAAAGACGAGAAGTTTCTTGAAAAGAATTATTCAGAAATTCTTAAACCCTGGACAAGTTCCCAACGCTGAACAATTTGCTATAAATATTCAAAAGCTCTTACGATACGGACAAGGTCGAATTGTTCAACCATTTGCTATAAGGTCACAAGGGGTTTTTCACGGAAGATGTCGCGACATAGGAAATCTCACTAAAAAGACCATAAATAAATAATTAATTTTGACTTTCATGAGCAATTTGGTAAACTGATTTAAACAAATTCCTAGCTATAGCTAATACTTCTTCACTAATATATTTAAACTTTTCTTCAAGATGCACTGTGTTGCTGTCATACTCTCAACCTTATAATAAAAAACAATTACGTGATAATCTAGTTATGCACTTCCTAAAAGTGATATAAGTTCAACAATTTTACTATGGCATAAGCAGAAATAATTTTTTCGTGTTTGCTCACCTGGTTTCTCATCATTTTATGCAAAATATAAAAAGTAATGAAAATTATTTTCGGATGTGATCGAATCTTTTATACCTACCACTTTTGTCCTAAAAGAACCTAAAAAGCAAATTTTAAAAAACCAAATTTTACTTTTCTACAGTATTGGGTGGGCGTGGTTGACTTTTTTTTTTCTTCATTTTTGGGAGAGTAAGAGTGATAGTTATTATCATGTGTTCGTTGTATATTTCGAGTAGTGAATAAGAAATGTAGAAAGCGTTCTAAAATTCTGGTGCATTGTAGGCGCGTTGCTTGACCAATCTGGCCCGCTTCTAATACCGATCTCCATCTAAGAATTTGCAAACAAGTTGGCAAGATTCGAATTCGTTAGCTCTTTTTTTTGTGGCTAAGAGCATCTTGCTCACAGATATATCACGGACCGACAGATAGTCAGACGAACATGCTTAAAGCGGTTCAAAATTTGATGTTGTTCAGATTTATATTCACTTTATGAAATCGTTAAAGCTTTTTTAGTTTTTCTGACTGTTGTAAACATATTGACAAAACAAATAGTAGAAGCAAGAATACAAAAATTACATTGAATCCTCTTATAAAACAACTTTTCAACAAACTGACAGTTAATTCAAACCAGCCTCAATCGGGCGTAGTAATGAATAGAAAATTTTCACTTGCTATTGAATAAATAAATATTTTAAGACATTAGATGACGAAGGAGACTGAAGCGGCATTGTGTCGCTTAATTTAATGCAGAAACACACGCGCGAATATGTATACGTTAGAAAAATTCGTACAACATTTCTTGATCATAAAATATTTTAAAAAAGCAAATTACATTTTCATGTAATAAGTCATAAATAAAGTCGAAAATCAAAGGCATCTTGTGATCTCCGCATGCGGGCTTGCAAAGCAACCACTTTTCTATTTATGATTGAACAGGAAACATCGTCAACGTCAACTTGTAGTAATCGTTTGCCAAATTGCATGTTGAATGAACGCAAAAGCATCTTCAAAATAAACAAGTAAAAAAAATTATATTCAGCAATAACCGAATCTTTTATACCTATCACTGTTATTCTAAAAAAGCTTAAAAAAAAAAAAAAACGAAAAACTAAATTTCATGCTCCATAATACTAGGTAGCTGTGGCCGATTTTCGTCAGTCGTGTACCGGCTCTATAGCATCACCCATAGCAAATACTTGGAAACTTTTATATGTCTATCTAGTGTAGTTTGTAATTAATAAGCACAAAAGCAATTTCTTTCTGCTTTGGAAAACAGATGTGTTCTCAGTGTACGTGGTACTGAAAGCGGGTGCTTCGATCCATTTTGGTCCATTTTCAATGCCAATTTGCGCCCAGTAACTTGCCCTGATATTGCCAAGATTCGGAGCCTAAGCCTTATTTGCTGGTCAGGAGAATGCTTTCAAAAGATATTACTCAGGCGGGCAGGCGGACATGCTTTAGTAGGTACAGAATTTGTTACTTTAAATCTTTCTTCTGGATGTTGCAAACGGCTTGGCAAAATAAATATGCCTCCATCCTTCAATGAATGTGGGATTTTCCTTGATTTTATAATTGTGGACATTGACGACGACTTGCATTCATTGTGGAACGGACAAGTGTTTATCTATCTATCACCAATTCAAGTCGATCTCTGACTCTTTAATATAAAATATTAATTACCGTACAAGAGCTTTGTTATGAAGAAAATTCATCATCGAAGAATTGCAATCAATTGTGACTCACGTAACTTAGCCGGAGAAAAACCAGTCACTACAAGCAAACCGGATGAGACATCATTTTCACACGAAATTTCTAAGGTAAACTAGTTTTGATAGTCTTTGACTCGCACGTTGTACTTGTTGAATAAATTAAATGCATATAAAGTTTTATATTATAAAACACACGCACCTATGCATAAAAGTAGAAAGACAGTAAAAAGAGTAAACAGACGAGCAACAGCATCAGGTACTCTCTAGCTTACTTAATGGATTTTTCACTATTTTTTGACTGGAGACCGCAACATCTGTAATTTATATTTTTCACTTTTCGGCATAAAACCCAATTCTATGGCAAGTTTATTACAATCAAAACCGAGGTAAAACCATCGTGGTAGGCGGTCTTCTCTGCGTTTTTGTTACCAGAAGTTAAACGTCAGCTTTTCCCTTTGGCGTTGTCAATATCTGTCAACGCAGAACAACGCATTCGTTTACCAACCAGAAAAATAATATACAAAAAATTTGTTTATGCCGCAGGCCTTGACAGCATATAACGGCATAGAAAGTACAAATATACTGCATTTGTTTTCCTTAGGGCATTGGCAAAATAAAAAATTATAAAAATAACTTTAAGTTTCTAATTTAATTTCCGTTTTCGAAGTTTTCTGTACCTTTGATTAGAAGAAAAAGTATTTTATCAAGAACGTTTCTCACTGCCTTTCATCTGCCTAGCTACCCAGTGCATTGTTAGAACTCATGCAACTCTTGCAGAAATGAAGATAGAAAGTTGAAATTTGGCACGAGTGTTCTTTGATCTATTAACAACACAAGGAAAACAACGATAAGTTTTAATTTATATCCGATTTACATGTAATTGTATGAGGAAGGTGCTAATGTGCGCTAAAATAAATTGTATATATTAGTATGTATTAGTAGATCGATCGAGATCAATTTTTAAACGAATATGGTTCTGGTTGGGAGGCAAGCATACCGAAATATCTTCACGATAACTCGAAAGTTAGAGACGAAAATATAAAATAGTTGTCGATATTGTTCAACCTTGTCTCAGTTTTTAAGATATTATGGGCGCATATATTGGCCGACCACACACAAATTTTAATTGATCAAGGAATGCTTCTCCAAATTTCATCTCCCTGCCTTCTCCCTTGCGGCCGTGGAAATTCGGAAAAAATAGAGAACAGAATGATCCCTTCCGGTAGGAAATATTTTAAACAACCGTAGCTCTAGAGTGAAAGAAAATGAGAAGATCTCCGTTTTCAAAAGCAAAAAAAATGAATGAGATAGACAAGCAAACGAAAATGCCTACCATTGAATGAAACAGCCCACGGAATGGACGAAAAGCTTAAGCTGTTTCGGGAGCCTACGTTAATCAGGAATAAATATACTCCATGGACTTGCCCATAATTTTTAAATGGTATATGTAAATACTTTGCTTTTCCTTAGCACTTTACAATGGAAGAAGTGTAGACGATTGATTTGATGTAACGCAGCAACGAACGTCGATTGAAATACTTTCACGTTTACTTACACATTTGCTCTAATCTCTCTCCACGTTAAATTCGCTTTACTATAATTATTTTATTAAAAGGCAAATCAACACTACGACTAAGGCTGTATGCCTTATGTAAACGAAAATATTATTATTATTATTATTATTATTATTATTATTAATTTCGCCAGAGAAATAAATTCTAAGACTAAACTCTTAAAAGCACTAGCATCTAAGGCTATCGGCTTTTTATTAAAAACTCTACCGCACTTGAGATTCGAACCCACGACCATTGACTTGCTAGTCGAGATTCCTCCCCTTCGGCTACTCAGTAAACGAAAATAAAAAGCTCATAATTGAATAAACCCCTAAACAGGAATGAATGAATGGAATATTAATAGAATCTTTCAATGCAGTTCAATTCTCTGCCCCACACTCGAAGCTAAAGTGTGAGCATTTATGCCTTAAAATACGAATGTTATCGTTAAGAACAGCGCTGTAACAAGCAATGCAAAATAATGGAATTTGGAACAATAGAATTTCGTGTTTGTGAACTTAGTAAAATGTCTTTGATATTGAAAGGAAACAAATATTTGAATGACAAAATATTTCATTCATAAAATATATCAATCAATAAACAAAGCCTCATTTCAAAATATATTCGCCAACAGAAATTTGTACAATTAAGAAGAAGAAGAAGAAAAAAGGAAAATATTTATATACTCTTTCATGTATTTTGATATAGAAAAAAAAATAATGAAATAAAAACGCGAATTAAGTGTTAAAGTTTATATTGAATATACTTAACGCTTCAGGCTGTGAAAGTAGCACTTGAGTAAATATTTATTCAAATATCAATCAAAAACTTTTGAAAATCAAGTAAAAAAGTTAGATTCGTTTTATGACACATCTATAACACCTTAAGCCACTACATTGCAATTGCAATCTTGTGACTTGGCCTTACAAAGGTTCGCAACAAGTTTCAAGTAAATATCTCTCGAAAGATGATATGGTGCGTTGGTCTTCCGGCGGATAGCTCTCGCCTGTAGATGACTTTCGTCAATGTGTGCAGTCGTGATCATGGGGAGATCATAATCATATGCGGAGCACATCTTTCGCCGTCAAGTCAAGCGGAACAAGTGGTGTTCCAAGGACAGACAATAGACGGGCGGGCGCATTCGGTTTTGTTTGCTAAGAAGTGGCATCTTAAATACGTCTTTTGAAGTGTTGCAAACGGAAGGACAAAGCAAACATGCCAACATCTTTTAATGAAGGGATTAAAATGGAATAATGTGTCATACTTACATGCATAGTAGCAGTAACTTTTTGTGGAATGGAATTTGATTCAATTCAATTCAGCTCAATGTAATATTTGCAATGAAATTTCGATTTTTACAAACGCATCGACATTTCGGCGTTTGACAGATATTTAATAATTGACATTTACTTAATTACATATAAGTTTTATATGAAAGCGTTGAGATTTTTTACATGAAGCGCGAAAGGCAACAATGCACATACAAATTAATCATTCGAAAATTATTAAAAATCCAGTTTTTATTTGACTTTCTTGTTTTCGTCAAGGTCATTAACATTTTTCGAGATCATGCATTAAGGTTGAAGGATAATCGAGAGATTAAAAGACTAGCGGAAACATTGTAAAGTGTATATAATCTCGCAGCTTGGTGGCTGTTTAGAAATTATTTTATATTCAAAGGCAAGTGCTTCGAAGGAACGATTCCTTTCCCTTTCCACTATTTATTAGGCTTCCTACATTATCCAGAAATAATCTGAAATGATGATTATATAGAAGAAAAAATTCAATTTTAATTAATGTTGACTTTAAATAGATTTAATTTAAATTTGAAATGGTTAAGGAAACCTATTTTCTGAATGTGCTCGTAAAGCTTTATTAACATGGAGATGGAAACATTAATAATGTCATTCAATCAAGTCTGTTTGGTACAGTTTGGTTTGCACTTTGGGAGCTTGAGAGATTCTATCGTCGGTCATGCAGCCTGAGCTATGCCTGATTTATGAACTCGCATTTCGACGGCAACATTTGACTCGATTGAAGAGATAACGCCGCAACGAAGACATCACTTTCTTAAATAAACCGCGTTAGAGTAACCATTGACATCATGGATTTCATATTTGATGGTGGTATCAGTTAATGTGGCGTTAATCTAAGGCAAAATAACCATTACTTTGAATACCTTGAACGATTGAAATGGCAAAGACTTACTACAGTTGGATAACAGTATTACGGCAATTTTGTCATTTTGACGTCAAATACGTTTTAACTGCAATGCAGACATTAACGATATTTTTTGGACGAAAAAAGCTTAGGTGAGCATTTGAAATTCTGTTAAAATGAACTTGTCTTCCATAATTTTATGTCGTTACATCTTTTCTTTGCTTGTTTTTTTTTATTTTTCGTTTATTTTTTTCAAATAAAAGTCAAACCAGATTTCAGAGCAGATTTGCTTTTCTTTAGCTTTCTCGAATGTTTATCGTTATTTCATCTGTTTGTTGTTGCTGCTTTTGCTGCTCAACTTCATAGATTTTTTTTTCCAAGTTTTAATAAGAAAGAGAAGAAACGAAACAGTTTTAATAAGAAATTGAAATCGTACATCTACTTATTTCGTACTTCTTCTTATTTGTATCAAACGATTATCTTTAAATCAATAACAAGACTACTGGCACTGACTACTGGTAGACTAATTTGCTTATTCCAGTCATAAGAGTCTAAACTAAACAGTGACGATAAAAGTGCGAAGCACACATGTCCTCCATCCGCAAAAGATACTGAATTACTTCGATGATGTCCGTCCGGTGCATCGGTGATTTCGAAGAATTTTCTGAATAGCAAAATGTCGTGACTTCCCACGCCTCTTGGTTATTCAATTTTAATAAAAACGGAGCAGTTTTGCTCTCACAAATTCTGAGCAAATATTATATTTACGGTCCAAACAATAACTAAAAAAAAATACACGTTTTTATTTAGTTTTGGATAATGGGTGTCCAAGATTCTTGCAAAACATGAGACATCATATTATTGTGTACGTAACGTTGTTAGGTCATGTCAAGTCTTTTGCACAGTGAAATTCCGCCTTTGCCATTGTTTGTAATACCAAGGCAATCACATCCAACACAATATCGTAAAGAGCGTAGGATATTTCGAATTAACCGACTTTATAATCGATTTTTGGGAGATATTTTTCAAAACAAAATTTTCAAATTAAAACTACTGAAGTTTTATTTTAGATTTTCTTTTAGACTGAAAATTTTGTGGGTTGCCGAAGAGATGCGAAAAAATATATGAAAAACCATTGATAAGGTAGTGACGGTAGAAGGCTTTTCTTACCGTTCGCAACCGATTATAATGCATTAGTGGAAATAGTAGAGTGGAAAACAAAGGCAGTACACAATTATACGAGTTCTATCTATTCAACACCAATTTTGTCACACATTCCATTTATCGCACATTCCTAGCTGACAATCAGTACAACGTTAGCAAGACGATTTTCAAAGCGAAGTGAAAGATGGCGTAATTTTCAAAGCCTAATTTTTAAGAGTGAAGAAAAGGAAATAATTTTCAAAGCCTAGTTTTAATAGAAGGCAGACAAGTCGTTGTGAAAGACTCTTCTCAACTCGCATAAAGTTTATTTGGATACACATTTGCGCATCCTTTTTAAACCCAGCACTGACGGACGGGCGCGCGTAAACTTACTTCCCCATAATGTTTGCAACACTCAAGAAGACCCTATTAAAAATATATATATTCCTGATTAGCATGAAATTTTGAACTGATTAAGCCATGTCTGCCTATCTGTGCGTCTAAATGGTGGGCGTTGATGAGACTCTCTTGATTGGAAAAATAAAAATATCGACTTCAAACATTAGAAGTGTTACCACGAAGGCTGGTATTGAAAATGAGCCAAATTGATCAGAGTACAGGTCCGCAGTGAGACGTAAACTGAAGTCAAGTCCGTATTAACAAAAATTTGTGGGTTTTTGCTCCTCACACACAAATTATAAAAGATAGAAGGGTGCAATTTTTCACATTTACTTAAGGAGAAACCTACCTACGTACAAAAATAGGCAAAATCGGCCATACGCACACAAAGTTGCAAGTGATTAAATTTTCCGTTTCTCACGTTTTATGCTTAATGTTGAAAACTATTTCGTACATTTCCTAAATTAAGATATATTATCTGCCTAAAAATGGGTTAATTCTAAAATGATTATGGTCGACGTGGCGACGTGGTAGATTAATTTTTCTTAACAATAGACTTTCAGTGAAATAAGGGATAAATTTTATCCCATTCACTTTTTCGTGGTAATAAATAAAGGCATGTGTCACCAAAAATTTTGATGGCGCGTGGTTTGGCTAGTTCCGGCACCAGCCGAATATATAATAACTTTCTTATATGTGATTGTATGGGCGGAACAGGATTTTTCACTTTTTTTACGTCCATTACTAAAAAATGGGTGCAAAACCTCGATAATCCATACAATTAAATAGGTTTCTACAATTATCAAGCTGTGAATGAATACACACACGTCACACGCAAAGAGATTCAATCATAATAGAAGAACTGGTTTTAAAAATACTAAACAAAAAGTAATTTTTACTGCTGCGAGATATGAAGATGAGATACTTGGCTTGTCAGCTCTATTTAGAATTCAGTTAATAACACTACTACAGAAATCATATTTTGATATAAAAAGCTATTAAAAATTTTATACAGTTCAGCAAAAGAAATCGTTTAGTTATAATTTGAAAAGTGGCCACAAACCATACCACACTCTCAGATGTACGATATGCATAAGCATTTGTCATCTGTCAGAAGAGGAATGCGTTCTCAACAGCTTTGAAAAGAGATTTTGCCAAAAATTCGCACTTGATACATTTGAATTATATGCAATGATAATGAACGAAAATATGCATTATGTAGTGTTGCTTATGTTAAGCGGTTAGCTTGCACTAACATAAAGAGAGGGAGGGAGGTAGTTTGTGTGTTTGCCGAAAAGTTTAAGTGTCTGTTAATTTATGTCTAAAGTCAGAGGGAGATTCTTTTTCCTTCTTCTCTTATTTTGTGCTTAAGTGTTCCAAGAGGCTTTGTTGCTTGTGCTGCATGTGTACGGTATGGCTAATGAAGAAGCTAACAGTTACAGGAAGCAAAGAAAAATTGGCATCAAACAAAGATAACAAGTTGTAGTTTTGTAGAATTTATTTTTTTTAATTTTCCCTACAAACTATGAGATATAAATTTTTTTTTTTTTTTGTTTTTGATTTAAAAATAAACGAACAAACATATTCAGATATGTTTTGCGAGTCAGCGGAATAAACAAAATTAGAAATAATATTAGCTTTAAAAATATTTACTTGTACTTAAAATTCTATTAAAATACGCACAAGTAACGCAGTCTCAAGCAAGCAGGAAAGTAGAAGATTACTAAGAAGAAGACTTGTGACTGCTTATGCAACACCAAAAAAGCAAATAATCATCACAGATTCCATGATTTTAAATCAACTTAATTTTCACGACAAGAGGGTCTGCATAAACATCTGAAATTTCTAGCCATCGATTACAATCGTTGAACAAATCAATACGGACAAGGCCCTACGCAACTTTATTAAATACAATCTTTAACTTAGTCGCGTCATGTGTTATTAAGAATTGTAATTCTTATTGAGATACGAAGACCTATTTTGTATGAGCGCCCTTGTATGGGATGCTTGCCACAGTAAATCTATAAGCCAAGCCATCATATGCTAGAAGGTAGATCTCTAAAGAAACGTTTACGTAAAATGATGGAAACACAAATTTTTGACTTCTTATGCCAAAAGAAAGCTTCTTCTTGATTCCTAAGTGAAATTCAATATACACCCAGCAGTCACATGAATACTAACCCTACCGGTTTATCTGATAATATTTCAACGAAATAGGAAAAATAATCTTGTCGTGTGACCTTATGTTGGCATAAATATTTGTAAGCAACTTCTTGCGCTATCAATTGAAACATTTTCGAATTTTCCACTACAGACGACTTGATATAAAATTAGAAAAAAAGTTTAATCATAATACAACTAACTGTTTATGGTAGCAAACCAAGCTTATTGGAATAAGAATTGAAAAAACTCTTGTGACCAATTGTAACCGAGAAATTAATTCTAAAAAACTATGCAGATGATGTTTAAGCAACCAATTGAATGTGAACATAAACATAAGTATAACAAATAGTGTGAAGTATAAGTATAAATATAAATAAAAAAACCGCTAATCCAAAATAATATCAATTTTAAGACGTACATATATATGTGATGCTACCTTCTGTAATGTGATTTCTGAGGAAGAAGTCTTCGTCGATTCAACAACTTGGCGTAACATATGTATATGGGTCTGACGTGATGGGTGTCTAACATTATATAATGTAAGCTAGATTTTCTTCTTTGTTACATTTGATTGGTGCATAAATATACAAAAAATCAATATATGAATACACACATCCAAAAGGCATTTACATCGAAAGACCAAATTCAACAGTGTTACGTTTTTCATCAAAAGATTAACTTACTTACTTAAAGCTTATAAAACATCCACAAGCAATTGTTAGTGCCTAGAAAAGATTACCAAGAATTAAATAATTAAAATATATTCTATTGAAGCCATCTCTCATCCCCAAAGCCATAAGTGCTCTCTGGCAATGCTAGATACTACACAAATCTGGACATGATTGTTTAATTGATAAAACCACACAAACAATGTTACTTTCAATTAATGAAAGAAGTGTGCGGTTTAAAAAAAAAAATACAATTGACTTTCAAACGTTTCCTATGAGACGTTAAGGCTGTCTTGGCAAAGATTCGAAATTTTCAAATCCGCAATTAAGAATGCAGCAGATATGAGGGGAGTAGAAATTATAGTTGAAACTAGCCATTCAAACGATTATTCTATTTGTGAAAATCAGAAATAGGAGGCGAATATTTCCCTTTTATCCGTAAGTAGTATATCTATCGTTTGTAACGTAGAAAAATAAAATAGAAAGTATTTCACCTAACAATTCTCCAATAATACGGAATTTTGCTTTGAATCTAATGACTCGTAAAAACGGCAAAGTTTTTGCAAATATGTTGAGAGTTCATAAAAGCTGTCGTAATGAAGTCTTTAAGCCAAATTCTTTCACTGATAGTTTCACTTTTCACTGTTTTCTTTAGTCGCCCACACATATATATATATATATGTTTTCTTTAACTGGTGGATAAGCGAAATTTGTCTTCGTACAAAAACATACTCTTACTGGTTAGTTTTTGTGATATAAAATATTGTGGATGTGTGTGTTTTCAATTCGATATTCATTACTTTTTAAATCTACAATTCAGAGTCCAAGACATAAGGAAACTGCAATACATGTATTTTAATGGCAGCAAAAAAAAAAAAAAAAGAAATGTTTTCTCGTTTTCGGTTACTCTGCACTTGTCAGTAAGTAAGTAAGTAAGTAAGCAACTATGAATGCAACGTCAAAAACTTGTTTATATAACCGTTTTAGTTAATTGCATTACAATTGTGAACGACCACCCAATCCAGCGTGGATTCAATGAACTGAACGAATACTCCATCAGCCATATGTAACAGAAGCGATGTTAAAACGGGAATTTTCTTTTATTAGATCTTGTGTTCGTATGAATGTCCACATTATATAACATTTATTGAATTCTTGTGCTTGTAACTTTCAATTGCTTGATTGTCTTTTTGTCGACAAATTCACGTTTGCAAGTGTGAGTCGTAGCAATGATATTGAAATCATTGCATCCAGGCTAGTTAGACGACTTTGTTACTTGAAAATGCATCAAATTATGCGCACTATTCGTGTTCGTGTGAGCGCAAATCTAAGTTTTGTTCGAAAATTGATCAAATAATAAATATTTTTGTATATGTTTGTAAGATATTTCTAACTTTTTGTTAAAAAAAAAGTTGTACGCCTTCAGGTTGTTATGTCTTAAAGGATAGGTATTACATTTCTTTTAATTCCAAATAATAAAAACTTTGCTGATAAATGATTTCCTTCTATTTTTATATCCACCGCCGAAGTATCGGGGTATACTCGTGTTGTCCTGATGTTTGCAATGCCGAAAGGGAAGCTTCAGAATCTCTTGGTCAGCTTGGAAATCTGAATCGATTGCTTCTTGGCCGTCCGTCTATATGTCCGCGTGTTATACGTTGTTGACATTCTTTTAACTTCATTATGATGGGCATCGCGATGTAGTAGATTAATTTTTTTAGTTAATTGAACTAAAGAGTGGAAGATGAATTTTATCCCGTTCAATTTTTTATGACTATATACAATAGCATGAGGCGATGAAGATTTCAATGGAGGTGGATAAGCAAAATTCGGCTCCAGCTGAATAACCGAATAGTTTTTCCTCGGATTTTCAAAAGGAACATATAAAATATTACATAAACGTCCACCTACATCCCGCAAGCTATATTCATTTTCACTTAATCTGTGTTATACAAAAAAATCGACATCGAAAAGTACATTAATTTGATTACGAAGGCCCTAATTAAATGAGTTCATAGAAATGAGCCGTTGAAATAAAAGCCGAGTTTATTCCAGTTCATCCCACTACCTTGGCTAGGTTTATATCTTGATAAGACAGTAAATAGATGAAAATGATACAAAAAGTAGAAAGGAGCCGATTTTTTAATATCCAAAAAAAAGCTACAGAGCTCCTACAAACTTTATATATTCTTGATCAATGCTAGATTTTCAATCGATATAGATACGCCTTTCCGTTCCTGTGACAGTTTGGGTTAAACTTTTTCCATAGAGTTAAGACAAAGGCTTTAGTGTTTGATGTAAAGTTTTACTATTTTGGGGGAAATCTGTTTTAATTGACGGCATTTGGCATTGGCGACATACGTTTGTGGAAACCGTGTATGACAGGCAATAAGGGAGAGTAATATCGGTATAGTAGTAAACTAGAAGAAGTTTTTTAGTGTGAGCAGAGACATCAAAGCTGCAGTAAAGAAAAATTCGAAGCAAAACTTTGCATCACAATGCAGAAAAGCGGAATTTGGGACTCCCGGCTGCATAGTAGGCAGGCGTAAAAAAATATATTATCACTGGAAATTGTTATGAAAAGTTGGTTATTAACCCATGCATTTCAGACGCGACAGGGCTGGAATGTCATGTCAGAGGATAGGGAATAATTAGAGATGCTATAAGATGCTAAGTTAGAGGTCTACAAATAAACAACAATCGTAGGTGTCCAGCAGCAATTTGTATAACTGATTTTTACTTTTTTCTTTACGAGTTTGTTCTGTGAAAGTTGAGCCGCAAAAGCTTAACTGCTTTTATATTGTTGCAGTTCTTTCGTTTGCTACATCTGATACTAAATGCTTCATACTACGCGAAGCAGTTTCAAAAGAATGTCATTATTCTTTATTGTCCAGCAATGTATAGCGTGAACATTACAAGATCTATGCTACAATAATTAACATTGCAAGCAAAGATTTAACAGTGAAGCGTATAATTTAGACCGACGAGTCAATTTTGAGGATACACAAAACACGTGGACAATTAATTTTCGATTAAGTAAAGGCGGCAAAGGAAAATGTCTAAATATTTTCAATAAATTACGATTTTTAACAAAGAAAGAAGATACAAAGGAAACTTAAGCAACACTGTTTGTATTTGAAAGCGTTCTCGACAATTATTCAAGAACATATTTCCTTCTTAAAAATGAATCGATATGAATCAAGGAAGACATCTCTTAAGCCTGTTTGCGAAATATATTATGTTTTATGTTTTATATCAGCGTTCATGTAAGTTTCGTACGACGTAAAAAATACTGCAACAACTGGATTTCTTTCTTAGCAGAATATGAACAATAAGACTAACCAATGCTCTTACATCACAATTTATTAAAAACAAATTTTGTATGTGCGGTTGTTGAAGTGTTTCCTTTTATTCACATCAATTTAAACCAAATCAATAAAAACCAATAAATTCCGACAATTTAGAAACATTACATGTACACCTCTGTTACAAAAGTATGTAATTTTGGGAAGACTGCTAGAATTTAATGAAAAACAACAAGACCAAATAGATTTCAATAACTTGTTAATGTAGATAAACGCTACCACATTTAGTAATGCTCTTGTAGTACACTCTTGGGTTCATTTAAAATAACTATATATGCACACCTTTCCGGTCGTATGGTGTTATTGGAATGCTTTTGGAATTTTTAGAGAATTTAAATGCAAATTGGATATTCCGCACACAACCAAACAGGCATGTGCCATGTTAATATTATACAGTACGTTTTTCATGTCAGGTAATTCACTATTGAAATAAATTTTTATAGTATTCGAAGTCGTTGCCAATAAAAATTCATATTTAAGTTTAATTGCCGACCGATAGTTTTTGGTTTTTTATTACGCGTGACGGCTCATTTAGTGGTTTGTGGTAATTATGGCACATTTTTAGTCCTATAAACCTTTGTAGGCATTACATTATACACGGAATTGACATTTATTCCGCATGTAAACATAACACTATTTTCTGTCAACTCGTTGACGAAAATTTAACAAAAATTGAAATTCCCTCTGCTAACAAATCCTTGTTAACCATGAGGAGATTACTACTTACTGCTGTAGATAGCCCGTTACTAACCATCATATTTTAAAGTCTTTCTTCATTTAAAGTTTCAATTCAGGCCTCTTCTTCAAATCTATTAAGCGAGCATATGATCCTTGCTAAGTTTTAACTCTCTATACGAACTTTTGTGGCCGTAAAAGTTCCGGCGATGCATGTTATATTATAGTGGGGCTCTAGCGGACAGATATCTGTTTAGCACTTATATTTCAGGACTTGCGATTCTAGATCACTCAAACAAAATTGATCGTTGCATGTCTTTTGTGACGAGAAAAACTGATAAATAAACGAGAAGTACCTGCAAAGCCAAAAGTCACACTACGATATGATAAAGCGTAACCAAATAGGTGAACTAAGTATACCACTTTAAAGGGTATGAAAAAAGGAAGAGAACAAGCAAACATATAAACAAAACCACAAATAAATGTAATAATAGTTGTTGTGTAAACTACTAACAGGAAATTTGTGTACGCTATAAAAGTCAAGCACACAGCTACATATATGCAAATATCCTATGCGTACGTGCAAAGACTCGCGTATACGTTTATCGAAAACTTAAGAAATTTCGAAGAAATTTTATTGCACAGGCTGTCTTCAGTTTGTGCGGACGTACGTAGTATTCAAAACGCCTTAAGGTAGACCCCATTCATAATAATCGATCTGAATCGATCTAAACCTGTCTATCCGTCTCTCTCATCCGATGTCTGTTCATTTAAATTGATGTTGAAGTTACATATCGTAATTTTTGAGATATTTTGATGAGGCACTGACACGATCAAGGACGAACACTACTGAAAACAGGATGGATCCGTCCACTTTTTTGAACATTCTCCTTATAACGCCCTATTTTGAATAATTTTTATATGGAAAAAAATTGTAATTTTTAAAATTTCTAGACGAACGTCAGTGAGTAATAGTATTTCGGCGTTCTAAACTGATGTGCAAAGTTTGGCCCATTTTCAAACCAGCCTGCATGCCAGAATTTCCAATGTTTCTGCCAAGTTTGAGGTCGATTACTTCATTCTGACAGCCAAGAGAGTGGCTAGAGCAGACGTTAAACACAGACAGACAGACAGACGGACATGCTAAAATCGATTCAGAATTGTGCGCGCATCGCGAATATCTATACATTGTGGGCTCTTTTAAGCTTCCTTCTAGACGTTGCAAAAGTGTTGACAAAGTGAATATACCTCTCTTGGTATAAAACTGTTGTAAAATATGAAAAAAGAATGCAAAAAAGTTTTTCGAAGCTTGCATCAAGAGAAAAAAATCTGGTGTATGTTACCTTTACGAATAATAAAGTTTTTCCTTCAAAGCATTCTGTTGATAGAATGCCGCTAGAGCCAACCACTTCTTGGCATACTCGCAGGCGGCAGGTACACGGGTTGTACCTTATCAGTTGTAATATAAGCAACACATTTTATACGTTAGCAATTGGGTTAAGCGTATGGTACTATATACTACGTTATAGGTGGGCGGGTAAACGGCAAGGTAGTTATATTACATCATCAACCATAATACCTCGGCGGGGGATTTCATTCAGCATAGAAAAACAATGTGCATGTAAAAACTGAGCTAACTTGTGTTGGCCTAATTTAATTTGCTCGCACTCGATTCGAATATGAAAGTATGTCTTTTTTTACTCATTACTGTAAATCTGTCTGAGACTAATGATGATTTAACACCATCCTGTTGATGATGCACAGCCCTATTGGAGCTATTTAGACGATATAAAGAATATTTTTTTCATGCGATATGTTAGATGGATTCATCGCTACACTCCAAAGTGAAAACGGCAGTCAGCTGAGCGGACTATAACCGTTGAAAGTCGCCCAAAGGGCCCTAAACACACTTTAAATTGTAAAGTAACCTTCAGAATGTCAGTAAATTTTAAGGTTATTATTACTATCATTCAGAAATAATGGCTTTGTCGACCGTTTTGCCACATATGTGTCAGAGTTAATACTTATTGATTGATTTAATATTTTTAACTTCTTTACATTACCTCCGTAGCTATAAGCGCGCAGTACTTTCACGAAGTTGTTCCTTTAATCAATGTGTTTTAGAGGCATCGTCACGTCGTGCTCCGACAATTTTAAATAAATCTTTATAGCGAGTAAAGCACGCTTTAATTTAAAACTAAAGTTTTCATCTACATAAACAAAGATAGTAACGGATCTGCTGTCTTCGTTTTCATTAATAACATTTTTTTTTTTTTTTTTGCAAAGGTTTCCTTATGGATTGGAAACATTATGGGCTTGTAAATGCAAAGGCATAAGTGTATCTTCATCTTCGACATCCATTTGTATATTTTGCTTAACACCTGCGTGAACATGACAACAACGTTATTTTATAAAACATGAGCAATACGTTAACCATTAATTTTCGCCTTTCGGATGGAGAAGAAGAAGGCGAGAGAACAAAAATATATTTGCATTGGGAATTTCGCAAAGAGATGAAGAACGAGGAAAGGAAATATATATTAATATTTAAATAAATAAGAAATATTTGTTTCAATATATATAACTGATAAATACATTTACATGTTCGTTTATATGCATAGGCATCACGTGTTTACAGATTTTTGTTCGCACACTTTTGAATATATGACACAGCCGGGGGATAAAAACATGTAAATAAGTGCATCAGCAACAACGAATATATCAACCATCGAAATGCGTACAATGCATGCATTGTCCATATGTTGAAATTATGTCACACACTGATATCGAACAGACAGAAGGCAAAAAACAAACTCAGCTTGTGTTAAAATTGTTAAACGCCTTGTCGTTAAATGTATTTATCAATATTTAATGCATTTTAAGTATTTAAGGACATGCATGCACCAGCAGGTACAGTAGCGTTACCTCCTAAAAGGATAACATAAAATTAACCGGATTAAAGGGGTTCCTCAGATTCGAACTGAAATGACTATAGTTTTTGGACCGTCATCTTAAGAGAGAGTGCACATAAAACTCTTACATTTATTTGTATGAAGCCTTTCAAGGGAAGGTGTGGCATAGTTTGAAGTTTCATTAGTAAAAAATTTGTAGAAAATATAAACACCAATAGCACTGCTACCGCTATTGTTATTACTACTGCAAGTAGATAAACGGTTGCCGATACCTCAGAAACGTGAAAACAAAAATACTTTCGATTATATCAGTCTTGTATTGAATCTTGCCAGTACCAATATCATCATTATCTCTACAGACAATGCTTCAAGCGATAATCATAAACTTTAACATAAACATAACCATACCGGCTGGCATGCTTATACTTGCGTGGCTCAATTTAGTGAAATATTTCATAAATGAAGCTCCAGCGTAAAATTATTTTGTGTCATGTTTTAAAGAAAAATAAATTTAATGATGTTGTGTTACTTTTTTTTCAAAAGATAAGACAAATGTGGAATTCTTCCCCTTTTTATAAGCAATGAAAATATGAAAAGCTGCCTAGTCATTAGTAAGAAGCAGTCAAAACAGAAGAGCGTAACATGGTCAATGTCAACGGTATGACATATCTCTCCCTAGCTCTGTGTCGGTTTATTCATTTAATTGGGTTAAGTAGTGCAAAGTGGCTTCCTTTGTGGTTAAAAGAATGTTATTGCTGTGCATTTAATCCTAACAGTAGTCCAACATGAAACCTCGAGCGTCTGTCTACATACATTGCAAACACTCACAAGCAAGCGCACTCTACTATTGTAAATGAAAAATGAGGGGAAGAATAAAAAAAAAAACCCTAGGTTTTAAAGCATAGTTACACCGTAACTGAATTCAGAAGAATAATATGCAATAAAAACATCCTTATACGCAAGGCGTACATGCTTAATCTGCAGGGCGCGAGCGTCATAGTTGTGCTCAGATTCTTTAGAAAATAAAAACAAAAATTATTATAATTCGTAACCTAATTAAAGTTAATTTTCCGCTTGTTGCGGAAAATGTGAATTCCACTACTCTTTTAAGAAGAAAAGTTCAACCTGGGAAATGGTCATAAGCTAAACGAGAGAATATCTCATACAGTTTGCTAAGAAGTGAAGGGTCTGTCCATATTGCGATTGTTTAGCAATTTCTGTCTTTGAAAATGTGAACATTATTTTCATGACATGAATTGTTCTTGTGTAAATTATATCTTCGGATAGATGAGTGTACAATTTAAAGTCTATTTTCATCAATTATAAGCAGTATTAATACTATTTTTCTGGCTTGCGACAATTAACTAGATTTCCTGAGAGCTCAGGGAAATAAAAAATTGGGGCATAGGGTATCATATGCGTTGCTAGCACAACAATGATTTTTGAATAATCATTCAAATATAAAAAAATCTCCCACGAATGAGATAATAAGACATACATTAGGACCTTCTTCCCAGTCCTTCAACACAAACAAAAACCCATAAGACTTGCAGTCAGGATAGACATTTAAGTCCTATTTGATATTCTCTTATGCTTTACAAAACCAGCATAATGGCATTGTTTCGCATTTGTAATTCTATAGAAAAAAATGCTTTAGAGCTATTAACGAAAGGTTTTCCAACTTTATTACTTATTTTTCAATGCAAAACAAGGAGCGTATATTCCCACTTCGCTTTCCTTGAGAAAGCAAACGTATTTGAGGCACTAGACTAAGTCGTTTTATATTAGATGCAATTTCTATGTGTATGTATGTATTACAAGGCATATACTTGAATCAACTACAAAACATATCAAAAGTTGTCAAAATCTATTGCCAAACGTTAATTAAATGTCGATCTATCATATATGATATTTTCAAGGAAACTGTTCTCTATGTATAAGCCTTGGCTAGGTTATAGGTACTCATCTGAGAGATTCTGCATATCAGATGGTGATTGTTAAACGATTCACTCCACTATTAGCAATTTGCAGATATTTTTCTCTCTACTATTCTCTTTATCACAGAATGTCAAAGCCTATGTTATTGTTTTAGTCAGGCAGTAGATATATGATTTTGCAACTTACAACAACTGTTCAAACTGTTTCATGTCCTTTTATGATTGCAAGTATAAAGGGCAAAACGAAACACATGATAACCTAAACAGGGCAAGAGAAAACCAAAGAATCTGCTAAAGCATTAAAGGCGAGGAGACTGCATATAAGGTTGATTGTACACTACTTCAAGAAAAAGAGACCAAAAGTGGCTCGACTTTGTGAAATGTTGAAGGAAATGAGACACACAGCCATGGCTAAATTGACTCCGAGTCTCACAGGGATTGAGAATATGTACCTCCTTGCCACTGTTGCATGCTGCTCACTGTTCTTAAACGTAGTGGATAGTAACTCTTTAGTCGATCGGACGAATACCTTGTGGCATTACGTTTATTTACAAAGCGGGGCCTTGCGGTCAATGTTTAATTTTAAATTCAGAAAATTCCCGTATATAAAAGCAAACCGTCATATAGCATATGCACTAAAGCACTTTGACTGAATCTTCGGATATCGGATGGTTGTCTTAATAATCTAAGTTAGATTGGGTTATCGAAAATTAAGGCGAAGGTATTCCAACAATACACATGACTAATGAGAATAAATAATGGTAAATAACCTGATAGTAATTTGATATTTATAAATAATTAACTGGATAAGCATGAAATGCCAGATGATTATGATACTGATAATGCCGGCAAAAACGAGAGATAGCCTACGAGTAAATGATTCACATTAGCCCAAGCAACTTTTTGCAACAATACAATGTATCGATTCCAGCTTTATTGTTTATATTCTTATCTTCTTATTTGTTGTATAGTTATCCGACATAGATGTCATAAATTCATGACATACGTGTATGCCCGCTAGACTAATGCCTAGTGATTGATTTTTGCAACTAACTATTTTATTTTATATCCGTTTGTCGTGCTCTCTGAATCAAGCAGCATTAACAACTGCTATTACGACATTCTTAGCTTAGTTATGCAATCACATTCGCTTTGGTTACCAGTTTATTGCAATTTATTTATTGATGGCACATGGAATCATGCAGTTTTTGCGCGTTTGGTTTGATATTTCTGCAGGAGATTTATTAAGTACGTCAAACACGTTAATAATGCGTTCAGAACTGAGATAGATAGCAATAATTATGTAATGGATATTTTAGCAAAGATTATAGAAACTATAGAATTTGAATGGGTGACCTAAGAAAGGTAGGAAAACCTTGGTTGCCCAAAAAAGGCAGAAAGAATTATCTAATAAGTGGCCTAATACAGTGGCTCCAACGATCTCAAATCGCAAAAATTGGCAATGCTGTGGCCTATCATGTCATAATGTAATTACAATGGAAAAAGTTGGGAGTTATGGATTTTGTCTCGCGAATTTGGCATCTTATATGCCTTTCATTCTGTCAATTAATTTCAACAAAAGTAGAGTGTAATGTGCGTATAATTTATGGGAACGACGACACTAAGATTCTGCGATATAACTCCTATACTGTTTTCTCTCAGAAAAACTAAGGGTTCCTTGCAGCACTTAACACATTGTAATGGATACAGACTTGCCCAAGAATTTGTCAATATCAAAATGATTTTAGTCAAACCGGTTTTATTAAAGATCGGTACCTCCAAAGCGCATTTCCAAAACAATTTACTCATGTTGTTAAGACTCTCAATCGAGCATCAAGCAATTTTTTTTTGTGTTTTATATATACCCACCCCTAAAGGATTGATGGTGTACTCATTTTGTCACAAGGTTTGCAGGAAGCTTCAGACACCCTTTATAGTATACATTTTTTTGGCTAGCATGAAATTTTGAATCGATTAAACTATGTCTGCCGGTCTGTGAGTCTGCGTCGTATGTGTTGTTGATACTCTCCTGCTCGCATAATTTATAATATCGACCTCAAACTTGGTAGAAACGATGGAGGTTTTCGCGTCCACTTTGATATTGAAAAGGATTTAAATTGGTTGTCGCACGCGCCCGCAGTAAAGTATAAACTGAACGCAACTTCTTTGCTCCCAGCAAAACGATGTGGCTTTTTACTTATTATTCATAAATTATGCAAGATGGTAGGCTGAAATTTTCTACATTTGTTTAACGGAAGACCGCACTATTTATGTACGAAAACAAAAAAAAGCCTGCCGTGCCCACATATAGTAATCAAATTCTTGATTTTTTTGTTTTTTTTTTTTAAGTACTTTTGCCTCATTTTCCTCATGAGGTAAATAAAACATTATATTGAAAATTATTCCGTACATCCTTCACCCGAGTTAATATATCTGTCTAAAAATGAGTCAATTGTTGGATTCGACAAGGTGGAAAGTTGGTTTTTTCTTATCAAATTTGATATATAGATTTCAAGGAAATTTGAATTTTTCCTGCAAACTATTATCGTCGATAGGTGGACGAATAAGCTGTCAGGCATTCGCACAGCTCAGACCGCAAGCTGCATGGGTAGATTTTGCAAAGGATATGATTGTAGACGTGACCTTGGGATGCTCAAGGTAGATGTTACAAAGCAATCATATTCTTGTGGAAAAATTGAGATGAACAAATAGTGGAGTAGACAGGTGGACGGACGAACAGTTTAATGTGTGAAATCTTGAAATGGATTAAATTGTTACTAAATGTAATCGAAATTTTGTATCAAACCCAAATATGTTCAGTTAACGGGGCATCTGAAGACTATAAATAGATTTTCATAATTTTTCTTCGATCTTCTATTTTAACTTTAAATATGATTGAATTCAGTTTTCATTAACAAAGCATTTCTTATTCTATTTCCTGTGTAGCAAACATTGTCACTATTTACTGGCAGAATTTTCCCCCCGGAGGTGTACTGCTCGCATTCTATATACCCATTATCCGAACAAATGGATACCGTGCAATGAAAGGTAACGTTGCTTGTTGTACGGCATATGTCTCTGCAGGCAAACACCATTGTTTGTTGTTTCTCGCTGAGACATAAATTTGGGAAAGCTTTACAGGTTTAAGAAACTGTTTTCTACGCTTACTTTCGCATATTTCACCTACGTGTGCACACACACACACACACACACGCACACACACACACGCCCACGTATTAAATTCCTAACCAGTATTTCAGAGCACGAACTAACGACGCCATTGTTTCGCGTTAAAAGCAACAGCATGTTATTTGGATGTTATTAAGCAAACGGAAGAAGAAAACTAGAACACATAACAGCTACGCATTTACTCAGTTTTTTAAAGTTGTTGCTTTATAATACCTTTAAAATCGATCAATAGCGCTTTAGGGATTTACGTTTGCTTAAGCACATAAATTTATTCATATTCCATATTGTCTTTATTTAATTTTTTAGCTCCCGTAGACTTGCTATACTTATTTTATATCTACATAATAACTTTCTATCAACTTTTGTTTCCTACAAATCTTAGCAAAGCAAAGGCTTATCAGGGCATAATTCATTTTCTTATACCCATCACCGAAAGATGGGTTTACAATACCCAGAAGGAAGCACCAGAGTATATATATATTTTTTTAGCATCAAATTCTGAATTGATTTAAGCATGTCCGCCTGTTCCTCTGCTCGTCTGTGTAACGTCTCTTGTAAACGTTCTCCTGGTCGCCAAAAAGAAGCTATCGACTTCAAATTTAATAAAAACATTGCAAGGTTGGTATTGAAAATAAGCCAAAACGGTCGAAGGACACTCCCACAGCACCGCTTGTACTAAGAACATTTCTGTTTTTCAAAGGGAATTACAAGTTGGTTTTTTGCTCAAATAAATGTCCAAAAATTGGAATGTCTATTCTATGGGCGATGCTGTAGCATTTTCGTCCAAAAAAGGAAAAAATTTACCACGCCTACGCGATATTATAGTGTATTAAAATTTAATTATATTTTTAATACCTTTATAACACGAAGGAACCAGCTTCAAAAACCTCGAAAAAGTCGAATGTACTTAAACAAAAAGAAGAAGAAATCAAGTGCGTCCGCTTCATATTAGAGAGCATGAGTATTTTGTTCTTTTACTTCTTTTATCTTTTTCGGGGTAATTGGTGATGGGTATAAGAGATTCGGTCCCGACTGAATTTAATTTTCTTACTTGTTATGGTATTTATACTATAGTAGATATTTTCTTTGTAAAGCTTGTAAATTGCATTTCATAAAGTAAAATTACATTTTTCACATTCTATCACAAGAGTGGAACTAAATTTATTCTAATGCTTATTAAGTGCAAGTCTTTACAACAGAGATCTGAGCAGTAAGACTTCTAGGTCGTTTACCATGTAATCTAAAACCATTCACCCATTTTTGTTATCTTTGCCCCCTTTTTTTGTACTATGTTCAGAGGGTAAGTTAAAAGTTGGTAGAAATTGACAGATATCCGATAGACATGCGATTATAAGGACAAACATGATTAAATCGTTTAACAAAATGATTCTAAAACGATGCGTGTACTAAATATGTGAAAACAAATTGAAAAAATTAAATTTTTAGGTTGTATTTTCAATGTCCTGTATATATATACATATATATATAAGATTCGTTAACACGACTAGAGCACAAGAACATATGATTATCGAGGTGTTGTGTATCCACGTTTCTACCGAAGCCATTTTACTTGGTTACTTGTCTCAACTTTTACCTAAACTTTTAGTTTGTCGCAAGTTTCTATGCATATATATATAGAGAGTAACATTTTATTGCTTTTCACTAAACAGATTTTTCCAAAAGACAAACTAAAATGGAAAAGTTACTCTATTCAAAACTCTGTATATATACAAAAAACTTTTTGAAAAGAAAAATGTTTATCGCCTATGTCGTGCTGTGAGAATGCCCTTTAATCGACTTGGCCCACGTTTTGTACTGGACAAGAATTTTCAATGCTTTTGGAAGAGTGTGTTTATTGCCGGCAAATCAACAGACAAATATATGGACGGGCAAGCGGGCAGACAATCCCGTCTAGATCGACTCAGCATTGGAACTTGATGAAGAATTTTTGCATTTTGTGACGTCTCGGAAATTTCTTTACGGGCATTTCGAAAAATTAACAAAGGTGTGTATAAAATTAACTTTCTGTAAGGCTTTTTTGAAGAGTAGCTAGAATGAAGCGTTTCTCATTAGGTAAATGGGGAGCAAAATGACTTTTCCTTTAAAGACTAGTAAGTTGTGTTGCCATAGCTGAGGAATTTTCTCTTTTATTTTCATTTCTGGGTAATTTAGTAATCAGCCTAGTGATTAATGTAATTTGACGTTTGCTTAATGCAAATTGAAATCGTTTAAAGTTAACCATTGAACCCAGATATTTCAAGAGCATGTAATTGATAATTCGTTTATGTAATGAAAAGGCTTTCATTTGCATGGGGGCATAAAATTCAGTAAATAACAATATATCATAAAATTTTTCCACTCGGTTTTGTTTTTATATAAACATCAGATGTTTTTAACGCACTTGCATCCATCAAGGCAATGTTAAATAATGTACGTCTTTTTTCCTCAGCTAAGGCAAAATACTGCTGAAAAAATGCATTTTGTAATAAAATATAATTTAATTTCTTTTTTTTTATTATTTTCAGATATTTTTCTCTTTTCGTCTTTCACGTATAATTCACTATTTTTATACTTAACATTCATAGATGAATTTAATGCTTCTTTTTGCGGTATATGGATGTATGAATATTAAATTTATCCCTTAAGGCTTATAGATATTTAATTAGCGTGGGATAACTGATTGCATGCGTCACATGGCAGATTCTCTCTATTACTTAGTTCAGCAATTTTAACGCTTAATTTATGACCTTCGAGTGAGTAAAAGTATGTAAATGAATTTTCAGCTTTTTATTTGAATTTTCCCAATTGTAATGGATTCAATGCGGCCAATGAAGATGGATCCATGTTTTGATAGACGATCGAAGCAAGTCGATCCCGAATATCAATAAATGGACATAATGCCACTTAATGCCTATTGCAGAGGAAAAGGAAAATTTTGTCTGTTACCAACTGTAATCGTGCCGCTTTGCGATATTTATATATTTACTTGAGCTCAATAAACTAATAAGGGAATGCTTAAGAGGTTACGTTACTACGTAAGCATGGGGTTCATTTTCGCGAATTCATCTACGAAATTATGATTAATTTATTTAAAATAAAATTTTGACACTACGAAAATTCATGTCGATTTGGACATAGTGTCATTGTGTCATAGTGTTATCCGAAAAACGACTAAAGTCAATATAAGTATTTTTTGCTGTAGAAAACACGAGGTGGAAAGCTTTTCAATGTGCTCAGGGCAACGATTGGGTGAAAACTTTCTCATATATTGTCTTGAAGTTTTAATCCTCGCGATTTGAGAAACGGTTTCGATTGTGCTCAAAACAAGCAAATCAGTTTGTATTTCACACATTCGTACGTTATAATTACGAATATCTAAGATTCATCTCAAGGCCCATAGCTTTCCTACCCTTATAATGAACGTTGTGATGATGGGCTCTAACTGAGCCGCTAATATAACTGAAACCCCAAACACTATCTTATATACATAGCTTTCCTACGCAAATGCTGATATTCTTCGTTTACCTTGAATAAATATGAAATCGTTCTTACTTATGTATGTATGTAGTTTACTATTGGTTTAGGTTAAACAAATTGTTAGCAATCTTACTAGTTCGTCTAAAGGCAAACATTGCTTGTTATTGTAAAGCATATGAGGAGAAAGTTTTCTAGAAAGCATAGTCTATAGAAAATATAAGTAACTGAAGTTACAATTTATTGTATGATGATTGTATGAAATCTTACAAGTAAAATTTGTGCCATAAATTATTTCTTAAGCTTGCAAACAGGAATTCAATAAAAATTCTTGAGTTTATACAGAATTTATGTTTACTTGGGTTTCTTTTCATTACTTTCAAAATTTATGTTGCATGTCTATTGTTGCATCCTTTCTATTCCTTAGCGCAAGGTAGAATATATATACCTGTCATACATTGGTCAATAATTCCCAGGACTACGTAGAAGATAATGTTTTTTTTTTTTGAAAATTCGATTTTTTTCATCCCCATGCTTCTCTTGAAAAGCAATACAATCCGTCCGATTCTTCTCAAAAATTTTCCTGCATCTCAAAATAAACTTCAGTCCCGGCAACGATCTAATCATTCGATTCAAAACGCGATGGATGCTTCAACATAGCAAATTCCAATTTTTGGAATTTTGCCATTGCAGTCATCAAGTTGCGGTACGGTGTAAATTTATTTCAGTGTGCGAACACGCGGTACCAATGAAGGAAAAAAGAAAAACCGTTTCCTGGAAAAAATTCTATCCAAAGAAGGGAATTTTCTTCATGCTAATATTTTGAAAGATGTCAGTTATTTCTTGGAGCTTTCAAAAATAAGATAATTCTTCTTTTTTTAATAAACGACAACTGCGCGCACATACTTGAAAATTGTGTATAACCTAACGCCTTACTTACTTACTTAACTTAGGAATGCCTCTGTGTTGCCTTTCAGCGAGAAAAACCGTGCCTTAAGTTTACATGAACTTCGTACACCCAAGCAACAATGACACTTGTTACAGCTCAGCAATTGAGCTCCAACTCTGATGCACAAAACTTGAGCAGACTGTTACATATTCACGCCATAGCTAATGGAGGGGGAGGAACAGATCGTAGTGACAGTGTAGAAGACACCTGTAGTTCGAAAATCGAAGGCTGGAGGAGAGTGATTACTTAAGGGATCGATTTCCGAGGCCGGTAGAAGATCCTCACGTACATATTCACTCGAATCAAGAAGCTGTGATGCTTTACCTACTAATCGCGAAAAATCCTGGAGCAAGACATCTTATGTAAGACTAACGAAGCCACATTGAGATTATTGCGCGATAGTAACATACACCTCTACAGTTGAAAATGGCTGATTTACTATCTTGCATGTATTCACTCTTTGTCATAGGCCAGCACATTACGTACGTGAAATTATTTTGGTTGACGACTATAGTAATCATTGTAAGTGCTTTTGAGAACATTTACCATGTTCAGGTGTCAGTGAATTTATGTTTTCATCTCTCATAAATTTTGGTTTTGTGAGCGAGAATGGCCTAGAATTGAGGAAAATCGGTCAGGTGCGTATCATACGCAACAATAACTGTGGAAGTTTCGTACAGCCAGGGTGCGCAGTGCTGATGATGCGGTATACAATGTTTTAGCATTTCTCAATAGTCATATTGCATTTATTGAACAACTGCTTTAACCACTGTTGACGAGAGTCCAAGAAAATCCCATATGCGTTGTTTGTCTTATCTTTGACGCCATCAGCATGGATATGTTTCAGTATATCGGTGCGCATCGGCTAACTTGCATTGTGGTTTTGAGGATATGTGAGCCCAGTGAAAAGAGCGGCAGGTCAACACGACTTACAACGACATATACGCCTATGATAACTAGCGGTTTATTTTATGTGGACAAAACGTACTTTAGTAAATCGGACAAATACGACGTAGTGATGGATGTGTGGGGTGTTGAAAACCCCGAAATTTTATTTCGTGTTTAGCAATGTGATGGTAGTTTAGAGATTATACCGTGCAGCCATGCAAGTCATGTATTTAGCAGACGGCATCGCTATTCATTTCCGGGCGGTAGGGGCTATGTGTTTGCACGTAATATACGTCTAACTGCCGAAGTGTGGATGAAGGAGTACAAAAAATACTACTATTCAGCAGTATCGTTAGCGGCAAATATGTCACGTGACAAGGGTGTGTGTAGGATGGAAATTTCATTTGTAAACTGACTTTGGTTTTCCAATAGGATATAAATTTGGTGCTTCCCTTGTTCAGCGTTAAGCTCTTTTCCTGTATGCGTTCACCTTAAAATCCCTATTTTTTGTGTTTTTTCATTTAATCTTATTATTTTTTTTTTTTTTTGATTTAGCTTGTCTACCGTTTGCAACAAACGTTGCATATGGACTTGTTACGTCTTCTATTCTTTTATTTTTGTTATTCCTTTTTACGTTTGTTGACCGCTTAGCTTTGAACCGTAGGTTGCATTATAAATCATTTAGATGGTATTTAGTGAATTTATATCCGGATTTACAAATGCCGTTACTCCATCTTGTGGGAGGATTATGGTATAGTAAAAATTTCTTCTTGAATACAATGAGAAATTTATTTGATGACACTGTGGGTAAGTAAATGCCTTTCAATAAATTCTTTGCAGTTAATTTATTTCTTGTAATTAACAAACGATGAGCATGAATAACGGAAGCAAAAAATTGCAAAGTAAATGAAGAAATGAATGAAATGAAATTTGTAGTGCCTTATAAAAAATAGCACTGAGATACAAACTTGATATCCTTGCCTACATGCATACGTGCCTTCATTGAGCTCCTGTATAAACAGAATTTTTTATAGCAGTGGACAGGAGAAGTGTTCATAAAGAGAATATATATTGCTTAGCAATTTTCATTCTCTTTTCCACTCCGCTTACAGCACCGTTTCAATGTCAAAATACTGATGGAAATAAAGATTGGATTTTGAGCGTTGAACACGATGATCTCTGTTTAAACCTATTGCAATTTTCACGCGGTTCACAGGTTGCAATGAAGTTTTGTAATTAGTCCGAAAATCAACATTGAAGAATAGATGAAGGCGGTTTTATGCGTCACCCCAAACCAACCGTTGGCCTCGATTCGAGGGATCATCAGGGGCACTGTGTAACAGCATAAGCCTGTAATTTAGCTTCAGGTATGCAATGTTGGATGTTTACTGTAAGCTAAAGACCGTCAAATCATTATTATACAAAATGAATCGATAAGCGAATGAGTAAAGGACGAAACTAAAAGCAAAATGTGATATTGAAAGTATCTTCCTTTCAAAACATATATTTGGGCAACAGCAACAGCAATAGCACCTCTCTAAAACGATGATGATGATGATGAAGAATAAGATGGAAATCAAAAATCGAAATCGACAACATCATCATCACCATCGTTGTCTTTGTTATTGATGTTAGAGATTTATGCGGATGGATTGTTGGTCTTATGTTTTGCTTGCTCAGGTGATATTTATGTTATACGACTGTCTATAATATATTCAAGTTGTTTTTATAGTATTTTTCTGTTGATTTATGTGAACTATCTAACGTTAATGGTTTCATTAAAACGCTCGTTATGATCAAAGTAAAAATAGAAACAATTGTTGTACTATACTTGGTTGAATACTGGAATGGGGAACCCTACTAGTACAGTTTGATCTGTAAAATATGCGAAAGTGCAATAAGTGATATAGTCTTCACAAGTAAAAATATAAAATGATTTCATTTTTTCATCTTGTCTTTCTTTGCTCGCTAGATTAAAGAAAGGTTACGAGTTTTGCTTGATTTGAAGTCCTTGGAGGAGCGCTGGAGAAAGTAATAGCTATGTGATATTCTTGTTCCAAGTCAAATTGGGGATTATATTGCATCCATCCTCACATACGTATGGCAATCTGATGTAATTCTTATATTCATTACCGTGGAGCAAAGTAGGCTTGTGTTGTCATTTTTTTTTTTTTTTTTTGATGCTTTGCAAAAGCTATATGAAGTTCTTTTTCCAAGAAGTTGATTTAAATATATCTTTGTACCTGTTACCTCTAATAGCGAGGATTATTACTACGTTTCTTACCTTCTGCTGCTCATCCCAATGCCTAATAGAGAATAAACAGCAGTGCGTAGAGACCAAGCACAAAATAAGATTTAAAAATGTTTAGCTATCTCTGTTATTCTTAGTAACCTTTGAGGCCCGAATGTATAAAGAGACATAAATGTATCCATGAATTAAATACTTGCAACAAATCATCACTCTATCTAGAACAATAGGAAGCTTCGAATTTATATGACGAATAAAATATTAAAATTATTTAAGCAAAGTTCCACATGTAGACGCGTTTCACACAGCGTTGAAAATTTCGCTGGCGAATAACTTTCTTTCACTTCTTCCAAATTATAATCAGAAGTTTTGAGTCCGAGTTAGTAAACATTCAAAATCTGTTCCAGAACGAATAGAGGTTAGAGTTCCTTTTTATACGCTATATATATACGAACTTGCGGTAAAGGGGTCCATTAGGTGTCTACGGATGTGTGCAATACGCAGAAGTATTTGAGATAGGTCCACTTTCTATTATACAGAACGATTCAGTTTCACTTCGTAGATTGATTTAAGCGATCGATCGATCTGTCCGCTTATCTTGTTTTCTTGTGTTCAACCTACAGGTCGCAATTTTTGACGAAATTCGGTACACCGACGCATTTCGCACCAATCGCGAAATTGAAATTGATCTTTATGTGAGTAACTCTAGATTGGTGTAGGGTATTTAATGGTAGACTATACCCCACTATGGTGGAGTTAGCTGATTTTACGATAGCGGTGATGGATATAAAAGCCGGAAGTAAATTCCTTATATTCTTCTCTTTCTATTCTTGATTTATGAATGTAACAAAAAAAGTAGGTGTCAACTCAATTTTTGTTATTTCCATCATTTTCTGTGTTTCATGTGTCAAAATTCTAGTGATTATTCGAGGGATTTACATCATGATATTGAGTTTCAGAAAAAGTGCAATAATTTCACTTCACTTCACATTCATTCTAAATTCAAATTTTCTCCTCTTTTTCAGTTCCATTTCTTTACATTTTGTTATTTTCATTATATCTTCTTCTATCCAGATTTACTTCCAATTATAATGTTGTTACTGTTCAGTTTGTATCATGTTTGTGAGTATTATACCTTACGGCTGTAGTTAAAAATAGGCAGACAACAACGACTGGTAATGAAAGTTGATAGTGCGTGATGTGATGAAAAGTTAATTTGCCTTACTGTGGATTACTGCGGATTACTATAGATGCATCCATCCACACTGCCATAAAAAAGCAACTCAGCCTTTGCTTTATTTTAATAAAAATTGATGAGAAAAATGTTTACGGCATTCTTTCCGCTTTGACTTTGAATGGATAGCAAATTGTGCATCCACATAACATAGGAAAATTTCTCTTATTTTGGTTTCGTTTTGGCTTTTCCTACAAAGCGTAGTGTGAGTAAACACTTTTTAAGCAAGATTTCGTCTATGTGTTTTGGTTAATTTTAAAAATTCCTTTTTCCTTTTTTTTTTTTTGCATCTTTGCAAAATTAGTTGCGCTCAAGTGAATTGAAATTCAAAATATTCATTTTTAAAATTCATTGCGTGTAAAATGACTTGGCATCGTTTACCGTTCAAAGAAATAGTAAAATAATTCTTTGAAAAGCTGTTATGTAAGTAAATAAAAATGTTTCCTTTTAATTAATAAGATTTTTTTCATTTTCTATATTAGGTGGCGGTTTAAATGTTTAATGGCGTAAGCATGTTCGAAAAATTGATATTTGTTGGATACGATGCACAAAATATTTTCTTTTAAGGAAAGAAAAAATGTTGCCGGCGAAGACTCCCTAATAAGCACAAAGCTTACACTTCATTGTTAGAAAAAGCATTTTTGTGCTGCGTGCATTTTGTGGTGATGTTACGACCACTCATTATTGGCAAATGCCTAAGCAAAGAAAAAACGCGAGCTCAGACATGTGCGTCCTCTAAACGTAGTGTTAGATCCATTTATGGGCAAGTCTGCGTCATATTTGTTTAGTAGAAAGTATTGATTTAATATAACTAGTTTTCGGACACCTTCTCACGGCCAGTAAGGCTTTCTTTGGAAGCAAGCATATGTGTTGCGGCACAACGTACTGAATGATTGCCTTTAGCTTTAATATTTTATTTTGTCAACATTTTCGACTTGAATTATGAAACAGCTTTACAGTCGTCTGTTAAGGCATCATGCTTTCATACACGAAGAGTACATAAGCCAGATTCATAAGTGAGACGCATAGATGAGCGGAATAAGCCAGATGCATAGACAAGATGCATAGATTAATAGGCGAGATATAGTTGCGACGTATACACGAGGTGCTTGGCGAACGCATAAGAAGAGTAAAATTGACCACGCCTATTCTTGAAACAAACAGGAACAAACTTTTTAACCCCTTTTCGTAAAGGCTTTTCTACGAAACGTGAATCTCTTTATGATAAAAAGGTGCAATTTTCAATATTTCATTGTGAAAACTAATTTGTAAATATACAAAAATGCCAACCTTACCGAATTTGAACCAAGAACCAAGAAGGATTATTTTTTGGTAAGGATTCTCATTATATTGTAAACCATTATACGCCAAAAAGATCTAATTTTTAACGGTTCATGGTAATAATTTGATATAAAAATGAAGTGAAACAAATTTGAAACATATGGGTCCTTGGACCTCACTCCATACAAAATTTCTCGTATATAGTAATCCCTGGGGAAGTTTAATTCTTAATATTTTATGAACAAAATTTTTCCATATAGAAGGAGTTAGCGAAAAAATGGGAAAATAGGGAATTTGGATCGCTTAGGTTTATTTTTTAGGTCCCAACAAATGTAGGGATTATCATGAGATCATGTCGTTATATGGAGACAAAATCTAATTTCCAGTTTCTTATAACGGAAACTGAAAAATAATAAAATATTTATAACGTAAGCTAAGTTTACTAAATGCCATTCAGGCATTACCCTTCGCGTAAAAAAGGGTAATTTTTGCTTCATTATTATTAAAGGAAGTGAATAGCTAGCGTAGCGGTGTAGGGTATCTAATAAAGTTTTATTTTTTAAGTATTACATGCAATTAGTTCCAGTTCTCAACGCTGTGTTGTAGAACAACGAAGCATTTAATGAAAACCGCAATGTCCTTCCATAAGCGATTTAACTTCACATGTTTTCATACTCACATATATACATGTCCAAATACTGTTTAACCGCTATTAACAATCCACGTGTAGGAAAAGGCCTAAAATGATTTCTTGTACCAATGGTTTCAAATTCTCTTCTGCTAACGGACGTTGAATGTGTTGTAATAAAACGATTGGAGAATATCAGGAAAATAGAATATCATTAGAATGCCTTTTATTCTTAAAATAAAAAGGTTTTTTAAATAGAAACGAAAGTTAGCAAATCGCACAAATCACTTAATAAAATATATTAAAAAATTTGGGCAAATACCTCTACATATACTAACCAAAGTGTATAAGATGTGAACTGTAGATAATGGATGGCGTTAAGCAATTAAAGAGTGTTTAAAACAGTATGTGGTTAACAGTTCGACCAAAAAGAGCAATTGTTGCACTCATTTTTCTGTTTTCTTAAAATACTCCACTTAACTTGAGAATAGTGGAGATTTCAGAAAAATTCTGAGTTTAAATGTGCAAGCGATGCTAAGATATTCATTACTTGAACTGCTTTTGCGGTAAATTGTCCGCAACTAAAACCAACTGAATTACTTTATCTATCTTATTTTCTTAGAGCAGAGTATTTTTTGAATCCTTTCAGATTGTCATTAAACTTGATTTAGTTTCCGGTAATGTTTCAATAAATCTTTTAATCAGACCGCCTTCCGATAAACTGTGCAAAGTTCATGCATTCGGACAGTTTTCCAGCAATGGGAATAAAGTTGACCGCAAAAGTCGGCGTACAGGTTCCTTCGTTCATCTTTATTGAAATTAGCCGCTTAAAGGGATGCGCTTTCCGTCTACGTATCATTAGTTTATGAACTTCTTGCGGTACAACCAACGTTTGTTTCGAAGATTTGCAATCTTTTACATGCGAAATTTGCCTGGAAATAGTGTTTAACGTAACTGTCGCCTTTGCATTTTCATCTTTGGTTTTCCTGGTATTCCTCTCTTTTACGTTTAAATCCATCGCTAGATACAAAGCATTGAATCAATGATTCCACTCTTGAACTGTAGGCCTCAGGAGTACGAATTTTGTATGTTGAACATGGAATACATCCTGGTTTATTTACAGCACTTACATACCCTACTGAAACAACATAGATTTTTACAGATTAATATAATGAAGGCTTTATGCGTAAATGATTTTGTTTGGAATGAAAAAACAATTTTTATTCACATTGATGGAATATTTAAAGGCTAAGTTGCTAAGTTGTTTGTTGATAAAGCAAAATTAAACGAAATTTTGTTGTTCTTAGTTTTATATAAGGCGCTCTATACCTTATAACACACACCTCTCAGCTGAGCTCTCATTAGATTAAATAGAAACCCACCAGTTGCTGTCATGCTATGAATTTGTTTCATAAATATAAAGCAACAGGATGCCAAAAGAGCAAAATTGATACAAATCAAGCAAGCATCGGAAAGGAGGTATTACTTCGAATATCTAGTTCTGAAAGCCAGCAAGTTGACTGGAATCACATTTAAGCCTTCTTTCCTTTTTAAAGATATCTTATCGCTTCGGATCAGTAAATTTTTAAATTTCAAAGTATTTAGAGTTCCATTTTTAATGACTTCTTACCGATTTATCATTCATTGTAACACTTCACTCATTTGAAGAATTGCATTTAATATTAAACAATGTGACCTATGAAGACAAATGTCAAAGGAATTCAACCAAAAACCATCATCAAAGCAATGCTGAGTTTCTATTCCAAACCAGTTGCAATCTACTAATGTAATGAATGTTTGCCTTTATGCGTTTGTGAATATATGAATGTGTGAATATATCATGTATTATATAACCGACTTACTGGTGTGCTTAAGAAACACTTGAGCACAAAAAGAGAAAGGGTAGAATGCTAATTACAAATCAGAAATGACGGACTGCAGACATTTATATATTGTTGCGGTTTTTAGAATGAGTTAGTTGCATCATTTTATTCTCCTTTTTGTTTTATACTGCAAGCAATCAAAGAATACGCAACATTGCGGTTATAGTTTTTTTTTTCTCATATCCAAATTTAAACAGTGATTTTTGTTTGTATCGCACAAGTAGACGAATGTCAAGAAGGCATTAGCTCAATAGCTGCAATGGATGGATATCAATGAAGTGAATCATATAAAGGCAAGTAAAAGCATTTTAGTACGGCATGGCCCACCATTGAATACACTACACCACTTTGCTTAGTTCAGGTAGCGACTTTCCAAACTAAGGCTTCATATGGAAACAGCTCAAGAAGGTTGGCCGATCGCTGTCACTGTACTGAATTTCATCAAAATATCCATCTCTTGTACAAATTTAACCCTTGTGCCCTTGCGGTACTCTTGGAGGACAAACAGTGTAATGTGTAATAAGAAAGAAAATGCTCTATTTTTATTGTATGGAGCTGCAAATATTGTAAACAATTTTATTTAAAGAGTTCATGGTAAATAATATAACTCAGGACCGCGTGCTCATGATAATGACAGTTGTTTTTTTGTTTGAACCAATAACAGCAACCGCGGTTATAACTATTAAAGTGTGTACGCTATGTACTTTTGGGTGTATTTGTATAGTCTTCAAACTTTTATGAAGCGCAGATGAGGCTTGAAGATTTGGGGAAAAGTTGGGTGTAGCTACCTGTATTATCCATTCGTAGTCCATGCAATAAGCAACAGAGAAGCAAACAGCATTAGTGACCGTACCAGGCGATCTCGCGAATTGAAAACTTCTTCATGGTTTTGTTTCCGAAAAGACTTGAAATTATTCGCCGGTAAGACAGCATTGCCTTTTGAGGTGAAATGAAATAACAATCAACCACGACTTCAAGGCTCGGTTGTTGACTGATAATTTGATTAATAGGTGAAAATAGCAATATCTTATCCACTCATCAATTCAATATTTGGTAGACAATCGATTCCAACGACGTCATTTGGTCATACTTAACGAGGCCAGTTCGCCGTAAGACTCGGGTACAACATGAAAGAATAACACAATCATGACGAAAAGATAATAGTTTTAAGAGCGGAAGAAAGTAAGGGAGTCTTCCTTACAAAACATAGTAATAGTGTAACCTTAAATCATAAGTTTGCCAAAGTATAGGCAACAATAGAAATTAGCTCTCTTAGCACAGCTCTGATGCGCTTCTTTGAAATTTTTTCGGACACACATTTTTCAAGCACACATAATCATATAACGATGATTTGCCATAAATTATGCTCTCTCTAAGCATTCTCTGTGCAAATGTATGTTCCCGTATGGTAGTCTTGTTTTTTAATATGTGCTTTTTAGTAAACATTCTTCAGCGTTAATCTCATAAAAAAGTATATCATTGCAGTTGTCGTTTTTCTTATTTAAAAAACATCGAAAAAGTTTGTTTTGTTGTCCTCCCAGCTTCTAACCTGAACGCAAAGCAAGCAATGTTGATTAGTTTATTTTCTTTTTTACCAACTCTGTGGGTGTGTAAGAAGCTCTAAAGTAAACTTTTTGCATGAAAAGTTGTTTCCATAAAAAGTAGAAAACTCCCATATTTCTCAAGAGTGTCGTGCAAAATTTAAATTCCGGGATATGGCTTGTTGTGCATGCAGCAAATATTGGAAGAACAAAGTTGAGAAATTTACATTCGCCATAAGAAGACTTTGCGATACCTCTCATTTCAAAGACATAAAAAGAGATTGCTTATAGGTAACCGAAGGGGAGCAAATTACCATCGCTTAGGGCTAACTAGAAGATATCTGATCTGATTATATAGTAATAAACATGATATAAATTCGAAATGTTCTTTTTCGTTAGGGGTTGACAGTGGTAGACGGGTTTTGTGTACAGTTACTTTCAGAGCGGATGAATGAACTCAATCTAGTAACACATATGCCGCCTTTTACCTTAAGATGAAAGACACACAAGCAGAAAAATGCGCTTAAACATCATCCTCACCAAGAATTTCATTCTTTGGGCCGTATGTTTAAAAACTGAATGGTGATAGTTACGTCCATAAACTATTCGGCGAAAATTTAGCAAACACACTTTCGTAAATTTTCTTGCTACCTTTTTAGAAGCGCGAGCGCATTAGGTGAGAGGGTAACGAATTGAAATCTCATAATCGTTGCAACGTCTCTTTCTGTAAAAACTGAGCAATTCTACTTTTTTTTAAATGAAACTTCGCTGCAAATAAAAGCTGCGCAGTTTTTATAAAGAAAGTTCTCTCAAGCATACTTCAACGTTAGAGTCATTTTTGCAAATGTCTTTAGAAATCGTTTTAAAAAGTTTGCATTACGTTTGCTTCTTCCACTTACCTAACAGCATCCTAATACTGCTTATAGAAGCCAGAGCAACATTTCATAAAAAGTCTACATATATACATATATATATATATATATATCTGTATGTATATCTATTATATATATGCATATACGTACAACTCGTATGCTCTTTATAGGGACATAGATGTATATTAAGTGTTTAAATCAATGTCTTGCTTTTCTGTGAGCTTTGATGTTGAAGAGATGCCACAACCAACCAGTAGACAAACAACATGTAGAGATGAGGTAGTTCTAAGTGTACAGTGTGCGAGTTACTGACCTGATAATAAACTACAAAGAATTATTAAATGAGATCAGTGTTGGAATAAATGTGTGCGCATGTAATAGGTAACGTGCCAGCATCGGAGTAGACATATGCAAAGGCAGGAGAGGAATGCAGGGAGTGAAGCCAGTTTAGATAAATACCTAGCAAAATAGTTGTACACTCCTTAAAACAGAAATATTGTTGTAAGGACCTTTGTTGAGTTTCATCCTAACATATTTAAACGGGTGAAAAAGAAAATATTACTTGTGTACGTGTAACGTCTCTTATCTATAATCTTCGAGTCCCTAAAATGTGGAAGAACTTTGGAAGTTCCTGCTGAATCCATTGTACTGAAAACGTTCACCGTCGACTACAGCACACATACAGCGCAACATACATTGAAAACATATGTGTCCTCAAAAGTAAAAAAAAAAAAATGGATTTTTCTTTCTCTAAATATGTAAATCTGAAATCGGAATTTGTGTATGGATGCCCCAACAGCACACGTGAAGGACACCGCCCATGTCTACACTTGTATTTGGTCATAGCAACAATAACTAATCGTAATATCAACACATATTCCAAGGCAAAAATTCATTCTCTAACAACAAAAGTTTAAAGCATTTTTTTTTTCTGGAACCGAATAAAAAAATAACCTAATTAAGGATGAAAAGTGAACTTATTGCTGGAATTCCAGACCTAACAATTCATTAGTAGATCCAAGAGTGTCATTCACATCGGCTACGAGACTGAGTTACGTTGGCAGGAAGACAATGTTCTTTCTTTGGTAGAATCAGAAGAGTTAAAGTCTGGTGAAACGATTAATGCCAAAAAGACACCAGCAACAATTAATTGATTTGAATTATTCACAGCATAAAAACGTGCGAATTATCGTAAAAGTCAAGAAAAAGTTTTTTTTTTAAATGGGTTCACGATATGTTGAAAGCATTCAACCAAGACTTGCTCACACAACTCGAGTTATTTTTGCTGAGTAGCGATGAACGCTTTGGCTCAAACGAGTAATAGCTTCTGTTAGCGTGCCGCTCACAAATTTTATCGATAAACTTGGTCGACTTCATGTCACTATTAATTTAAGTTAACAATAAATTTCAACTCCTCTGACTTCAATTGTTAATTGATTCTTAAGGCGAAGAACTATCTAGCAATATAACAATATAACGAAAGCAATACTTACCTTATTTACCACGCATGGCGTGATTGGAACTTGTAAGTGAGTGCTTGGTCTTATTCAATTGAATTTTTAAGCTGGCGCGGATTTTCTATAAAAAAAAAAAAGAAAAAAACGAAAGATTACGCTCGACATCACAAAGGAAATTTTGGTAGCTAAAGCAAGTCTTCATAACGTAAATATTTTATCTGCGCTTGTACTAAATGTTATTGATTTTGCTAATTTTTTTACCTTAATCTTACTAAAGTGAAAAAAAATGGAGAGTCGTTTTATTATTTTAGACAAAACTTTGCGAGAAATGATGACAAATCTTTACAAAAGTTTCTCAAATCTGGAAAATAGAATAAACGACAAAATTAGAATTAAATTAGGGCGAAAAATTCGCAGAAAAATCCACGAAAGCAAAAATAAAATTGCTTCTAGCAAAGTTAAATTATTATGTAATGGAATATTTATTGTATTAAATTATGCACAAGTTTGTTAAACAATTACACAAAATTGAACCTCGCACACCAACAATAAACTTGTTGAGAGTGCAGAAGAGCGGTTGTTATTTCCCCTGTTTTAAGAAAGTTGAATCATTTCAGAAATTGACATTGAAGAAAAACTTTATTCATTAAAAATTTTCAATATCCTTTTCTTCAATTACAACAGTTACAACAAAGCTATCAATCTTCTCACAAATAATTAAAAAAACATGCTTAAAAAAGCAAAAACACTACTGTCGGCCAGGGATCATTGTTAAATGCCTTACGCACCATCTTACAGTTTTTCACATAGCAAATGTTCGAGAAAGGTATGCGAAGTGATCGAAAAAGTGGTTCGATTGGAACAAAAATCCGTCGGTGTAACAAATTTCACAAAAATATCTCGAGCTTGTTCCCTATAAGCTGCACACAAGAAAACAGGACGGACAAACGGATAGACAAGTGACCTTCAATGGATTGGTATAATACATTATGGGTCTATGTAAAAGCTTTTTAATTATTCGATGCATCCATACAAGGTTTATATATCTCCCAACTGTTGTAGGGTATAAAAATGGGAAGTTCAACTAAACTTTTTCAATTGATTGTGTTATTTAAAAAGATTTAACTTTTTACTTATAATCGAGGAATGAAAAGAAAGAAGAAATAACTGTAACAATTAACGGTGGAAAATAGAAACAACTGAGAAGAAGATTTTTATAGCTTCAAGACCGAAACTCTTACTACTCATCACTGACTACTTTTTAACTTTTTTTCAAAACAAATCGGAACAAACGGTCCAATTTCGGGTAGTAGAAATCTAAGAGAGAATGGAAACGATAAGAAATCATTCACAGTAGAATGAAAAACGTATGACTTCGTATCTGCCATGGGAGATTTCGCTTATTTTATAATTACACGTCTTAAATAAAAGAAGAAAAAAAAAATGGTATATAAGTCATTTTGACACAAGCTAAACATGATAAGAAAATCTCTTCCATATTTGTACCTTGATTATTATAGCAGCCGCTTGATTGAACATGGCTTAGGAAGTAAGCAGAATCCTTTCCAATCAAGCAAAGTGACCTTGGAAAAGCTACTTAGAAAGCCGCAAAGTATTGCTTTAAATCTACTTAGTTTCTTTGATGCAAAATTCTCTTCTTTTTTTTTTTTTTTTTTTGGTCTACCAGTGTTGATATTTATATTTGATTGGTCGTTGTGCGTATTTCGTATATGCGATTTTTCTCTATTTTATTTGTGTGCATATATGACATTTGATAAGATCTTGCGGTTGGTTGTTCGTAGTAGATATACATTTCACAAGAATTCTGTTCAATCTAACATCTGCAATAGTAAATATGCAGAGAATTTGAAAGTTCTTATATTTACTATGATAACAGATTGGTTGTCCGGAGAGGGCACTAAAACAAATTAAAATTTTATAATCGAGCAACACAGACCTTTACGTATCCTAAGCAATTTCGTCTAATATAATTCTTCATTTATCTTTGTAATAACATACTAAAAATTAAATCTTCTTTGCTTGTAAAGACATACTTTCCATGAAAGGGATTATTAAACATGAACGGACCTAACGTAAATTTAGCAAAATGAAAAGTCTTTTCTAAATTATTATTATTCTTCGCCAACCTTCATCACAAGGTACTAAAACCCAGGCTTTATTGGCGTACTTAGGCTTACTTTTCTCTCCGCATCGAAAAAGTAGCCCCCAAGTGCAATAATTGTATATGTCAAATCAGTGTTGGGGACGTGCTCTCACTACATATGAAGGCTTACTTTTCGTAACATTCATTATATATAGAAAAGAGATAAAGATACTGTCTCATATGGTCCAAATTTTGTGCGAAAACTTAATCGGTGCCTGCGCACGAAGGTACTCATTGGACGGCTCGCCTCTTCGCTACCATTAAGGTGGACGTAACCAAAAATAACTTGCTGGTCATATGGTCTATTAGAAGATGAGTTACTGCTACCAGCAACTGACAAATGCTGCCTAATCTTAAATAAACCCTAGCAACTCTACCGATCAAAGTGAGGGACTCCTCCTAACGCATCTTAAGTGCGCTTGCAGTACTCTGCATCTTGCTGCTACCCTGTGCTTCTAGACAAAGCTTTGAGATCGTAAGTATCGTTTTACAAGAGAGATAGATCAAATTACCCGATTTAGCTATTCATAGTTTTCAAGAATACTTAGCGCTTATAGAAGTTGCGATGAAATATGTAAAACACTTGATAAATCTAATATACTTCCCATTATAGTAATAAAGCAGCAAAATCGTAATACGAAACAAAGTTAAACAGTGCAAAAAGATAAATATAATAAAGAGAGAAATAACTTTGGGAAAACATGTATTTGTTTTGGAAGCAATTTAACGTAAACTCTAAACATCATTTAAAATTGCAAAGGAAAATTCACTGAAATATTCTATGCTGTAAGAATATTTAGAAAGCTTCAAACTCTTATTCGGTTATACGAATATTTTCACGTAACCGCAATAACCGACATATATCTGTCTAATATATGTTAACCATCACGATATTTGCTTTGTTCACACAAAGTCAGCACATTGTTGTTGTATGTACATTGGCTCGCGACCTTTCGTGAATACGTGACATTGTGTTGACATTTCACATCTTCTCGCATGAAATGATTAAATTACTAGCGCGCTTACACTTGCAGTTACTTGTACACGTGACCATGTAAACACATGGTCGGTGTTAAAGCGTAAAACAATTTAATTTTTTTTTGTTTTTTACACATAATTACTTACGTGTCATAAAAGTGAAGAAATCTAAGCGCAAATTCATCTAAATATGTGTACCACTTGGACACGTATCCGCTTACATTATGAGCATAGGTGCTTTGCTTTTTAAGTAATTTATGCATTTTGCAGCTGTATTGCTGATGATTAGGCAATGAAACCTAGATAGGTAAAGTTTAATAAATTTATATTTTTACCGCGGTCGAGATAAAGAAAGGAAAATAATCCCATAATTTGCTTTAATATGTTTTGAAATAATCGAATGTAAAAATTAGGAAAGTTAAATGCTCCCCATGGATGCATCTATTCGGCTTGTCCTTATCCAAATTAAGTAAGTATTAGGTCGAGTCATAAGTGATTTCCGTTGCACCTAGGTAGAAGCTATTGTTCGTGTTTACCCACTATAAGTCACCGAAACAAACTCGTTTTTATTTTCACTATATAGATGAGGATTCAGTTAGTCTTCCGTCAGCTGATTTATGTGGTGCACGTTACATTCAACTGTTTTTCTCAATCCATGAGATGGACACATTCGACTTGTAATGCTTTGTGAACTTAAACAAGGCAATAACGGTTAGGCGACAACTGAAAAAATGTGTAGTGTACGCGATGAAAGACTGATAATTGATCGGGCAGTTTGAAATTGGTTTGTCAAATACCGTTTTGGAGATACGACCTTAGACGACGCGATGTCCTGCCGACTTTGACGACAACCTTTTGAAGACAATATTGGTGCACAATCCACGCCAATCAACAAGAGGCATAACAAAAAGTTTGAGAACCTCACAATCAACCGCTAAATTAACATAATTTTGTTAGTCAATGAACACAATAAAAATGTCTGATGAAAAACCTGAAGTTATTTATGACCTAATATTTTAAAATTATTCTAATATTTGTATATATAAGCGTTTCAGAAGGGTTGATGGCATTTATAGCTACAAAAATACTTTTCTAGAACGGTATATAAATTAATAATAAAAATATTTTTAGTACTTGTCCACTTGCTGTAGCGGGACATTGCCGCGTACCGTTCGTCTTTAAAATAATTCTAAGATATACATCAACTTGATTAACTATCAAGAAGATTTTTATATAGATTCGCCAAGGGCTAAACTGAAACCACTTTAAAGCTGGGAAATGCTTATTTAAATCAGTGCTCATTAGTCTATGTTAAGTGCCGTAACGAAGCCTTAGACTTTTCTAAGATTAGTTCACTTATTGGAAAATTCGCAGACCATGTTCGGACTTAACCCAACGTTTAGGTTCAAAGATTTAATTTTAATAACTTGCGTATACCAACAGCAGATAAACCAACGGACCACTGCATTGGCGTAACTAATGAGGTAGACTTAATTTTATTCACATTCTGTACATATATTTTATAAAGCTTCCGATGCGAAATTCTGTTTCGTCATAAACGTTAATATAAAATTAATGCATTATTATATGCTTCTCTATTGGCTATGGAAAGCTGTGTATGTTAATTATGCAAACGGTTAAACTGTAATGAATATTTAATATGCAAATGTTTCGAAACGCAAATATAGTCTTATTACATACAGTAATTAAAACCTATACGTTAAACATTGAATTTACATTGAATTTACAACCTATAATACCCATAAATTCAACACGCACATGTATGAGTTGTGCATTTTGTATTGAGACGGAGCAGGGTTCGTCTGTGAATTTACCGCAATAGTTAAACCGCAACGTAAACTGAGACAAACTCGGTTTTTCAAAAAGAATACAAAAATGATTTTTTTCCTATTACACGTAAACTACATAAAGATTAAGCCACACAAATTTAAGTATTATTCTAGGGGCGATGTTGTAATGCCTGCACTAATATGGTAAACATTGATCACGCCTACTTAATGTTATAATGTATCATAATTTCTTTTTTTTTTCAATACATTTATAACGCGCAAAAGCAAGCTTCTAAAATACCCCAAATTGTATACGTTCTTAGCCAATTTCAAATCCAGAATGCACCTAAACGTCTGTTCAACTGTCCATCTGTCCGTCTGCGTAACTTTATGGTATTTGTGGTAAAAATTTTCCCATCTGCAAAAATGACGATATCGCCAACGAACTTGTAGGAGAATATGAAAATGACCAAACTTTTCAAAGAACACGCCTACAACGCCCATACGTTTATTTGGCAAAAACAGCAAACACTTTTACTTTCCGTGCCTTTTGTTTATTGCTGCATTGCTGCCCCACAACTATATCGAAAATCAGCCACACACATCCAATCCTAAGGGATATGAAAATTTATATTTTCCCCTTTTTTCCAATCTTTAACAGAATAATGGTAATGGGTATAGAAGATTCGATCGTAACCGAATATAATTTTCTTACTTGTTTAATTTCATTATTTAGTTGTTACGGATCAATAACAAGAGAATTTACATATATATCGTCCATTAATCGAATGAGTGGAGAATATTTGCTCAGGGAAATCATTCATAATTAATATAATAATCTTTAAAATCTTCTATTCTACTAAGAGAAGCAAAGAATGAATTTATATAAGGTAATTAATAACAGTTCATTGGCACTATAATCAATTAATATTTACAAATAAATCGAATTAAAATTATAAATAAATCAATCAATTGTTACTTACACATGCTTATGCCCTTCAATAAGATTAAATTTGTTAATAAATCAAATGAATGAATGGAAGGATGTAATAGTGGTCTTAATATGTTTTGTAACGAAGGTTGAAGCTCGGGCGAATATAACATTCAATATTCAAACTTATTTTATTTATTCTACGTCACTAGTAAAGGTACATTTACTTGACATGAATGCGTTTTATAATACGCCGATCGATTTGGAATCATATTCTCAGTCGCTTTGTCCACATGTACTCTTACTCAATTTATAGATCGAAATTTTAGAATTTGACTCAGTGATAAGACACTATTGCCATTGGCTTAGTTGGAGCATTTTCAGGAGCAGTTTCTTTAAAACTTCTTATTATCATTATCGGAGAAAAATTTGCACATAGATCGATGAAAAATAAAATTTTGTTGCACACACGGTGAAGGGCGTGCAATAGTAGGATATTTGAAATAAGATTTTCTGCTAAATTCCTTCCCAATCCATTGTCCGTATCCACGAGCTTAGAATCCAATCTAAACCTAATCTCAATCTGGCCTAAAAGCGGGACCAAAGAAAGAGATGAATTTTGGTTCTCAGACGTAAAAGTGCCACACTAATTATCAAGAAATGCAGATAAAATGAGTTTGGCTTTACAGCGGAATCTTGCTCTACAAGGGGCGTAAATTTTTTAATGGCTGCCTCTATTAAAAAACTTTCATAATTTAGATTTTATTAAATCAACAAAAATCTTCAAGTATAAATTAACGCCTTTTGGCAAAATAAATTAAACGCGACCTTTTTGTTGTGAGCATATATGCACTGTTATTATATATGAGTTAGGGATGTTATCGCACACATGCCACATTTCAGTGCTAATTCTATCACAAAGCGCGACAAACGGATATAATTTAAAGTAGTCGGGTGTGTAGACAAACCACTAGACGTTGATAGTATATGTCAGATGTCATACATGGATAATAGGAATTTCAGACGTTTATGTCGCTCCTTATAATTACGCAAGGCCAAGTAATGGGTCTAAAATAAACATAGACTAAGTATACGTCGAGCCAAAATTTTATACATGCCTCTGTAAGGAATTACTGACGATGTCAAATAAGTTAAAGAAGAAGTCAACAAATACAGAAGAAATTCTCCGCCTTTTGAAAAAAAAACCAAGACTATCATAGTCCTAAGCAAGAAGGGACTAAATAATAAATTTTACTAAAATTTTTTTCTACAGAAGAAAGTGCTGCAAACTATGTAAGAAACGTGAGCTTAGAACGCGCATGGTTTAAATGCAAAATATTTCTGGGATAGATAACAATTTAGACTCGGCAATAGTAAAAAGATGGCAAAAAAAATCCTCGCTAACGACTTGTCTTACACGATAGGTATTCTTTGCTTCTTCTCCTCCCATTGTTTTATACGGGTTGTTAATTCAAACAGCGGCGTCTAAGTTCGGTCTGTAGTAAGACGCAAGCAACCAACCCTTGTTTAGGTACTCCTACACCTTGCGAGTTTAACAAATTGAATTAGTCTTTGAGAGCAAGCGCATTGACTATAATATTTTGAGCAAAAAGCTACGCAAGCCCTGTGACTTAATCAGCAAAGCATTCTTTTGAGCCCCTTTACGGATGCGTCTTAACAACTTGCTGTCTTTATTTTAAAAGCTTTCAAAATTCGACCTAATTTATCGACATAATCGACTTCAGGAATAACACAACGTTCCTCAACATGTCGCTATTTTTTATAGAGTGATTGCTACGGCGCAGAAAGGAAGCCTGAATTTAATCCAAATCTCTTAGGAAAATAACTCGAGATATAGGAAAATGCAAGTGAGAAAATTATTTTCAATTAAAACATTGACACCGACGGATAGGTAGGGATTGTAATTACCGTAAGTAGAACAAAACATTCGAACATATTCAAATGAGAGCATCTTTTAAGGTAAAACTTAATTTGCATAATCTTTCTAAGCTAAGGGGAAGTTATTTTTGGTCTTATTTGAACTTTTTGAAAGTACTGCAATTAACAGTTTTTGCCGTCTATCCCTTCATAATGACTTTGTAGTCTCTACCCTTTGTTGCTTCCTTTTTCATTTCACCATGTGTTTGTTTTTCCTTTATTCCCTTATACTCGTTATGATAAAAGTACGTGAAACAGTTTAGTCAGTTGTTGGAAATTGTAAAATTTTATGTCTGACGGCTGACTATGACAATAACACTGCACATAGTGTTCCCTATTCAACATTAAGGAGAACGGAAGAGAAAAAGGTATCTGCAGACAAAGTGCTTAGATTGAATAGAGAACGAACACTTTGACACTCACCATAACAATCTTTCATATGAGTAACTTTGGAAGAATTTCATACGTGATTGGTTCACATTTACTTAGCGTTCGATATTAGACCTTGATAACGTTTGGTATCCATAATCCAGTTTATTACGAAAACTTTGCGTTTTTTTTTTTTTATTTCTCAATTTATAATACATTTTTTAATACCTATATATAGCAACTGCAGTTAGTGTAAAATCAACTTAGCTCAGATGTTCAAATTCGCTTACTTGTAATGCTGAAGATTGGCAGTCAAATGGGATTCTATGCTCATTGTTCTTCCTTGCAATATGAGTAAGAAAGTTGGAATACCTTCACATTGATAGCTCTTAAACATTTGCCTTTATAGAGTTACGAATACTAGAAACAATATCACTACTCTGTTCTTGTGAAGGGTAAGAGGTAACCAAATAGGATTTAAATCATACCCTCATACATTTTAACACTAAGCTTTATGGTCTCTTTCTTTTTGTTGTAGGGTTGCAAGTATGTGTTGTTATCTCTTTAAAGTGAGATTTTTATAGTCATAACCACAGAAAAGCGAAGGTCATTGCCGTCCTAGGATTTCACATTCATATCAAGAATCTTCTAGCTCCCTGAGCTTCCAAAGGGAATAGTGAATGTTTGCGTTTATATATATGTTTTAATATTTATTTATTAATTCTCATATGTATATATATAAAATATTACAAATACAACATACATATATATATAGGTGATGTTAATATACTTTAAATATTTGGCTCTTTATAACAAAATAGCAAGGAATGTGACGAAAAATGTTGTTTGTATTTTCGAAGAAAGAAATTACTAAACGCCTTATATGCAACTGACAGCCCAAAGATAATTAAACAGGAAACGACAGCGCTTACAAAATAGTAGAGCTATTCTCGGGTTTACCTTATAACCAATTCACAGACGGAATGTGTTTTCTTAAAATTGTCAATGTATTTCATATTGGACTAGAATCAAGCTGTGACAGAAAACACATTATCTAGGACAAGTGGAATGTAAATTATAATTAGATTGATTACAAATCATAATAAGTCGCCTCGCATAATATCCTTCTCAACTCAGTTCTGGCTTGCGTGGCCTTTAGAGCAGCTTGTAGTCATTTACATTATTCGGTATAGTTGCCTTGGCGTGTTTACAATGTGTAAGTGCTTCAGTTTGCTTCCACTTCATGGTTGACAAATCTTAGGATTAAATGCACACTATTTGCGTTTGTTTAATGAAAGGGAATGTCACTTAACCGAATTAAATGAATAAACTGACATGAAGCTAGAAAGAAATATGTCATCCTGTTGACATTGACCATGCCTTACTTTTTTGTGTTTTGAGTGCATTTTACTAATGACTAAGCACCTTTTTATATTTTTTTTTTCGACTTAAAGGAAATATTCCATGATTCGCTTATTAATTACATTCATTTTCTCATCCTCGAGTAAATAACTATTTATGTTATCGACAACAAACCATTATAGTCGGGCACTACCGACAGTTAGGTGTGCTACATCACATCGGTTAATACAGTCATTCGTTCACTTTCGTGATAATACACCAAAAATGATATATTATTTTTATGTATAGGGGAACTTCCTTCATAGGGTGTAAATTTAGCAAACAGAAATTACTTGTCAACGATTTTATTGTTCTCACCTATGTTCATCATAAAAGACTACAAACTCGTCTGTGTGGTCCTATAAGAGCTTGCTTTTCATGAGAGCCGCTATATGTGGTGGGGTCTAAAGAGTAGGTCTACGTGATTCAAATTCCCTAAGGTTCACTTTTATGCTTCATTGCTACTATGAACTAATTTTGAATGCAGAATATTATAAATTAAAATGTTTTGATAAGGGTCTACTATGGTATGACATCCAATCAACAGATCCATGGAGCATAAAGTTCGCCCAATTAATTTTCAAGGCAATTTACTATTATGGATAAACTTTCATCACAAAATATAAAAAGTCACACCATCTTGACATACAAGCCCCCATATTTTATAATAATCCTTGTATGCGACGATGTCCAAAAAATAGACTTACTTGATCCAAATGTGACGCAGTTAAGTTTCGTATAAAATTATATTTACGAACTAGTTTCGAACACAAAATGTCAAGAGTTGGATATTTTTGCCGTATAAAGAATTTTTTCCATTAGAACTCTTACATGGTGTGTTGTCCAAAAAACGGAGCTAAGTGGTGCAAATCCGCCAAGATTAATTTTTATGTCAAATTATTGTTATGAATGAATTTTCACCAAAAAATATTGAAAATTAGACACTTTTCCCCATATAAAAATGAAATTTTCTTAGGAACATTCATAAGGCAGAGAGTTCAAAAAATTGCCCCATTCGATTCAAATTTTTCATAGTAATTTAGATTGCCGAGATGTTATTGCTCAGCGATTTTTGTGGAGAAGTTTACAAAATTACAGCTTTTTTTTATGGAGTGCATTTTGAAAGTAAGGGGTTTTTTATGGGAACTAGTCGAAGAACCATTTGCAATAGCTTTCGCCTTTGGGGCAAAACAGGTAGGTGCGCCAACTGTCATTAAAATATCTCAGAAACTGCGTTCTGTAGGTGATACCGTCGGACAGACACGTTCACTTTGAAGATCATTTTCTGAATCACTCGTTAAAAAAAAATGTTGAGCGTATATCAATTCTTTCTGGGTGTTATATAAGTGCGCACAAACTTAATGTACCTTGTAGCGTATAATGGTTTTACGCTGCAACTTCATTTACGAAATGAATTCACTAATTTGGACCACGAGAACGCATGCTTATCGTACACCATAATTATATGTTCAAATTTATGCTTATCGCAGTGAAGATAATGATGTTGACGATGGCAATAACACTGAAATAATCGATTTTAGTATGTTTGAATTCGTGTTTCTGAGCAATTCGTAGAGATTTGTGGTTTATGCCAGAATAGATAATGAAAAGTCATCAACAATAGTTTACCCACACACGGTATTAGTGATAGTAGTAACAGTATTACCAGAATGTATGCTTCCGATAGATGAAAAATGTACTAATGAAACTTCAAAATAAGTCCCAATTGAACTTTATGTTTATCTCGTTTTGCTTGTTAGCAAGGCAAGATATTTCAAAGCCTTTAAAAATTGTTTAAAATATCGTTTTATTTCATAGATTCTTAACATGAGTGTTTCCCACCGCGAGAAAAGTTTAAAAGAAAAGATTTTTTTTAATTTGTTTTGAATGGGAGAAAAGCTAATGCAATGATAAAATTCGCGAATTTATATTATGCTTGAAATTATAAAATAAAAAGGTGGCTTCGACAAATATTATACCGGCCGGCATATGGAACTTGAGGCAGCAGTGTAGCTGATGTCGATTTGAATTTAAAAAAAAAAAATCCGCTTAATCCGGAGAATTGTAAAAATGTTGATATTCATGTTGTAAGGAAACGTATCGCTTTATTGCTAATCCACTTGGCTGACTCCGTTTACCTTAGTAGATTGACAGTCCGTCGTCAAAGGTTATCGAAATTTTTTTTCCAAGGTAGGCCAGATAGATATAGTATCTGCCTCGCTCACTAAATCATTTATTGTTCCGTCCGTTCGTCTTTCCGCCACACTCAGCTCAACATCTTTGCCGAAGGCTTAAACATAAACATAAAGTTGCGCCTCCACATATTGAAATATTCTTCTTCGTGCTCATTCTGCAAAGATGTTACGTAAGATCTATTGTGCTTTCAAAAACAACTCGGCAGCTGCATATGCAGCTTTGCGATCTTAACCACCAGCATAAAGATTATGGGCAGGCGATCTAGACCAAGCAGATGTAACTATTTGCTTTCTTCCATAATAAGCACACTTCTCTTACAGAGTTTCGATTATAAATTTTTAAGCATCTTGTTGACCTTAATATCCTCTGATGGCTACAAAATACACCGGTTGTGAGAAAATCTTTAAGGTATAAGTAACCAAATTTTGTATGAGATCCGGCATATCTTTTATTCCTATCGCCGAACGTCAAACGTTTTTTAGGCTGACCATTTAGTAGCTTAATAGCAGCTTGAAGAGTAGCGCAGACGAAAGCAGTGCAATTGTAGTTAAGGAACACTTACACCCTGCAAATAATTGCATTCGCAATGTTTTTGGTGTGATTTTAAAAGAAAATTGTGAAAAAAAATTTCAATCTTTACATTTATATTATCTGATGTGCATATTATAACATACGGTAAGACTTCACAGAAAATTCATTTCTCTGAATTGTTTTTATTTTTAACGGAACTTTCATTTGTTGCTTTCCATTATTTTTGCTCATTTTTCTCTGCTTTCATTTTCTCATTTTAGAAGAAAATTTACAAAAAAACCTTCTGGCGATTACTGTAGCGAGAAGCGCAAAGCTTATGCTTGACCGTTTACGCTGTTACGCTTTTCACATAAATCAAACGACGTTTTTTAAATAAATTTTTGCACTTCGTACGAATTACATATCCTTAAGAAAACTGCATTTGGCTTTGGACGACATCGGGACACTTCACGTACCAAATAAATTTATAAAAATTTTATAGTTTCGCGTAGATTGCGAAGAATTTCATTCAATCACTCTATATATATAATATATTTTATGAGATTGTAAGAGAACTTTTTTCGCAAGTTTGAAGGTTTTAAAGACTACATCAACTTTCAGTTAGTTTAGGCACATTTGCGCGTGAGTTCCGTTCACAGTCATTTGCAATCCGAATGCATATCGAATTAGAAAAACGAACAAAGGGTCTATTTTCAGCGAAAGAGAACGATAGGTCCTCGAACACTTGCAAGTATCAGAAATTAAGAAACTAAGACACTGGTCACTAATGGTTATTCACACACAGGAACAGGCTGACAGTCTGAATTCCAGTAGTAGATGGATTGTCATAGCAGATGAATGTCATGTTGATCTTATGCTCCTCTACGGATTAAAAATTTCTTATGAGATTCCAGCGGCAAATGGATACACTGACAGACGAATATGGTTGGCTCGGTCGTATCGAAGAAGTACATAACCCGAACTCCAAACGAATGGAGTGACACAGTGTTAATTGCCTTCCTATTCTCCATCGCTTCGAAATTGTAAATAATCTTTAGGAACTTGAATGATATTTCTGACTGTTGCAAGTGGAATAGTGGATTTGTTACTTATCCGCATCCTGGAAGGGTGTTTATGTCACTTTTACAAAAAAAAGGTTTACATAGAGCGGATTTTGCGGTTATCTCTTTGAGTGAAAGAATACAGAGGAAAGATATTTTTAACACCTTGTTGCCCGCCGCGCTATGAACGTGATTGCGTCTGTGTCTAGCTGTGTACGAAATGCGATGAAGTCTGTATGTGTCAACTGGCTGTTTTTACTTTGCAGTCTTTATGTTGCGAAAATTAAGTAAAAATGTAAATTTAATATTATGTTATACTTTTTAGCTTTTTTTCAAATCGTTCCTACTCTCGACTGCTTTTTAACGGGATAACGTGAACATGTTATTCTTTATTTCCTTATGGTTTTCCAAATGAATTTTTTTTTTTTTTTTAAAAGATTTTTAGAGCAGAAATTTACTTAAGTTACTTTCGGGGAGGACAGGTGCTTGTTGTGTTACATTCGGGATATAATGTAGGGAAAGCAATAAAACATATAGTACTTAAGTGTACGGGTTCCTACAAAGTAAGACTTATGATGCTTCCGGTTATGTTGTCATATTTGTTTAGATTTTAGTTTCTCTCATATTTTGAAAACAGGATTCCGCCTTTATTCTAAATTTGTGATTTCGTTTTCCTTATCGGTGTATCAGATTTAAATTTGTATATGTATTGCACAATTTCCACTGCGAATTTTTTTGGTAGAATATTGCTATGAAATTTTTTTTCTAATACTTAGGACTCCAAAGACTTGCTTCACATTATTCTCATTCAGTTAGCAACAAAGTAAGCAAAAAAAATAAATTTTGAAAGACAATCTTTTAAAAAAACGCTTCTGGGCTACGGAGTGAGAAGCTCATAAAAGACAACGTGTTTTGTTTTAACAATGGTTGGATTAGTAAGACACGTATGGCTAACTCAAAGTGATCAACTATTCTAAAACTTCAGTGAGTACTGAAATGATCCTATCGGCTGTAAGTATATCGCATATGTATATATAGAATTTCTGTTAACATATTAGCGATGTTCGTGACAAGAACGAATTTAATTTGCAAAAAGAATTTTGCAGCTGAACAATGGAAAGAAGATAGAAAAGAGAACATTCTTTCACAGATGTGTGTGTATGTTAAAAAAATAAATTAAGATCATCTTCAAAAAGTTGGACGTTAGTATTCTTGATGGATATTATCCCATCTTTTATTATGTCTTCATTCGAAATATGGAAAGGTTTTCAGAAAAAAAGAACACAGTAACAGTAACCATCACTGAAACTTCTTCCACGCTAAGAAGTTTCATCTGGAATGATTTCCGTGACGCAGTCTTCTTCGACAAGGCTGCGCAAGTCTTCCAATTTAATTCAAATTTCGTTTAATCGGTTAAATCCCAAAATCCTAAAAAAACCGTAACATTGAATATAAAGAGAAGTAAAGCAAAACTCTCGCTTTAAAGCGAGTTGCATATAGTTTTTCTTGATGACGAAAGGAAATTGCTTCTCCTACTTTATTAACTTTCTCGCGATTTCCAAAGACATCGTCCAGGAAAACGTCAAAAGGAGAACAGTGCACTTGTGGTTTCAATTCCTTGCATACATTTAATAGTTTGAGCTGCTTAGGGTTGAGAATTTCTTTACTCGTAAGCCCCTTGCAAGTCTGCGTATTTCGTTTTTGTTTAGTTATGGAAAATATGTTTCTTCCACTTCTGTGTCTATAAACTTGAGCAGAGTAATTTATTTTTATAATTGCTTTACACATGTCGTTGAGACTACCTTTCACATATTCCATTAACGCTACACATACATAAGATAATACGTTTTACACGTTTCCATTATCGCTAACTAATTATTAATGCGTTAAGGAAGCATTTTAAGGAGCTACGTAAGACTTTGTAAAGTAGATAACTCGTTTGAGATATGTAAACTATGTTCGCATAAATGAGAGCTCATATGCATTCAAAATGTAAGTATGATTACTCTTTACCTATGCGAGGCATTTATTGTCGCATGAAAGCAATTATTTTACTTTAGAAAAATAATATCAATAAATTCATCTCATTATATGCATCTTCAAGCTTCGTCACCCTTTCATAAACGCACAGTAATGTCTCATTATAAAAGCTGAGCACATGGCTGATAGGTGCTTCAATGTTTTTGTAGATATCACTGAATAATTTGATTATTCGCTTTCTTTGAAAAGCTGTCTTCTTCGTAGCTCGAAGAATGGAATGACAACATGGCTAGCGATGGAAAATATTTTCCTAATAACTTAATTTTTATGAGCATAATTTTTGTGGGATTTAGAAGCGAAACGACACAGCTTTTGCCAGAAATTTGCACTCATAATATTATCAATATCGCTACAATGCACTTGAAAAGTACACCAAGAATTTTATATATGATAGATGTTTAATCTAATTATTTCAACACTTTACAGCCAGTCGCTGTCGCCAATCGAAAAACGAAATAAAAATTACTTAGTAGGGACTTTGCTTGAATATTTTTATCTAGTACCGCGTAGCCAAGTAGTTAAGAAGCAAGATTATCAAGTGTGCATAGATGGGGTCAACCCTCATTGCGGTAGACCGCACTTTAGTTAAAGCCTGTGTGTGGTCGTAGCTTTAGTGCGGGTTCTTCGTCGATAAACGCATAGCACTTACCGATCTCAAGCTGCGCCCTCCCTACCTTGCACTTCTTTCTCACAGTCATCATCATACAAGTATAATAGGGATCCTCGAAGTGATCATAGCACTTACCCGCGACATTTATTTTGAGAAAACTCGAAAGCATGAAATTTCAATGCTCTGTAACAGCACTCAACATTCATGGGATGTTCGTAGAAACCCTTACCGTTGCATAAATTGTCGTTTACATTGTCATAGCAATCAAGACCTCTAATTTATGTGCTTTTGAAACGCAACTGAGAAGTGTTCTCAATCTATGCAGCTGTGTAGGAGTAAATCTTGACACATTCAATATCAAACGGTATGCAAGAACTTAAAACTCTTTTGCGAAAATTTTGGCCATAGATAGATCCACAAATGAACAGATCGAAGAATGGCCAGGCGTACATCGACTTACAATTTGATGAAAGGCGTAAGTCCCTAATACTACAAGTTAAGATTTTAGATTTAAGAAACGCTAATCTTTTGAATATATATCTTATCGGCCCACATATCTTCGAAAAACTAATTAAACAAAAAAAAAAATAGTGTCGATTAGAATTTATTTGGAAAATATTGTCCGGAAATTGATCATAAAAGCTATAAATTTTGATCTATCAAACAATCAGGCCGATGATCCTTAGAAAAACTTATTCTGAAATTGCAGTTACGCCTATTGGTACAAAAATTAAGAGAGCAGGGTACGGCGAAGCTTCAAATTTTCTTTTTACGATGCCTAGGTCGACTTTGGTCACTTCTTTAGGCATAAAAGAAAACTTTTTATAACCAATTGCCTCCTGTACTTGTCAAAGGGTGCAGTGCACTCGAAATATTGGACATGCTGAAAAAGTAAACCCTTAACTTATTTGATGACTTGGTTTGTTAATATTTCATTTTATAAATGTTGCAAGTTTGGAAGCTGTACACTTCCTAGAAGACATACACCATAAACTAGAAAGCAATAAAAATCATTTCAAAATAGCAAGAATGCTGTCCCTATAAGAGCAAACCTTACTGTACCCGTTGGTGTATATATTTGATTAAATACTTAAAGTACACATTAAATATTGATAAATGAATTTAACGACGTTGCGTTGTAGCAATTTTAACACAAGATGCAATTCGTTTTTATTTTTTTCACCAGTTCGTGACATGGTTGCAACATGTGCACAATGCATGTATTTTAATGGCTGCATTTGAATGGTTGAGCTTTTTGTTCTTGTTGATTCACTCATTTATATGTATTTACCTCCCGTCTGTGTCGGATATCTAAAGATGTGCGAACAAAGATCGGTAAACGTGTGATGCTTATGCAAATAAACGAACATGTTAAGGTGTTTGTGAGTACAATATCGCCAAAAATATTTTTCATTTATTTAAATATTAACATACTTTACCGCTCTTGCTTTTTTCATTTTGCGAAATTTTTATTGCAAGAAAATCGACTGTCGTTGCCTCGACCACTCACTTTAAGTTCTGCAGGAGAAAAATCAATGGTTAGCATGTTGTTCACACTTTATAAAAGCACAAGTGTTGTCCTACTAGGCAAAGGAAGAACGGATATACCTACATATAGGTATTTATAAATATACTTTGGTCTTTTTATGTTTCTATTATTATTCTGGACCCGGACAGATTTATTGCGGCAAAGAGGTCGAGCGATAATGCAGATATGTATGTAAGATATAGAGATCTTCTTCGGCAGAAACCAGAATTACTTAAAAGACAGAAGAACCGTTAAATGGCAGAAGAACTGTTAAATGGCAGATGGACCGTTTCCATCGTCAGTATATACGGAAAGTGTAGCTTCAAATGTAGCTAAGTTTGCATTGTCCCCCGACAAACTTGCCTGGTGCATGATTTGCTTGCTTTAAGGATTTTTTCAGATTCAGATGTTGCGCAGCTCGATCATGCTGCTAATGTGTGTCTATTAAAGTAAAAGCTCGCGGCCAGTATTCTTTATTTTTAGACACTTTAGTAGAACATTCTAGAATAATTCGAGTTGGGTGAACAGATAATGGGAACACCTTAAATTTCGCGAACTCAAACTAGATCAGTTAAAAGCACAAATTGTGAAGAAGTTGAAAGTTTTGTTATGAATTCAATCATCATTACTTTCAGACATGTCATGAAGATATACTTGCATATTCGAGTTGAGTTCGAACAGAAAGAAATTTGGCGAAGTCAAGCTAGATCAAGCTAACCTACCCTAAGAGATGGCTTAGCAAATCTTAAACTTGATACGCATTTAATAGAACAAAATCAATCAGGGCAATAAAAAATTAAAAATAATAAGAATGTAATTTATCTCAATCTGAGGTAGACTAAACCATAGACCGATCACAAAAGCGATGATTGACCAAGAATTGGCATATGATGCGTTTGCACTAAACAGTAAAAGTATCTTTTAAACGTCAATTCACAATAATGCGATGAAAACAGATCATGATGAACCTCAACTTTCTCCTACTGTGTCGCTGCTGCTTATATGCAAATTTTCGCATCATCTAGAAGGCAGTTTCAGGAGCGATTTAGAATATCTGCCTGTACAAATGCCATCCATCCAACTGTCGATGGGCTAGTTTGTGCCATGTCTGTGGTAAATATTGTCTCGATCGCGTATCAAATGCAGTAAGACATGAGAAGTTCTTGCATGCAGTTTGATGATGGAAATAGTTGACATTTTTGAAAAACGCCTTCGCATTTAAAAAAAAAAAGAAGAGGCGGTTACTTATAAACTACACTGGATACAAAAACAAGAGATGTTAAATATATTCTATAAACGATCCTACATTAACTCTTGTTGACTACGCCCACCCAACATCGTACAACATACAAATGCCATTTAAAAGATGCGATAACAACCGAATCTTCCAGGTAGATTCGTAAACGAACTCTTTTCATTTCAGAACTCAACTTAAGAGGACAAGTCCTTCATGCTCTATTTTTGCGTTCGTGCGGCTTCAAAGGGGAAGGGTCTTAGCACACTGGCCGCCAAATCGTTTTCGGGAATGTACAATACATAGACTGTGAGCCATATGGAAATGAAATTGAAAATTACTTTCTTGATTTTTTCTTCCTCCGAAGAAATCACGCAACATTTTTTATACGTTTCTGTTTATATATTTATTCTTTTATTTCCGACAACTTCCCCTTTTGAATGCATTTAGTGAATAGGAAAAGTAAATTAATTTCCATTTCGTTTGCTTTACGCTAAATAACATGAAAATGAGAAAAATGTGTCGGTTTATAACTTTACTCATTTATAAAACAGCGATAAGGTTTGGTGCTCACAGCAAATAGTTGTATGTATTTCCACAATTTCGTTAACAAGTCTAATTTAGAAATATTGTAGACCGCGTAATGAAAATTTGTAAAAGTAAGCTGTGGAAAAACTTTTCCCCACAACCGCTTCATCATGAACCAATTTGAAAGGTTCTTGCGTTTGTTGCTTGTTTACATTAACATTAATTTACTTTCAAAAGAGAGTGATTTCAAACTTAATTTACTTTTTAATTTAATTTTGTTTGTTCTGCGAAATGAATGAATACTTACGAATTCAAAATAAAAACGAATGCGAACATTATAGTTGGTTAAGGTCCATCATTAAATATCATGAATCACGTTACAGTGGTTGACAAATGACTCCGATCCGAACTACTTTCAATAGTGTTCGTCTTTGGGTAAAAACAGGTCGTTATATCTAATTTAATTAAAATGTTTCGAAAATTGCGGCCTATAGATTGAGCACAAGAAAACAACACGAACAGACGGACAGACAAGCGTAAGTCTATTTAGAAAGTGATGCCGAAACGCACAGTACAACCAAAGATAAGTGTACGCCAAGTCATTCTGGGTATTGAATACATCCCCACAAACTTACTATACTCTTATAACACAAATGTTTTAGGATATAAAAAGAAAATTTTTAATTAAACAAAAAACAATATTTGCTTAAAATTCTTAAAACTTGTCATTCATAAATAATTCCATCTTTTCATTTTTAAATATAAGATAATAAAATCTTACTAAAGTAAAATAAGAAAATAAACACTTTGTGAATTCTAAAACGTCCACCTTGCTTCACTTTGACTATACCAGTCGTATCAGGGAGAAGCAAATAAGAAGATATCCCAGTATTTCGTTCAAAATTAGACCTAGCAAAAGTTAAGGGATCTTTGATGTTTCTATTATCCATAACGGTAGCGGTACAAGCAATTAGTAGCTTTTCACTTGGTTGCTCTTACATTCTCATCGCTTGTATGGCCAAAAATTCTGTTGAAATGTTACAATGTATCAAACGCTCGAAAGAAAGAGAATGTATGGCAATTGCCGTATTGCGCATAAGTGAATATGCGCTATGGTTTCGCTCAGCGGATATCGTGTAGCACGATACGGTCAGAAAGAAGCGATGAAACAGGAAGAGAAAGCGAATGGTTGCCTAAACCGATAGGTGTTAAGCCTTTACCGACTGATCGCTCAACATAGCTACAACCTAAACTCTGTCGCGACTGAGATTTGAACCCCCGAAAACCGACTTTGTATTCGCTGTTCTTGCCTACTAGACTACTTACGCGGATATATGCATATATGAAAAGAAAAACAAAAAGATCGTAGGTAGCGAACTATAACTTGTTTTCGTTTAATCGTTTATTTGATGTTGAAAAACTTTACATTTTATATACGCTAAATGCTTCAATAAATTTCAATGAAAGCATTCCTTGAAGAAGTACATGTGAACGAACTTTTCATACAACAATTCGTATGATCGCTGAGAGATTGCATTTATCGACTTCGAACGCCTATGTAATATATTCATCCACTACATAAAAAACTGGTCTTTCATTTTGATCAAAAAAAAAACGAAATGAGTTTTCGAACAACCTAAAAATCATGCGTTAAGGTAGTTGCGCTTAATTTCCATTACAAATTAAACGTGAACAAGAGGAATTAAGCCTTGTTATGTTAGAAAGGGGTAATCAATTCTCATTAGAAGCGAACAGTGAACAGAATAGTGCATCGGTAAATTCCTTGGCGGTGGTATAGTATACGTGCAGTATTTTACATACTTTGTGTGTAATTTTTTTTCGTAGCAGCAGTAGCAATATTTATTTATCAGTATTTTAGACTATGCTCTAGCGAAATTATTATTATTATGCTTATATAAGAGAGGACTAGGTAGACTTATTATTCAATGTAATTTATATCATTGAATAACATTCATTATATGAGATTCGACTAAAAGATGGAGGAAAAATAGGGAAAAATCTCTACAAAGAAATCTTTATGAAAACCATTTTTCTTCTCTTTATTTATTGTGCGGAGTCAAAGTCGTCTCTCGTTTTGACCTCACATTTGCTTCGTATAGGAAGCGAGCTTGTTAGGTTTAAGTTAGAATTAAGTTTCAATTGTAGTCGTAAGTTGACGAAACAGACGACGGGGTTGGGGAAACCTAAGGGGATATGGTAAGGTTGTCAGAAGCAACCTTGGCGAAAGTCCGAAAGAGATGACTTCCTTTACCGAGTCGGTGGAATGATTTTTCATTTTCGGTTTTTCTTGTGAACGGGCCAGCCAACCGACCAACACGCCGTCGCGCGAGAACCTAGTTTTTTCTTTTGTGTTTTTCTCTCTAGTGCATAAGTCAGTAAGGAATAAAATTTCATAAGGAGTGAAGCGATAAATAATAAATAAATTTCTTGCGGGAGGGATACCTGAAGCCCAGTGAATTAGCCAAGGCACCAGAGTAGCGGCAGAAGCCTGCCTGACATTATTTATATATTGTAGTTATCTTTAAGCATAATACAGCAAAAGCGCAAGGCTGTGTTTTTTAGCAAAGGCAGGAAACTTGCAGACGCAGTCTACACTGAGAGGCATTTCTTGTTAGCTAAGAAGTTTGCCACGGAAAAATATCACAAAAATTAAAGTAATAAGAATTTGCGAAATGAAATGAGACGAATGTACGCGGAGGACCAGGACACAGCAGATTAAATGAGCGAACATCGTGCCCAGAACAAAAAAACCCGCCAATGTCCTATAAAAATCCAGATGATGTTAACCATTTTTTTTTTTTGGATTATCGAAGTATGGTACAGTATGCATTCCTGCCACCGAGCCATACTGTTAACAAGGAATATTATTTGACTTTGAGCATTATTTTGAAGGCGACGAAATAGATTTGGAATAACAGATAGACCTAAAAAAGAAGAAATTATTTATTGTTATTACAGTCTGGACACAGCAGTATTGTGTGCATCTGATCTTTTCAAAAGTTTTTTAAGAACAAATTTACGTGAACCATCGACTATAAATATATGCTGTTTAATAGCAAGCACTCTAATAAATAAAAGTGTGGCATAATACAACACTTTCTAGAGATCGATAAAGGTAGACAAGCAAGGCAACATGTGCTTAGTACACGGGAGAAGGGCAGCGAAACAGTGTGTTGATTAAAACTTACTTTTAATCTCAGGTGGATATTGGTTGAATATACGCGATATCTGATTTCATTTTAATTTTAACAATTCTTCTTCTTTAAATCATTGTATAATATAAAAAAATCGTTAGAGCGAGGAAATGGTTTTAAATTACTTACTTATATTCAAATTAACTTAAAGCCAAATACTTGAAAATACTCTGTAAATACTTTCGAAATTTATTAAAATCAAAAAAAAAAAAAGAAAAAACCGACAAAAGTTAACCGAAAGTACTTAAGTTTTTCTTAAATGCATAGGGGAGACTGCAAGTGTGTGTACTATGTTTATGTATTTTTATTTATGCACTATGCTTGCATGTACTGTATATAGCACCCACAAATGTGATGTAAGTAGTTTACATAGCTGCTATTTCTTCTGCGTTTTCTTCTGTTTTTGCTTTCATTTTTTTATACTCTATAGCACGGTAGCGGAAATTCATTTCTTTTCTTACTCTTTGTTATTCTCAAGTGTTACTGTTCGCTTTCCAAATTTCCTTCTGTTTAATTATGAGTTTTCCTGTCCTTGATAAAAAAATGGCCAATGATCAACTTTGTTTCATTGAGCACCCAGGCGCTATATATAGTATACGTATTCAGCGAATTAAACTCTGAGTAGCCATCTATCCACTTTGCATCGGTCGCTTATTGTTCGACAGTTTGTAGTCAGGTTAGTCGTGTACATATGCCATCTCGAATAGCTTAAGCGTCAAGCAACCACCTGTTTGTTAATTTCTCCCTACGTCTTATATTGTTGAGCTTTTAGGTTTACAAAAGTTGGGAAAAAAGTTGACTTTTGTTAATTATCTGTTATATATATATACCTATAAAACATCTTGAGCAAATTAAACATTGAAGCAGTTATCTGTTCGCCCAGTTCTCCCAGTGACCTATACTTAAGCGGTCACAGAATTTGCTATAGAAAGTTGAAGTTAGGATGCATATCTGTTAACTGTCGCTTTCATAACCTAAAAGAATTTAATTAAGGGACAAGGTTTAAAATAGGATATTACTTAACTGATAAAATACAGTCGTTGTTGTTTATATAATTATTCAATTTATTAAATTAATAAGAAAACAAGTGAAAACATTATAATCAGTCTGCACCGACTATTGAATACCCTAAACCACATTGACTAACAAAATTCTTATTTCTACTGTGTAACATGAAAATTGCTCCCTGTTTTTATAGGAACTTAAAATTATGAAACTACATATTAAAAATTACAGGTCTTTGCCAATGAAGGCTTACTTTCCATAAGAATTGTGTGACATAAGAGGTTCAAAAATTGAGGTACGTGTTCAAAATTCAGCATAATTAATTTTTACATCAAATTACTATTCAAAGCATAATAAACTATAAACTACTATATCGAAACATAATAAAACTTACACTTTTCTGCCCTAAAAACCCAAAATTTCGAGAAAATTCTTGTATAGGGTAGGGGTTATTATTACTTTGCCACTTTTGTCAAGATATTTTGATAATTGCAATTTTTTCCATACAACGACTTTTCAAAATATGACATTATGTGGAGCGCTTTAAATCATTCTCAGTAGTGTTTGTCCTTTGGTCGAAGCGCGCCTGTAGCTCGAACACAAATTTACATAGACCAACATTAGATGGACAGACAGCCTTAGATCGATACAGTATCATCGGTATCGGTGGGTCCATCCTAAGCCCTTTTACGTGTTACATACGTTTACACAAACTTAATATACCCTGCACCATAAGTAGAATCAAAAATATAGAAATTGCTTGCAACACTAAACTAATTCTACTAAAATGTCTTTTTTATAGTTAATAATATTCTTTAACAAAATTTTTACTAAAAAATTATATTTCTTTGCAAGAATTTCCTTAGCAGAAAAATATTTAAATTTTTCTTAACTTTGCGTTAAAGAGTAAACAGAAATTGCAATTGTGTTTACATGTGGAATTAATGTCAATTTCATGAAAAGTTAAATGCATATAAAGACTTATACGAAGGAGTAAAAATGTGTGACAACATCCACAGACCAATAAATGGAGCGTCACTAACAAAAAATCAACAACCATCGGTCAAGGATTAAATTTAAAAACGAATTTTCATTGGCAACGACTTTCGAATTCTGCAAAAACTTATTTCGATAATATGTGATTTCCTGGCATGGAAAACTGATTACATAATATTATCATTAAACGCTTGTTTGTTGTGTTCGTTCATATGCGGTTTGTTGCACAAATATATTAAAAATTCAAATTACATTTAAATTCTCTAAAAATTCCAAAAGCAATCCAATAAAATCGTACGACCATAAAGGTGTGCATATAAATTTATTTGAAATGAACCAAAGGATACGCCATAACAGCATTGGTAAGCGCAGTGCCGTTTATCTACATCAACAAGTTATTAGATTTTATTTTTGTTTTTCTTTGTGCATTAAATTCTGGCAGTTATTCCACATTGATACAATTATATGTCATAGGAACAAGTAATGTTTTGAAGTTTTCGGAACTTATTCACTTTTGTTGAGTCTCTAGAATTATTCAGAGAACATTTTAAATCAATCTAAAAATAGGTTTAAGAAAGCCATGATACTGGTGTAGCTGTTGACTATTGGTTGCTCATGTTGTTCATATTTTTAGGAAGAACAAATTGAACTGAGTTGCAATATCTTTTATGTCGCATAAAGCGCACATGGATAGTGATATAAGACATTGAAAATGATATGCTGAAAACAGACATACGAGAAATTTAGAAGACCATTTCCCCCATTTTCGTTGAGAGGCACCACACTTTTCGTTTGACAGCGTATTCATAATCCAAGGGACTTGCCAGGTATAATCAACTAGCAAGCCTCGCTGATTTACATTGTTGCAAAAGTGAAAATTTCGGGTAGGTTCACGGCATGTAAAAAAACACCATGGTGACGGATCAAGCGTTATTTTTTTTTTATTTTTTTTTATTTTATACGGAACATAACACAAATGACGCTTTGAATGGGTTTACTAGCTTCTCCTATAACAAGTAGAAACCATAACGACACAACTAATTGAGGTCATTCCAGTACACTGCAACAGACGGTTGCATATTCTTCTAGTTCTGCACATTCCGCACATACCGCAATAAATTAGCACGGTGTCAGCTATCACGACCTTAATGAATCATAAAATGAAGATTTAAATTCATCCACCAGCTACCACATGAAAACATCTAGAGTTCAACAAGATAATAGTACGAATAATATGAATGTTTCCTCCCAGCAAGGGGCAGTTAAATAATAGTCACAACAGTATTAGTATGCATATGATTTTACACGTTTCCTTGTACATTTACATCAATAACAACAAACACGTCCCCTTACATATTTCGGTCGAGAATGTCTTATAAAAACAAGTAACATAATTATATTCGGCAGGGCTTGGATAAATTGCATCACCCATCGGCTGTCTTGAAAGACTCAAAACGAACAAAAACTTAAGTTTGGACATTCGGTGGATAAATTATTTCTACTTATGGAAGGACATGTTTTGTCCTATTTCACTTCCGCAATTGAAGTGTGTACATATATGTACAACATATTGTTACAGAAATCCCAAATCTACTTGGATGTCATCTAATAGATTTTCCCAGAAAAGAAATTTCCGAGAGAAGGAAAAACCAAGTGGAAATTCGTGGCGCGTCAAGCAGCTGCCGGCCGACGAAAAATATTAGCGGAAAAGTGGATTAACGGATTTAAAAAATACGCCATGAACTTAGATAATAGTAATATGTTTGTAAAAGTGTATATAAAAAGAATATTTGCGGAAGACAGAGTCACTCGGAAAACAGCATTTGAGTCGAATTGAAAGTTTAAGTCAAGAATGCTGTCAAACTACATAAACTGCAAATAGTCGTACCCTTAAAGTAATTGATTGCAAATAAAACCACGATCTAATGATATCTCCCTATATTTATTATTCTCATTACAATGCTACTCTTTTCTCTTTTTTTAATCCTTTTATTGCTTCAGTTAATTAAATTTTTCCTTTATTACGAAATATATTTCTCTTGCTAATGAAATTCTTTTATATGCACATCTGCTTGAATTGGCATTGGCATGTAAAAGGCTCATACATAGAAGGGCTTGTTTGCACCCGAAATATTTTCATAAAAGAAAAAAAAATGGGGTTCCATTAGCTACGTTTTCAATAGAGTGTGGCAAGTGACAAATTTTATTTTCAGTTCGATACTACAAATGTGCAAACGCATTTGTGCCGCAAAAATTTTGCGTGTGTGCATATATGTGTACGTGGGCTCCGCTATATGCAATTTTGTATTCATCAGTACTTTTGAAAGTAAATTAAAAATGAACAATTGCTGTTCATTGTTACCATTTGGTTGTCGTGAGCTCATTATCGTTTTCATTCTCTTCCCTCTTCGTTTGTAAATCTGCTATAATCAGTTCAAAAATAATCGATTATTCATTCGTATGTAAAGAGGAGGGAGAGATTTTCTTTCCAAAAGGTTTTATTTTGCAGTTTATGGTTATTTAGACTTATTACATTACCATGGCTCATATTATGCTTGGTCAGCTTTATTTTGAAAATTGATGTCGAGTCACTTTAGAAATGTTGACATGGCTTGCTTTGCATTTTGGTGAACCATTAGCAAATTTAACTTAAATGAAAAATTTCCATCGAATTGCATTGAGTCTAGCTCCATTTGTCGTATATTATTATAACTAATGTGCGACTGACATGGCATTGGTTCAAGTTTTCTAAAGATCAACTTTTTTAATGTTAACATACCACGACTGGTTTTGAAGGTCTAGGACTAATATGACTAATAACAGCAGACAGACCGAAGGACGATCAGGTAGACGAACTTGGCCTGAGGACACTTGAACTAATAGACGTACTAATGCAGTAGATTGACGAGCAGATGCGCTCAAAGCGGTTTTTGTGCCTTTCTGCGATCCTTGTTCACAACATAAGAAAAATACTTTTCTAATTGAGTTGCGAAAACCACTATTTAAAGCTACACTCAAACCTGTTTTTGTGAGTTGTGTTTTTGTGCGTCCATGCGGTCCCTAAGCGTACGTTCATGCACGCGCGCTTGTGTTTGCTCTTATTCTCCTGTTCAATCTGTTACCGGTTTTGCTTACGTTTACATTCAAACCTGTTTTGTGCGTTTAATGGGGACCGCATAAACGCACAGAGAAAGACCGCATAGCAAAAATGGTGGTTGATTGAACGGGAGAACATAAACAACTATAAAGCATTATTGTTTAATCAGCACATACCAACTTTGAAGGTTGGTATTTCCTGAAAATTATATAAATTTTTTTTTTTTTTTTGTTTTTTTGGTGGAAACAACATCTATGTGTAAATCTAGGCAATTAGTGACCGATTAGCTCTTTAATAATGGAAAAGTAAACAAAACAATTACAAGAATTTAATAATTCATCGCAGGAAGTTCTGACAGCTTGTCACGTTCTCTAAGATACATTAAAAATCTGAATTGGCTTTATTATTCTGAAACTTTCTATAACCTGAGTTGTGTACTGCACTTTTAGATCAATTACACTCAAAAGCCTGAACACAACCTACTTTCTTAGTTTTGGGTTATATAACATTTCTTTGCTTTATGCGTTTTTAGGTTTTTTCTCTTTCTCATCCGCCTGAGTAGCCGTAGGGGAGGAATCTCGACTAGCAAGTCAATGGTCGTGGGTTCGAATCTCAAGTTCCGTAGAATTCTCAATAAAGCCGATAGCCTTAGATGCTAGTGCTTTTAAGAGTTTAGTCTTAGAATTTATTTCTCTCGCGAAATTAATAATAATAATAATAATAATAATAGGTTTTCTCATATTATTTAATTTTCATAATTATTATATCGGATTTTCCCTACTACGCAGTTCATCACCATTTAACAAATACGCAAAATGACATGTTTAGCAGAAGACATATGTTGTACAGAGTTAAAGGAATTTTTTTCATTTACCTAATTTATAGTAAGTAAGATAATCAACAATCGTACATTCGTAGTAAAGCACGTGCTTTTTGTTTGAACCAACAATAACAACGACCGTAAAAGCTATTTACGGTTTGCGTCTTCCAACTTCTATGAAGCGAACATAACACAACATGATGCCTGTCGTCTTGGGTGAGACATGTTTGAAAGAGTTTTATCGCAAGCAAGAAAATAAATTGAAAAATTCTCTCTCTTATACGCTAGTTGCCGAAGTCAACCAACCATACCAAATACACGAACAATGCTTGCGAGGGGGGTAGTAAGTAAAGCATTTGAAATTTAATTATTTACTTGCGATAATATTCGGGTACTATTTCCGTTCTTTCAGCAACACCTCGTATTTAAGAGGGGGCGTTTGTTACTAGATTATCCTGTTTGTTGCACCAAGAGTGCCATTATTTCCTCAAGCACAAAGTATCGATGAAGATGTTTGCGATAAAACTGCTGTTGTGCGTAATTGAGTCTTTAAATGTTTTATAGAAGTATGATGGTAATGAGTCACTTGTTTACGTTTTATATATAAAAAAAAAAAAGAGTTTTTCAATTAATTTGGTTTTATCGGATGATGAATAAAATCTAATTTTAAAAATGCACATTATGACGTTTGTGTGCACTGACGTGCTTCGACTTAAGGACAAACACTATTGAAAATGGGTTGGATCAATCAAATTTTCCGACCACTTCCCACGGGAAGCCTTCTTTTAAATAGTTGTTATATGGGAAAAAATGTAATTTTCCAAATTTTTTGACAAAATTCCCTTTGTAATAATATTTGGAGATTCTAAATTAGTATGAATGAGTGTATGGTTCGGCTGCGGCAATTTTCTAAACCTTCCTCCACATAACCGTACCTACGAAAGCTGAATCTTTATATGGTAAAAAGATATATAGAGAGCATATAAGAACTCCTAAGCGGGCTACCATAAAAACTATGCCTTTGCATGAAAATAATGCGTGAGCTTTGGTATATTATTACCAAAGTGAGTGAATAACGGTATTAGGCGGTTTGGTAAGGGGTGTAGAAAAGTCGGTCTTGTCCGACAATAGTATTCATACTTGTTTTTTTAAATAGCAGTTTATTGCTAAAACAAAACATTTATTATAATTATTCTTAGTAGTTTTCGCTTTACCTAAATATTTTATAGTTCGAATAGACGAACGGACATGACATGACAGAAACATTTGAGTTCACTTATAGCGCTGATGAGAAGAAAAACTGCTACAACTGCATTGCTGACTTAAAACTAACAATGTTCATGTATACGTGTCTATATATTCGATCCGATTTAAGAGTCATTATTATTTTCTTTTTTTTTTTGACTAAATTGTTAGCACAACGGAGCAAACGGAAAGAAAGTCTACCAGGGAAATACCAACTTCAATTGCGTACGCCAATTATATACAACGCGTTGGCGTACGTTACTCTTGGGAAAATTTTGATTTTCTTTTGCATGTGAAATAAATTTTTTACTTGCAAACGTGAAATTATGACAACAACAAAGACAGAGACGCAAAGAGATTACCCTTTATTTTTTCTTTTCCTGGTTGTGTTACCATAACAAGCACCTTTAAAAAAAGACAAGCTCTCTTATGTAAGCTGACATGAAAGGTATTCCAGCAACAATGTTTTGCTCTGTAAGTTATATTTGCTTTTTATACTTTTGTACAAAATAAATAATGAAAGCAGTGATGTTTACTTGTAAGAATATATAAGTATAAGCTGATAAACAACAATGCAAAGAAAAAAAAATATTATAAGGATTTGCATTTAAAAAATATACTTACCTTCCAAGCATAAATAAAATGCACGCAGAGCGTAACTAATAGTAACTGATAATTAAATGCATGTGAATGCTTAACAAATACACAGAGGGAAAATAGTAACGTTATAAACAAAATTAAAATGCGGATCCAAGCATTGCTCTCGCTGTCTCCTTCTTGCTCCTTGCTGGCTTGCGAGCACATAATTAGAGGCCATTTATTCCAATTTATTTGCGAAAAGGCCAGCAAAGTACAAAAGCATGTTTTCACTGAAGTACCTAACAAAAATGTTGTATGTTTTTTTTTTTTTTGTTTTCGCCATAGCGTAGCAGGAAAAAGAAATAAGTGCATCCTTTATAGCATCTCTTGAATAACTATTTGCTGTCTAGAGCAAAAAACTAAAAACATTTTTGGAGTGTTATTCAATTCTATTCTAGTGATGACGTGAGTTGGTTTCTTAAGAGTGCCGTCGATTTGAGGTAAATTGCTGTTCTTCTATAAAATCATTGATCAATCTTTCATAAAATTGATTAATGTATAATTGACATTTTAAACCAATCGGTTGCGAGTTGAAAGTGCTAGATATAAGACAATCTTCAAGTGTATAGTTTTGACAGAGACGCGATTAAAGTGTTAAACTGTGATCACTTTAAGTAGTGTTATGCATTTATTTCATTCATGACAAGAGCTTTTTCAACCATAGAAAGTGGGCAACAAATTCGCAAAGTCGTATTTTGTCTTATGTTATTTTTTACACCCTGCACTCCTTAGAAGGTAGAAGGCTACATTAAGTTTGTGTGCATGTATGGAGTATACAGAAGAACTTGAGATAGATGATGGTTTTTGAATCACTTCCTGAAATAATTGCAGCTCGTCTGTCCATCTGTCCGTATGGCTGTCTTGTGTTCAATGTACAGGTCATTTGGTGCGGACTGACAAGTTCAGAACGATTTAGAATATGATTCTGAATTAATTGGAATAATAAAAGGCGGATCTGTCTCTAATCCGTTTGGAGTTTGCATATATCCGCACAAACTTAACACACGGTTGCAGCACAAGTGGCCTAATATATACCCACATTCGTTTCAATTATTAAATTAGGCAGAAAGAAGGCAGAGAACTCTTTCACTAAGTAAATTATTTAAAAATAATTTTTTTAAATATAACTTTATTTAAATGAAATAAAATATTGCCCCAGTCGTTATTATACGTCCATACGTAAAATGTTCACTTTTTTCCATGAAATTAAATCCAATTCGATTGAATGACGCAAACAACCAGCCGAATCATGAATTGTTTGCGCACTGAGGCGTGTGATGTTTATTAGAATCAAAAATTTAGTTTTTGCAAAGTATTGTAAACGTAATCTCTGTAAATTGATGGCCAAAAGTCGGGTCTTTTTGGATTATAAAAGGCTTTATTGTCATGACGTCATGAAAAAAATGGTGAACGATTGTAAAGTAAACACAATCCAGTTAATTCTTGCATATTTGAAATCAATTTCAAACAACTTTTTTATTTATTTGCCAAAGCGCAAATATTTATATATAGATGCACATAAAACGGGAGTCAGTTTTTCATGTGTTTCCTCAAATTAACAAAAAAATACCCCTCTCACGGTGTAGAAGTAAAATCTCAACAACTAACCTGACATACTAGGACAATAGTTATAGCAATAACAATAATTATACATATACAACGGTTGTAGAATGTAGTGAATAAGCGAATGCTATGAGATCTACTTTAATCGTTCGATTTCCAAGCCAATGTTCGGGGATTCGCATCTCAAATCTCAAGTGCGATGGACTTTACTTTGGCTGTAGCTATTGTGAGCTCTCTGCCGTTAAAGGAATAGCACTTATCGATTGGGCTCACTTTAGACTGCGGCCATCATTTTCTCTTCCCCTATCTCTTTCTCTTTCCTCACTCCTTTCTAACTGTCTCAGTGTTGTACGAACGTAAGGGATATCCCCTAAACGATTGGTCTGTTTAAAAAACACAGAAACAATTTTACGTTAGCACTTTGTTTTCCGTAACATTAACCTCACTTTACATAATTCTGCAATTGAACGCAATTGATTTAAGACGACAGTAGAACGCATTGTTCAATTACTTATCATGTTGTATTAGCCCATATTCCCATACGTTCCATACTCTTTATTCTTCGAATCTTGTTATTTTCAATACTTTTATATTTACTTCAACGGTAATTTAACAAAGAAGCAAATATTCCTATGTCGTACATACCGCCCGTAAAAAAATGCTTAAGAAATTCCTTGATTGTAAAAAGTCCCACTTTGTAGATGTTTATTTATGAAAACTTCCCCTAATGGTTTGTCTTCACATATCTCTTCTTCTTTCTTTTACGTTCATTGAAATTGACGGTTTTCATCTGAAGGTTTGATGGTCATTAATATCCGTCTTTCCACATTCGTGTTCATGCTGAATGTGCACATTTTCTTGCCCATCTTGCAATCATCGATTCTTTTAGTGTTTAATATTAGTTCAAGAATAGGGTGAATATTTGCATATATTAAAACATATAAGAATACTATAGTCGGGCAGGGCCGACGATTAGATACCCTCTTCCACTTTACTTAATTAATAACACACCAAAAATTGTACATTATTTTTATACGAAGGTACAATTTTCATAACAGTCCTCATATTGAAGGATACTCAAACGTCAATGTGGTCCAAATTTAACAAACTTAATTTAATACTCAAGGATTTCATTATTTTCCAGTTGATTTCCTCATAAAAAACCACGAATTAGGCTTAGACCTATAGAAGGATTTGCTTTCATAACAGGTTCTATCTATGATGCGGCCCAAAAAATAAATCTATGTGATCCCAATTCCCTATGGTTGTGTTACTAAGTACAAATTTTCTTCATAAAATATTGCAAATGAGACATTTTGGCATATAAAGCCGTATATTTTATTTGGTTGAGTTCGGATGCAGAAAATAAACCAATCTATCTGGTCCAAGTTCGGTAAGGTTAATTTTTATTATTGTGAAATGATTATGTCATAAGGGATTCAAAAAATGTCCCTGTTTTCAATAGCGTTCGCCCGTAGTCCAAAACACGTCAGTGCACCGAATTTTATCAAAATATCTCGATCTGTGGGTTGAACACAAGAATACGCAGACATACACCAGATAAATACACGAACAGGTAAGCTTAGATGGATTCAGAAAATGATTCCGTATAATAAAAGGGGTTCTATCTCAAGCCCTTTTCGATTTGACAGCCATCCGTACAGATTTAATATACTCTGTACCACAAGCGGTGTAGGGTATAAACGTGATTTTAATAAAACCATGAATTTTTATGTTCTAAACTTTAACATATTTTTACTCACATATTATAAGGAAAACTCATACCCATACAAGTTCCACTATGAAATATCTTTCATCAGTACACATAGATCAGTTCTTCGCCTGTCTTCGTAACAAATATGTAAAAACTATTTTTGCACTCGTCACCGATGGATGAGGTGTTTATATTCTTGAATTCTTCACCGATTTAATTCAAAATTCAAATTTTAAATCGATTCAAGCAAGTCCTTCTGTCCCCCTGTCAATCTTGCCATCTGTGTAATGTCCGTTGTAAACATACCCCTGGCTGCAAAAATTAAGCTGTCAATTTTAAATTTGACAGAAATATTGGAAGTTCTTGCACGCAATTTGGTATAGAACGTGGGCCAAATCGGTCGAAAGACACACTCACATCATCACGTAAAGAGAGAACGCCCCTCTTTTTCAAAAGGAATAAAAAATGCGTTTCTTCATGTTACTCATACACTATAGCCGCTAAATGTACAAAAACTTTGAACCCATTTTCTATGAGCAATGCTGTAGCGCTTGTACAAAAATGGGGAAAATTGACCACGCCAGCCCAATATTATAGTGTATCAAAATTTACTTTTATAAGCCTCAAAAATCCCATAAATTCATGGCCAATTTCCAATTTGGAATGCATCTAGACGTGTCCTTCCGTTCGTCTGTCCTTCTGCACAACTATCTAGTGTCTGTGGTCGCGTCCGCTCCACATTGTAGAGTATCAAAATTTAGTTCTTTTATTTTTTTTGTCTTTCTGGCATAATAGTGATGAGTATAAAAGAGTTTTCCCTTTACTCTACCTTACGACACATAGCTGGTGGGAAGGGTGTATGAAACATGCATGTAATACCCGGAAGAACCCGGAAAACCAAAATTGGGGAAAAATAACACTTAGATGTACTATGTGAACTTACGTGAAATGTTGCTTCTAGTCATTCTTATAAAAAACACAATTCAGTATAGCGAATTTATTTTTCATTTTTTTTTTTTATTTATTTAAAAATTTACTTTGCTTCATTTCGACATTATATGTATAAACCCACATGTTCTCGATTCGATCGGTTCGAGTATCTTACAATATTTTCAGCTTGAAGCGACTTTCAATACCGTATGTTATAAATTGATAAGCAAGCCTTATATCATTAGTAAGAACATCAACAAATGGGAGGCCAATACGCGCTGTTACCAGCAGCCAGGAATATGTGAAGAAACAGAAACAAACACAGCTTTAAGGTAAACTAAAATGAAATCAAGAGACGAATGCAGATAAACTAATCAAGAATTCCCGAAACCAAGAAACGGAAATACAAAAGTTATCTCGAACGAATATAACGCGCCATTGTGGTTGCACTTTGCCACACATTCCTGTTCGCATCAATGTAGTAAACAACGTTTTCATACGCATCGCTGAAAAAAGCGAGGTATACTCATTTTGTCATAATGTTTGCAACACCCAAAAAGAAGCTTCATAAGAATAAAGTGTATTTATATTTGATCAGCATGAAAGTCTGAATCGATTAAGCCATACATGTCCGTCTGTGTGTTTCTGCATCCCTGTAAGGTGTGTGCTTTGGTGAAAAGCTCTTGGTCGCAAAAATGAAGATATCGACCGCAAACATGGTAGAAACATTGGTTTAAAAAATGGATCAGAGCACTAGTCCGTAGTGAAGCGTAAACAGAACGCAACATCGTTTTTCTAAGCGAAAATTTTTGAATTTTTGCTCATTACTCACAATTTATAAAAGACAGAGGGTTAACATATTCCACATCACAATAATATGGATTAGTGTTTTCGTTACAATATGGGTATCAAATAAAAGGGGAGAGCAAAATACGAAAATCTATATGTAATTGATGTCATGATATGGCTGACTAATTTTTTCTAACAGTATCTTTTAGTGAAATAAAAGGTGGAAAATATATTCTATCCGATTCACTTTAAACAATCCACTTTAAGTAAAAGCAAAGCTATTCACGGTGATGGGTACGTGAGATTCGACAGTAGCCGAATATAACTTTCTTACTTGTTTATTCCACGTCATGTGCACTTAAGCGAATTGTGTGCAATCTTTCTTGCGTACTTCAGCAACGGATATTGCATGCTAAGGCATGTTACAACCATCCGGAATTGTACACGGATGCCGTTTGCAATATACATGTCTTATCTAGCTAACAGGACATAATGAAATTTTCACCATCTCTAACCCCATCATACAGCATTTAATCAATACTTTGATGCAGGACTTATTGTTAACTAACAATTCAGCGGTTGTAACGAACATAAGTAGAGTTCTTTGCTTCAGCTCAAATATTCAAATTCTAAAGATGGAAATACAAGCAAAATCAGCCTACGAATGCTATCGCATAGCTTAGGGGATAAGACGCAAGACAGCCAAGTCGATGGTCGAGCGTTCGAATCCCAATGTGGGAGACCATCCAATAGCTATATATTATATATATAGTTACTTGGACATCTTTGCTGTTTGCTTTTCTGAAAGATATCCTTTAATATGTAGCGTCTTAGCTTCAAGCTCACTTTGCTTATTCTTTAAGTCCAATAATTTTCTAAGCACAAATTTGTTTACTTTGATTGTGAAAAACTGTTAACTTTGCTGTGCTTTGATGACAGTTGTGTAACTTAAGCAGTTCAGCCTTGAGAGTGTTGTTTAACATGGCTGAATGCGTAATTGTAGCCAGAAATGAATAAATAAAATCGAAAGATGCCTTCTTACCCTGAAAATTTGCTCGGTTAACGATACTAAAAATAAAGCAAATAATCTAAGCGAGATGCTCTCATACTTATCCTATCTGCTAGAGAGTAGAGAGAGAATATTTCTACAGCAGGCACATTAGCAAGGCTAAGCAAAGATGTTATTTATTTCGTTGGACATTGCTTACAATCAATGCCTTAGTGGCTCTATTCGATTTAATGCATTGCGGCGATTTGTAAGAGTGAAAGGTACAAATGTGCAAACAAATTATGTAGATGCGTACATGTGACACATACGATAACTTCAAGCAAGAGCAAGCATAAAGGCAAGCAGGAAGGAAAGGTAATTTATTAAAAGGTTAATATTAATGTCTGCGTATAACTATTTGCTGAGGCAAAGGTGTTACAGTTTATTATGGAACATAAGAATAGCACGTATTGGCCTAATTTTTGGTTTAATGTGCGTTACGACACACACATCAATGTTTCTCATTTTCTTTGGTTTTACTATTTTGTGCGTTCAAATCCAAAGAGAAATTTACACGTAAGGAAGACCATCTGTCAGTATTAGGGTATTTTACTTTCATCGTTTGATCCAAAGCTTTTTAAGTGCTATTGACTCTGATAAATACGTGAATTGCGTGCGACATATGAGTGAGCATGTATCCCTTTACACCGTCAATTAAAAGATCAAACAGTTTTATTTTCCACACAACTCGTCCTAAGGGATATATTAAGTTCATCCGGATGCATGTCATATCCAACACGACTTGTGATAGATCTGCCTTTTCTTATACTAAATCAAAATCATATTTGGGATCTATTTCGCCACTTCTGTCCGTCTGTCCTTCGGGCGACCTAAATGTTAAGAACAGCAAATTTTTCAACAGATGAAGTTTGATGATATATTGACATGTTCTGGTTCAGTTGTGATTGTATATAGATATATCTAGTGCGGAGGATGGCTAGCACTTAGTCCGCAACTCGGTGATTCATAAGCACTAAGCTTTGACCAACAAAGAATCATTTACTTATTTACGTCTCTTTATCTCCACATAAAACTTTTAAATAAAAGTTTGCAGAATCCATTTTTTTTTTTTTTTTTGGAAGGGAGAGAAAAAATTAAAAAAAGAAATTATAACCGAACAATAAATTTCAAAAATGCATTTTAAAAAAGTGGAAAAAATAAAAAGTTCAATTGTATAATATTTTATTTTATTTTATGGAAATATTTTTCAATTCCATTTCAGTGCACAAACTCTTTGCTCTGCTCTAAGCTATTTATGTATTCTCCGGTGTTGATAGTAAAAGTTTATTATGCAATAATAACATTTATGCCGAAAATTTTTTCAATTTGTGTTACTGAGTTGCAAGCGCTTTATGCCGAGAAAAGATATTAAAATAAATATAATCATATACAATAATCAGTTTATCTCCACATAAACAATTTTGTAATAAATAAATTAAAAAAGTTTCTCAAAATAAGTGTTCATTTTAATGGGTAAGAAATCGAGTGCTTTTCTCAAAACCCAAGTCACGTCAAGTGTGGGGTCAAATAAGATAAAATTTATTTGGCAATTTTCAGTTCAGTTATTCTAGTCTTGGAGGAGGACTTGATGGTAACTCAACTTTTAGTAAACCGATTGACACAGTATCAATTTCTGAATCGATCCATGTTTGTCTATCCGTCTGTCCGTCGTATAATACTTATGTTCAAGTACAGGTCGCATTTTTTGATGAAATATAATCCATCAACATATTTTGGCCCAACGATAAATGCTAATGAACAGAATGATAGAACAACAAACGCATATTACTTGTTGCTCTTGCGTCAAGACAAGGAAAAAGGCTGAATTTAAAGAGAGAAAGTCCTCATTCATTGCGATAATGCATCCGTGCATTCAACTAACATTGCTCATTAATTGAGATATGAATTGGTCCTAGCGACTGTTATCTACACGGAAGCGCCAAAAGATAACTATCTACAAAAGCGTCTTTCGTCGAATGTAGTATTCAAAGGACAACAAGGTTATAAAACTACTCGACAAATCATATAATTCGGAAAACATGAAAACTAATAGAATCATTGGACTTGGTGTATTGAGATTGCGATATTGTCCCTATTAGTAAACTGCTCTGACAATCAGACTAAGATCACTTCATAGAGGCGTGTTGCTATTAATTAAGATTTTCTCCTCCCAGCTTTTCCTAGTGTTAATTCCGAAATCATTTAAAGCATTTGTAAACACATTCCTCCTACATTACTAAATAAATTTTCGTGGTTTACTTACTTTTTCTCTTTTAATGAATAAGTAAAAAGGTTATTTGCAGCATTGTCACAGACGTTGACTGTTTACACATATATCACTAACTCAAGCAACCCCTAAAAATTATTTTGCATATCACTTTTTTTTACTATTTATTTGTACAAAATTTGCATGAATGCAGAAGACAAACCGTATTGCATTCTAACATTGTTTGCTGCGCCCTGACAACGCATACGTGACTGGAATGATTTATTTTCATTTTCACATAACGCTTCATAGTATTATTATGCTTGTCTTACGTTATTATACGAGCTGTGTTTGTAGAAAGTGGTCTAAGTCCATTTTTTCATCCATCGAGACGTTTAAGGTTTTGAATTTGAATTAATTTAAAAATATTGGAAAAATACTGGATATGATGTAATAGTTATTAAGATTATTAAAAAGACGAAACGGGTTATTTAGCTGCAAATCGACTTGCACCACTTTGGCATATAATAATTCATATATTTCTGCAAACTTTTATATTTGATTTTATTCTCCTTTTGTTCTCCTTTATTACCTTTTCAAGGGAATCACCATAAGCTCGTGCATACATCTCAACGACTTGACTAAGCTTACAAAATATATGAGTAGTAAATATATGATAACATTCGACATGAATTCATCCAGTCATTTGAATAAAGACAAAAGCTGCGACCTTCAAACGAGTTAAATAAGATTAATTTCTGTCTTTTAGTTTTTATTTTTTACAAGATGATTACGTCTAGATTGAGGTAGGATAGTGAGGATAGTTTATGCCACTATTTTGTAACCATGGCTAGTTTGCTATTGGCGGTGTTTAGATTGAAGATGGATAGTGAAGTTAGAATATACTCGACCTGAATGTGTAGACTCACCATCAGATTCAATTAGAATCACATTTATATATACGCTGAAGGTATAGCAAGGACAAGTCTTCTAATGTAAACAGTGCACTGTCACGAAGACCATCAGGTTTTGCTAACAATCAATTGCAGGAAAAGAGGAGAAATGCAACCTTTCCAGGAAATAAGTTTACTTTACATCCAACGCTTACCTTAAGTTAAACAACACTTAAAGTTTTATTTAGTATTTTCCTCTTGGCACTTATTGTCGATTACGATTACCACGCTCTTTACCGTTTTGTATTTTTGTTCCACCAATTCATATACCATAAATCGACTTGCTTTCCTTTTTATTACTTACGGGCGAATTGTTTCGTCTTGGATGAACTGCTCTTCACTTTTCTTTTTCAGCATCTAATAGCTCGTTGTGCAAAGTAAATTCTTCTCGTCGCTCTTTATGTTGTCCTTTCAAATTTTTACTCAACTTTATTTTCAAATAAAGTTTGATTGAGTGATTTATACTGAAAGCTTGGCGACTATCTTTTATAATTCTAAGTAAATAATTTCATTATCTTGTTTATTTAATTTAGAAAATTTATGAAACTTTCTCTTAAGAAAGTTTTCTTTCATTGCTCAATTTCCAGTAGAAGAAATTTCATAAGCTATTAGTTTAAAGAGAGGAAAATAGACAAATAAGATAAAAAACAAGTAAAAAAATTAAATTCAGCCCTGATCGAAACCCGTGATTCTAATAAAAGCAAAAGAACCAAATTTCCCTCCTCTGCGCAGCAGACTTTTTCTATCCTCAGAACAAAAGCGGAACTTTCATGTGTTGTGCTCTATGAGTAATAAGCAAAAACACGGCCGGCACAAGTGTCACAATTTTTTCTGCATAGGCATGGATATGCTATAATATATATCTTTTGTAAGATTTTGACCAATTTCCTACTCGAAGGTTTGTTGTTTTGGCACAACTCTCAACGTAATCAGAAATAAAAAAACCCAAATCAGTCCATGCCAATGCCCAGCGGTGGGTTTGTATCACAACTTAAGCAATTAAAAATTTCCCTTAAAACAAGTGGAATTTTCAAATCACATTCAGAAGCATTCTTATAACCCCACCACTCTTAGATAAAACGTTTGGGATCCATTCCTATAAAAGTGAGCTAATTGTGCCACATTAAAATAATTCCTGTGCATATGTAGTTGCGTTAAAAAATTAAAACCAATACTTTCAGATTGTATAAAATCAACACTATTCTAAACCATATAAGTTTTGTTGCTCTTAACACCTATCGTTATCGCAATTAGTGCGCGCAAATCTACAAATCTATAAAAGATTTGAAAATTTGCGCCACAGGAAAGTCGATTCAAGTCGTGGTATTGCTCTACGTTATTTTATCTGCATAAAACAAGAAATATATATGTGTTTACATATCTGAAACGTGTAATGCAAAGCATGCAGACACATATATAAAACTTAGGCAGTGCGTGTGCAGGAAACACGGCATTTTGTGCGGCAAAAATGTTATGGTTGTGAATAGGAAATTTTACAACTTTATTTACTTTCTTTAATTGTCCTGGGATGGGGCTGTTCTAACAATCAAAAAGAGTCTACTGCGGCTACAGCTTTTTTCTTAGAAGCTCGTTGAGAGTGCGCTGAGTTTTGTATACATCCGTTAATCTGGTATGCATCTTATCTGAAAGTGATGTTAGAGAATGCTCGTGTCTGGTTACTAAAATTAATCAAGTAACACTTACTAAGAGATTCTAACGCAGCCGAGTATAATTTTCGAACCATTTCAGTAATACTATAAATAATAAATTAAATAGAGTAAATTCTTGATATACACTTTTGTATATTATTTAATTGTTTAACAAATTCAAACGAAATTACACAAATCGTCGGGCAATTTCGACTTTTGAATACTCTACAGCACTGAATATCAAAAATAACAAATCACTGCTTAAAGTAACTTACCTTTCATGAGAACTTCGCATTCATGAACCAAACAAAACGAATCATACATAACCAATGTGAAAATTTCGACATTTTTAAAATATTATGCAAAAATTCCGATCATTTTTAAACTTAAGTGAACGTTAACTTTTGCACGCAAACAGTATCCTGGAGGGATATACGAACAGATGATCAGGTGTGAAGCTGCCTATGATATCACTTTAATTAGCTGAGTGGCTGTTGTTGTTGATGCTACAAGAGAGTTGATAAAACTGGTAAACTGGTTCCTATTAATGTGGAAAACATCCTCAATTAATTAAAAAATGTGTCCAACAATTGATGCAGTGCATATTGCACAACCTTGGGTAAGTACTTTCTGCGGTTATAAGTGTTCGTAATTGGCAATAAGCCAACTTGATTACATCGACAACTGTTACGGCATCAACAATAACAAGAAAAAATTCCACCATAATTGGATTGGAAAATTTTTTTGAATTCGTGGTGCGTGTGTGCAGTTAGTTGAAGTGAACATAAAGTTTAAAATCGATATTTTTGTGATGCCATAATTAGCTCTGTCGTGCTGCACGGAATTTTTCTGAGCTTGATGAGCAGAGTGATGCTGCAACGTAAAATTTCTTTTCAATATTTTCTGCCTTTTTTCGTTCCCTCCTCATTATCGCATCAAGGAAAAGGAAGTTAAAGTATGGAAAATTCCATTAGACCTCTACTCAAACTTTGCTATACTTGGTTAGATTAGTTCAAATACCACTTCGATTAGTTCGGTGATTTCGTCATCAGGTTATGCTGGTATTGCCGCCAATGTCAATGAGTAAGGTTTTGGTCGATAACTTCCAAGCTGTAGTCAATATTGATCATGAACATTTTTATCTGAAAGCTTAATTTTAAGATAATATTGCTCGACTCGTTAGCATCTGCGTAATTAAAACCCAAACAACATTTTCTGGTTGCCGAAGCATCAGATTTGCCTGAAAATCGTACTCAATTATCTTAGATGAACATCTTTGTGAGAAGAACATCTTCTACGCGGCTTCTGCAAACGGTGTTGCACACGCAATGAATTAGGACCAAGTACTCTAAGTGCTGGTAGAAATTTTTGTCACGTGAAAGATATTTTTTTTTGTAAATTCGCTTTGTCGTTCATTTCAGTTCGTCTTCAGGCTAAAATTCATTAGTTTACCCAGCTTCACAAAAGTATCTCAAAAATTGCGGACTGTATGTTGGAGACAAGAAAACAAGGCGGACAAACGAACAAATAAGCTGAGATCGATGCAAGGACTAATTTACAATTAATCGGTATAATAAAAGGTCAGCCTATTTCAATCCTTTCTGGACGTTGGACCCATTCTCACAAACCTAATGAACAAGTGGTAGAGTATATAATAAAGAATTTTTTTTTGCTTCATCTCGAACATACCCATATACACTACTTCCTAAGGTTAAGGTACCTCCAAAATACATAACAATCCAAACAGCGAATATGTGAATAAAAAGAACTGTAAAGTAAACATATTCGATCATGTGCTGGCTGCTCTACCAATGAAAGAATTAAACTGAAACAAATATCTTCATTTGATACGTGCCAGTTGCTGTTGATATAGATAAACTCCAACAAACATGCAATATTGTGTAACCGCCTTAAATCTGTATGAAATAACACCGACATTAATCTTTTAACAAACCAAAAACACGAGTACGCACATACATGTGTACATATATTTTTACTGCAACAAAAAGCTTAAAAACAGTACTCAGCATAACTAAATATATATGCGAATGCCGAATATTTATCACAATCTATATACACACACACGTATATTGCGTCAGCATCGATACCTTAAAATACATAAAACATGTACAGTGTCGGTAAAACAACAAAAAAAAAAGAAGTTTTTCTGTGGCATACTAAAGCATTCAACTGGAAAAATACACCACACATGCACTCAATTATTGAAAACAAGAAAAATTCAACTGAAAATAGAAAAATCTTTTATGAGGAGAACATGAGTAAATATTGTTGCACAAGTAATGAGTGCATGAGAGTAAATAACTGATTATTTTTATAAAATTATTATAGAAATAAAACTTTGCAGTAGCGACAAATGTTTACCCAAATATTAAAAATTGAAGCCTTTCTCCACATAAAGGCATACTATTCGTAAAAGTAATTGTATGGGAGGAGATTGAAAACTTGGCCCACTAATATGACGTTATTCAGCGATCCATGTTCGGAAGTTTTGAAAACTTAAAGCTATTGCCTTAGTAGTGAAGTGTTGGGAGGGACTACAATCAACGTAGTAAATATTAACAGAGTATCTCAAGAATTCGAATACATACGTGGCACATCGAAATCCAGAGACAAAAATCAACCCGTCGAACAGATGGACAAGTTTTAATCGAAACCTACCTTGTTGCCGTTACACAAATTTGACCAATTTTAACATACCCCCAAATTTTATAGGGTATAAAGAGGAAAAGGTGCTTTTATAATAACAAAACCCATATATCTCATCGTCCCCGCATGTTTGAGCTTTAGTGTTAATATAAGCCTGTAAAGAAACTACTTCGTTTTCAATTTACTGTTAAACGGGGAATATCATCAACTTGTACGAGCTGCTTGCCAAGCGGCTCGTTAGACCAAAACAAAAACTTCCTCAAAATAGGCAAAGATTTCGTAGCGGTTGGTCTTAATGACGACCTGCATTCATTACGCGACAGAGAAGTATTTATCACATTGAGGAAATGGATTTAACTATGTACCGAAAAGTAAAATCAGCCACAGAGTGCATATAGTTGTTTGTAAATGAAACAAATTCAATTTGGGCATATAGCGGCATTAAAAAGAGTTATTCGATTTCTTAAGATTACATTTGTGAAAGGCTTGCTAGTCACGATGTATATCAAATTATTTAGTACAAGAGAAAGTTATATTTTTATGAAAGGCAAAAAAGAGAGAGACTTCAAAGCAAAAGAGAGTTTGTTTTCAAATCTGAAATCTAAGAGGACGCAAACTAGAGAGAACCTGGTAATCCTTAATTCGACACCGCATTAAGTAGCTCCAATATTTGACGTAATTATTTTTAAGTGCTGCTAAAGTAAGAGATCGGTAGTGTCCGAGCAGTGTAAAGAGTCTTTCTGGGAAAATATAGCATATTTTGAAACATGTGACCGAGGTAATAAGTCTGCTATTTATTAATCGATGAACAGAAGAGCGGCGTCTTTACTTTATATATAGTTACGAGAATTATTGGAATTTAGCAAAGCCAGGTGCTCAGAAGTTTCCTATTTCACATATGGGGGTATTTGGCGTCTATTCGACCATGACAGCAACTAGGTGTCCTTACGTCAGCGCACTTACCCATTCAAACCTACTAATCTTAACTTCGCCCACCTTATTTGACTTTAAGAGCAATACTTTCTTCATTTTTACACCAAATTCGTTCTTTTGTGCATATGAGGCCCACTAGAAGTAAAACATTTTTATAGTCAAGTTATGACTTGAATTTACATTCTTGTGTAGGACCTTGTTAATACTTTTTATTAGCTTCTATTTATTGCAAGTTTCGCTTCGCGTGTATGCATTGAGCTCTCTTGAATTTTCAATAAAAATTGTGTGAAGTAAGCTCTAAGCAATTATAGTTCTTTGTATAAGTGGACATTTTGGAGGATATATAGACAAAGCAAGTAGCATAAGTGACAATATAAAATCAGATAGACGAAGTCCTAAGGAAAGTGTTGTCAAAACCACTTAAGAAAATCTTTAACGAAGTGAAACGAAACTTCTACTAGAAATTTAATTTCATTTGCTTGCTATTCATCATCGATGAATTTCAATTAACTGTAAGCCATATCACTATGCCTGAAAAAAAAAAAAAAAATTGATAAATTCACAAACATTCTGAACGCACATCAAAAAAAGTAGGACGGATGAGCGGAGAAAAAAAAAAAAAAGAAACAACTACAAGACGTCAGTGTTACAGTGAACGTCTAAGGTAAACCAGCTGCAATGCGGTTTTGTTATATGTAAGTCTTTGGCTCGTATTGAATAAATGTACTTTTTGAATAAATGAAATGCGTGAGGACTTATAAAGCAGACACTAGTGTACATGGATATGAGGTATGGGAAAGTGAACGAAACAGGAATAGTAAACTCCAACTTTTTTAATAGACTTTCCGCCTTTTTTTTTTTTTTTTGAGGAGATCGCACCATCTGCAATTCCTATTTTTTATTTTTGTATAAGTTTTCGGCATAAAACACAATTCCGCTCCAAGTTTTTGATAACAATAACGAAGGAAAATACCATCAATGGCAGCAATAATCAAATAACTGTAGTTTTCGTTGTGGCCACTATCGCGGTTGGTGTTCTTTTCGTTTTTTTGTCACCAGAACTTAAACATTGGCTTCTGTATTTGTCATTGAACGTTCTGTCAAACTACAACAACACATTCGTTTAGCGACCAGAGATGTTACATAAAAACAACTCGTTTTCATAGAAGTGCCTGGAAGCGAGGAAGGACATAGAGATATATGGATAGGTTTTTTTTCCCTCCAACTGACAAAAAAGTGGAAGATAAACTTTAGGAAACAAAAAATTCAAAAATCCAAAAGAGGAATAAAAAAAAAAATGATTTAAAGCAGAAGACATCAGACAAACTCTTTCTAAGCTAATATTACTCTCTTCTCTTTTTTATGCTATTGAATAGGAAAAGATGAATTGAACTCGCTTACTGTTTTATAAAAGGTATGCAATAAAAATTTGTCAAGGACGTTTTATACTGCTTGTCATCCAACTGTCTATGGAACGAGCAGAAGCGTGATAACTTATCTAAAAGGAAAGAAAACTTCTGATACGCAGAACAGTCATAAACTGCACAACGCACTAACTTATGGCTTTTCTTATATGAGAGGAAAGGAAATTTCTTATAAGGATAATGTCCGCAAAATATTTTGATATTTTCGCTCATTGGTGTTATATGTTATTATATACCCGCCTCAGTGGTCGAATAGACAAAGCATTTCGACTAACGAGTGGATTCAACTCTCAAGTACCGTAGAATTCTCAATAAAGTCGCTAGCCTTCAGATGTTAATGGTTTAAGACTTTGATCTTAGAATTTATTTCTCCCGTTAAATTAATTGTAATAATAATAATGATGTATCTTATTATAAGTTATTGTGAAGAACACAACATGTCTTATGTCTTCTCAAACGTAGCTGCTGTTGTACTGTTGTTTCGATTCATAGCAATGTGAAGCGGATATTCGAATTATGTACATAAGCGAAAAGAATGGAAGGCTCAGACACACACACAATTTAATATATGTATAAATATATATATACCTATGTTCCTGAGCAACGTAAGTTCCTGAATCAATTTAAACTTATTCCTTTATTTGGTAGAAAATCTCCTCAGTCCGGCCGCTTTTCTGCCTTACATATTGTTTGTTGTTTCTTCTTCCTTACTTTTGAAAGTAGAGTTTTTCTAAATTCATATATACTTACTATACATATACATACCTATATCTATACATACTATACTATATATATAAATACTATATCTATACGTACTATATATATAGAAATCTTCTCATTTCTAATGCTTTACAATGAAAAAAGCGTGGATGATTAACTTGAAATAATGAAGCCAGAAGTTTCAGTCTAAATGCTCACTATGTTCTGATATAGACATTACGTATAGGCGTAGTCGTTTGCATCTTTCTCTTTAGTATTTTGCTTTTCCCATTAACTATTTTACTCACTGGAAAATTTTGAAACAAAACCAATTTATTGCAAATCTGGAAATCTTATAAAAATTGTAATGAAAATCAAAAGTATTTAATTGACTTTGCCTTAATAGAAATGAATGAATGGAATATTAATAGAAAATCTCGATACATTGCAATTGTCTCCCCCGCAATTGAAATTACAATGCGGGCGATTATTTTGTTATCCTCAAAATTCCATGGCATTGTGCTCAACTATAAGAGCGTGCAGGACCAATGTAATAACATGCAATAATTTGCAATACCTACAACAATGTTGATGAGGCATCATATACATTCAATAGAAAGATTATTTAATCAAATATTTTGATGAGTGGGGGATTGTAGCGGTGAAGGAGTGTCATGAAATATTCTGCTTGGACTTAATTAAATATAACTCGCATTGAAATGAAACAAATAGTTATACCTTTTAATCCACAATAACAACAAAAACTTCAACGCCAACAACAAAATATTTCAATCAAAAAAACAAAAAATTATTGACAGAATAAACAGGACCTGGTGTCAACAGAGAGTTGCACAAAAAATGAGCAGAAAAAAGGGAAATAATTTTGTCTTTTCTGCGTAACTTTTTATACCCTTCACCACTTGTGGTAGAAGGTATATTAAGTTAGTGCGGGCGTATGTAACACTTAGAAGAGCTTAAGATAGACCCACTTTTTATTATATCCTAACTTTTATCACAGTCGTAATCTGAACTGATCTAATCCTGTCTCTCCGTCTGCTGTCTGTCCATGTAAATTTGTGTTCAAACTACAATTCGCAATTTTGTGGATATTGTAATGAAATTTGGTACAATGATATGTTTTCACCCAAGAACCAACGATACTCAAAAAGGTCACCACATATTGAAACATAGAATTTTCGCCTCTACAAAGGATAAGTTTTCGTGGAAATACTTATTAGGATAGGTTCCAAAAAATAGGGCGAGATGTTCCAAAGTTGGCATAGTTATTTTTTATGTTAAAATGCTATTGCGATATAATTCTTATCGTGAAGAATTGCAAATTATACCTTTTTGTCGTGTGAACTCCAGTTTTCGTTATAAGAGAGAGGATTCAAAAATTGCCCCAGCCGGGCCAAAGTTTTCTAACCAACTTAGAATGCCGAAATACTACTATGTAGCAACTTTTGCTGAGATATTTTGAAAATTACGATTTTTTTCCGTATAACGAGTTTTCGGAACAAAGCGTTATATGGGGAGCGGTCGAAAAAGTGGACTGATCCAAATAATTTTTAATAGCATTTGTCCCTGGGTGAAAGCACGTCACTGTAACAAATTTCATCAAAATATTTGAAAAATTGCGACCTGCAGCTTGAACACAAATTTACGTGGACAGGAATTTAGGCGGACAGACAGTCTTAGATCAATTCAGACTACGATTCTGATAAAAGGTAGGATATAATACAAAGTGGGCCTACCTTAAGCTCTTATAAGTGTTACACAAGGCCGCACTAACTTAACATACCCTGGATGTGATGGAAGGTATAATAATGTATTGCATACATATGCAAGACAGTAATTTTTTTATTCAATGCCATTTGATTCAATTCAGCTCGACTTAACATTTGTTAACAAAAATTTCGCATAAATTTTTTACAATTTTTTAAATCACACGCACATATAAATGCAGTTTCATCTTCCTTAAATTACATACACAAACATTTCAGTGAATGATGCGATTTAATAACTGACATTTACTCAATTACATATAACTTTTGTAGGAAAACATTGGGATTACAATTTTTTATGCGAAATAATATATAAAAACTTAGTGATGTGTATATAAATTAATTATTCAGAAATTAATAAAAGCCAAGTTATTTATCTTTTTTTTTTGTTTTCGCTACAACTACAAATATTATAGGATCGGGCATTATTTTTGAAAAATATTCGAGAGGTTAACTGGAACCACCGACTAGCCGCAGTATGGCAAAGCAATCCTCACAACGGAGTGTGAATGGTGCCGCCATGCTATGATCGTTATTTATGGCTTCATTATTTTATATTATTTGCAGAAAGGACTCTTCGCCTTCTTTAAGGGATGGTATTACTTTGTGATTTCTTTATACACATTCCAGAATTGGTATCAACTCAGGGGCTTGTGGAGGGAAAATATTTCAAATCGTTCAGTAATCGGATTTTCCGAATGTAGTGGTAGAGCTCGATTACTGGGTAACCTGTGAAATACAAACAGCAATGCGAGATGAGAAAAACTCTTCTCTCTCTCCCCTGCTTCTTTAAACCAATTGTATGGTGTCCGTATAAAAGGTAATAAGTAAAATAACAAGACTAAAATAGTAAGCATTGTTCATGCTTAGAAGTAAATTTTGAAAACGGACGTAATAAGCCACAATAGGCGACAAATAGTGTTTTACAAGCAAAATAACAAATAATTATGTAAAACCCGCCTGAGTGGCCGAGTAGGCAAAGAGGCTCAACTAACAACTCGTGGATGGTTGTGAATTCAAATCTCATAATGACTTTTAATAAAGCCGGTAGCCTTACAGTGCTAGCGCTTTAAGATTTTAGTTTTGCAATTTATTTCTCTGGCTGAAAAATTAGTAATAATAATAATAAGTTATAAAAAACCTTCAAAAAATATTTACGGGAGTATAACACTATAAAAGTTTAAAAATAAAAGTTAGTGGGCATGATTGTTAAAAATTCACAGCATTGGGCCTATTTTCGCGTGGCACTATCAATTTAAGAGACTCTTGCAGCAGAGTGTAATAGTTGCAACAGTGTCACTAGTTCAATTGAAAAAAGGCGTTAAAGTACACCTAGGCATAGGCATAGATGATGTTACAAATATGAACATTCGCGCAATGAACGCAAATGTTTAAGTAAATCTATAGAAAAAGTCCTCGCTAAGGAATGCTGTTTTAAAAGTTTGAATGAAAAAAATGCAAATTGTTTGCTTATCGTGTTGTTTTCAAAAATCGTGTTTCCGGTAAACGCTTTGAAAGTTACTAGCGCTGCTATACAATTCCGTTGTTTATAGTTTCTCCGCATCTTCTGAAGTGAATCTCAAAATCACATCCGCACCTAACTGGCTAAGAACCACTTCCGAAATGATACCCAAAAGAGGCCCTTTAATGAGATGTAAAAGAAGAGGTATTTTTAAGCTTAGTTTGCTATTTATTAAAAGGAGCAAACATCCATGCAAATAGACTGTTGCGGAACCCTTTTCTAACTGCTTAATGACAAATGGATATAATACTTGAGCTATTTGTGTGGTCGTGAAATGGAAGTAAAAACGTTTTTTATTTTTATTATGATAGTCATAAACAAAAATTGGGGGTACACCCAACGTAAAGCATAGAAGCGGTTACTATTCCAAATTTTAAGAAAAGACGCTATTAACGTTTGTTCCACTTACACCATATAAAGCAGATTTCTGCAACCAGGAGTATAAATAAATCGCATTAAAATCTGGCATAACAAAACGCTTTGGAAATGCTAAACACAAAGTAATTTTTGTTGCTACGAGATACGAAGACGAAATGAATTTGTCTCTCTTAGGAATGAATGTGCTTATGTGTGGGCGGCACAAATGCTGATAACAATTCATGATCTTTTTGCAATGTTCTGAGACGTCAGCACAAGCTTCATTTCGTTATAATTTGAAAATTTGCCATAATTCATATCGTGCTCTGAGATATGCGATATACTTAACTAACTCACAATTCATCATTTGTCAGAAAAGGGAAGCATTCTTAACCTGTTTAAAAGAAAATGTTTGCCAGCAACTCGCACTTAATCCATTTGAATCATATCTAGTGATAATGAATGAAAATGTGCAGTATGAAGTGTTGGTTGCGTTAAGCCGCTAGCATGCATTAACCTATCAACCACTTAAGTGGGAGGAAGTGCGTGTGTTTGCCATAAAGTTCAAGTGTTTGTTAGTCTAAGTTCAAATTTGAAGAGGAGGACTTTTTTCTTCTTTTTATGGTGTTTTCTGCTTAAATGTTCTAAGTGAATCCGAAATGACTGAGAGATTTTCATGATAAAGTTATGCTGTATCCTGCATGTACATGGAATGAATACGGAAGGAAAATAGAGAAATAGTATGTTTTACACAAGGCAAACTGAAATTGATATCAAAACGAAGTTGAGAACTTGTAGTGTCTGTTAAAACTCATTCCTAGAAGCTTCAGAAATGAAATTTTTTTCTTTTTTGCATGTAGAGGTAAAGAGAGAAAAACTCAAACTTGAATTGACGGTAAGGGTGAACAAGGTTTTAAACCTATTTACACGCACTTAATTCCATTGAAATACACACGTATAATATATTTTCAAATAAATGGGAATTTAGATGATATCTGCTAGTACGAAGTGAAAATGAACAAATTGAGGCACTTTAGATTCAAAATAACTTACTAGATATGTGACTTCATTTGTAATAAAAAAAAAAAAGAAAGGAAAACCCATTACAGACTCCATGAAGTACTTTATTACCTCGAGATTTTCAAACAACTTAATTAATTGACATAAAAATCTGACCATTAGCGGCTTCATAGCTGCTGAAAAAACTCAAGAAAAATATTAATACAAGTCGATCAGGGCCTAAAAAGCAGTGTAGTAAAATCTTCATCGTTGTAACTCTTCACGAAATATCATATGATCATAAGCACTCTCAGAAGAGATACGCTTTAAAATACAGGCCGATGTTGCCCAAACACGCACAGTACGCTTCTAAGCCAAGTGAATATTTCCAATTAATTTTGATCGTAAAAGGCTAGAAATTGGATTTTTTCAAGGACTTTTTTGTGAAAATTTTCCACATTCAATTCTATTTTCAAAACACCATTTTTCACGAGTTTCTATCATATGCACATGAAATACCAGAGAAAGACTCTATGCAAATACAACGTCAAGCAGGATTTATGATCTAGTAAACTCTACGGAATTGTTGGCCCGCAATAACGTGGAAAATGCACATTTACATTTTCATAATTTCTTCATCATTTTATTTTTCTACTCTGTGTTTGTTTTTTTGTGCAGTCATTAGTTAAACTTATTTTCATAATTACTTTCAGGATAATGTTTACGGTAAAAAGAAAATTTCTCCTTGATGCCTAGGTGTGGATTAAATCTCTCCACATCTCATACGCAGTATGAGAATTTACTCAATTTTCGCTCTAAAAGCTATTTGATGGCTAAAGGTACATATATAAAAATATATATATTAAAACGGGGTTTTTTGTATTATAGACGATAGACTCTGGCAATTTTTCTATTTGCTGAAACTCCATATTTCCCGTTACTCCAGAGTATACGCCTTAATTTAATTGATGTGAAAAATTTCTCATTAGCGAGGAGAAGAAAGAAACACCGTATGCTTTCATACATAGTTGAATATGTCGTTCGTTTACTTGCGTGAACGTGTCGTACTAGGTAGACGTGTCAGATTGAGGTGAGAATACAAAATATGAAGAAATAAAATAAAATGGCCCAGCATGTTAAGCTCATAAAATGTCCTTCTGAACTAGAATGCTGCGACATCCATTGCAAAGCTCTTAAGGACGATGACAAAACGAACGAAAGAAATATACATATAGTAGAGATTGTAATAAGTAAGTGTCTCGCTTAATGGGGTAATAAAAGAACTTAACCTCTTTACGAGCGATTATTAATCTCCCATTAAAACTTACGTCTTGTTGTACAAAAAGCAGTAGCTATGACGAGTACAGACGTATTAACTGTGCCAATGTGTTTGCATTTTAACATTACTTAAAAAATATCTGATAAATAATTATTGTCAAGTCAGTGAGTAAATATATATAAGAGATTGTTTTTCCAAAAATGAAGAAAAGTTAAAACCCAAGAAAAGTTTATCGATCCCTAGATAGTTTTTAAAATTATATTCCCTCACTATTCGAAGAGTTCGATTCACCGACATAATAATAAACTTCAGTGCATTCAGCTCTTGAACATGTGGTACCAAGCAATTGGTTCTGCATTTCCTAAGCGTAGGACACGTCAGTTGTGTAAGTATTATGTAAAAAAACATTTACGTAAAAAAAGGAATCTTCAGAGACCCTACACAGTATATATCATATCGATTAAATTCACAATCAATTTAAGCACGTCCGTCAATCCGGTTGTCCGTCTGTTCATCTGTGTACTGTCTGTTGTAAACTTTTTCCGGGCCGTAGAAATGAGGCTATCGACTACTAACTTGGCAAAAAGATCGGAAGTCCTAGCACGTTATACGCCCGTAACAAGACGTTGTAAGTATGTTCTTTGAAATGTTTGGGTCGTTGTCAAATTCTCTAGCAAGTTGATAATCGATATTCTCACTTTTGCGAAAGGAAGAATATTTGGCACAGATACTACCCGGTTGCGCACAACAACAGATGGACAGATAAACGGACGGCTATGCTTAGATCGATTCCGCATTTAAAATTTGCCAAGAATTTGTGGGGTTTTTGAAGCTTGCATTTGCACATTATGAAGGCTTTGAAAAAAACTGATATTATAACGCATTACAAGATTGAGTGGGCGTAGCCGATTTCTTCCATTGCTGCACAACTAGTAGAGCATCGATTATAGAATACAAGTTCAAATTTTTGTACATTTATTTGTTATCGTTTCATGAGTAATGAGCAAAAAGCCATCTTTTTATTCCCCTTGAAAAAGAGAGTGTGTTCTCCGTTTACATGGTACTGTGGGCGTGTCCTTCGACTGATTTGGCCCATCTTCAATACTAACATCCGAGCACGAACTTCCAATATTTCCGCCAAATTTTGAACGAAAAGTTCAGGCGAACGGACGGACAGATGGACATGCCTAAATCGATTCAGAATTTAGTGCTGATCAAGAATAGGTATGCCATGTGAGTTCGTTGAAATTTCCTTCTGACAATTGCAAAGGTTTTGATCGCATTCTTCGATGGAGTATGAAAATTTAGTTTCTTCCTTTTTTTTACCCTTTCATTAGCATCACGCTGATGAGTATAAAATATTCGGCTACGGGTATAATTTTCTTACCTGTTTTTATTTCGATTTTTACAATAATATTGATTTAATAAATTCCGTTTTCAATTTTGCGTAATAATTCAACCCGTAATTTATCGTTTTATAATAACTGTAGGTTTGGTGAAATAATTAAATAACGTTCTCTTCAGCCAAATGAAATAAGTTTTTTGATATTAAAAGTCCTGTAACATTTACTGCATATGTTCGTACGTGCTTCATACGTGCATTGTATACATAAAATTTCTATATGCATTCATAAACCTACGCAAACTTCGTTGTGTGTTGCATAAACTTTAAAATTTATTTCTATTATTAAAAATATATAAATTTTGTGCATATGATGTTTTTTCTTTCTATTCAACTTACTATACAAAGTTACAAGAAAATGGAAAGAATAGTTAAAGAAACTTCTGCAATTACTATAGAAATAGTTTTTTAGGAAAAGCAACCAATGCACTTCCTTACGCTTTAGAATTCTGAAATTTTTACAAGACTTGATATAATGCTAAAGACCGATTAGTGCAAAAAAAATTTTTGCTTACCTTTAAACGCACCTGGAGCCTTGAATTTGAAATGCAACTGAGCCAAAGTTGAAAGAGGTAAAAGTTGTTTCAAGAAGAGTTTGCTTTCTTGACCTTTGAAATTTCTACGCCAGGCATGTGTGCTTAGTTTTACTAAAACTCGGTCAATCAGTTTCAGCAAATCTCCAAAGATTGCACCGGGGTGTATGATGATTTGAATGATGAGCCCCTTGCGTAAGTGAAAACCAATTTATTTTGAAGGTCTTATAAAAGCAGATATCGAAACGATAGAGAAGCCTTGGGGCGATTGCGTTACTTTTGAAAGAGGACTACGTTGATGAATAAAGTAAGATTTCTTTTTTTTATACATACAGAGCAGAGTTTAAATGTTTTTTATGCCCGTCACCGAAGAATGAGAGGTATATTCACGTTGTCAAAACGTAACACTCAGAAGGAAGATTCAGAAGACATCGTCTGTGTATCTGTCCCTCTGCCAAAATGCGGAAAGAGATTAAAGAACACGCCTACAACGACTGCTCGTATATACAACCAAGACTGAGAATACCTTTGCTTTCCTTGTTTTTTGTTCATTACTAATGAACTTCAACATATAACCAACATGAATTTCTACAAAAATATTTTACAAGAATATCAGAAATCAACCACGCCTATAAAGTAGTGTGGAATCTGAAATTTTATATTTTTCCGTTTTTTTAATCTTTGAAAGAATAACAGTGATTGATGTGAAAGTATGTGCATATTTACATGTAAGCATTCATTTACATTTACTTTCCAAGTGATAGGTTTTTTAATCTAATCACTACTTCGCTAACTTAGTTAGCTTATTGCAAGCAGGTTCGAGTGATAACTAAATAAATATATTAGGAGTTGAAGTTGACACTTTCTTCATTTCTTCTAGGAACTCCTATATCTGTCCATCTGTATGTGTGTGTGTATGTATGGTGTGTGTTCTTTGTACTCTCCTGGTCGCAAAAATTAAGATGTCAACTCCAAATTTGGTAGATACATTGAAAGTGTCTGCACGCAGAATGACATTGAAGATGAGCCAAATTGGTCGGAGCAGAAGCGAGCAACTGAAAGAAACCCAGGCTTTTTTAACAAGTATTTTTGGATTTTTGATCGTTACTCGAAGATTATTAAAGTTAGAAGGCTGAAATTTTCCACATTTACTTTACGAAGCACTTCATTCCTTACAAAGTACAAAACATCCGCCATGGCCACCTGAAGTTGCAAGTAATTAAATTTCATTTTTTTCACTTTATCAGATTTTATGCTTATTTACCATAAGGCAAACAAGACAGAAAGTTTAAAACTATTTTGTACAGTCCTCAAACGAAGGTATATTACGTGCCTAAAAATGGGTTAATTTTAAAATACATATGGTAGACACCACGACCCTGTGGATTGATTTTTTCTTAACAATAGCAGCGATATGGGTATCAAATAAAAGAACTTGTAGAGTGGAATGCAAAAAAAATAGTGGTGGACCCCCGTCGAATATAACTTTCTCACTTGTTTTTTTCTTTTTTATTTCTACGTGATTTTACACAACTGTCTTCCATCTAGATGTACGCCTAGGCACTTATTGCATTTCGATTCAGAAATTTGAACACTGTTAAGAGATACTAGAGAACAATTGTCATTTTTTAAGCTAAACGTGACGTGTGTAGATTTTTCAACATTTACAAACACATTCCAATTCTTTAGTCATGTGACGATGCTATTAAGGTGCACCTGAACAAGTTTTGAGGTTTCGCCTTTACGTTTGGTGCGTGCAATTGAACCACAATATCATCCGTAAATGCAACGACAGTAACGTCCGCAGCCAGCAACAACTCTTTACAAGTTGAAAATATTTGGAAAAGAAAATGCAAAGTTGACTACTCTGCTACCCAATGCTCCGGGTCTGCCGTTTCCCAAATTGATTTTATAGAAAAACTTAGCAAAAAGAAATAAAAAACCGAAATAATTGTAAATTAGAAATATCTACGATTTTTACATTCGGAGTCAATATATCGTAATGAAAATATGTATGTAAATAATAAATAAATAAATGAAAAACTTTATTCATGCATACTAAGAAATGAAATATATATTATTTAATTATGCACGCTGTGCAGCTCTACGCAACGTAATGTTCAATTATGATCTGCCAAACAATACTAAACATAAATGTGAAATTTGATGGAAAACAATCGAACCAAAATATGTACAGTTTGTGGGGTCTGTGAAGCTTCTTTCCTAGTGTTGCAAACATTATGACAAAATGGATATACGCCGCAACATTCAAAGATAAGTACAAAAATGACATCATATTCGGGATAAAAAAAAAAAAATAAATTAATTTTTTAGGCTGAAATGAAACGGAACAACAAATAAACAACTAAAAATACTTTAGTGAAGCACGGTCCACCATTAAGTACCTTAAACGACTTTGCATAACACATATTCATATAGCTACTTTTAAAAATAAGGCATTATACAGTAAAAAGTGGTTCAATCTGAACTATTTTTAAAAACATCCGATTTTTGGGCAACAAACTTCGATCTAACAAATTTCATCAAAATATTTCAAAAAATGCGACATGTAGATTGAACACAAGGTAAATGGAAAGGCAAGCTATGTCTATCTTAAATCTTTCCGAGTATATTGTACACCCATGGCAATTTAATACACCCTCGCACCAGAAGTGGCATATGGCATATGGCATAAAACTACAAAATAAAATCAATAAATACGTTATAAAAAGCCATCAACGCTCCAAGAATTTATGGTGAAAGCAGGAAGATAATGATAGATAAAATAAGTCCATTACTTTTATTAGAGGCAATGATTTCGTTGATAGTCTTTTTCGAAACAATAAATTAAAAAAGTGATGATTTGATTTTTAAAGAGCAGCACTGCTTAGTAAGTCATATATTTGAAATCGTTTCCTGGCAATTTTATTATACGCTAGATGTCGTATGTGACATGTGACATAATACGACATTGATACATTTGACAATGAATTCAGACGGCCATGAATAACGGCGCTATTAGGAGATGCAATTCCGTCAAAGTGAGTTTTAGAAAGTGGCTGAAAAATTTTTATAAAAAATATATGGGCGTGGTGCAAGAAGGCGGACCTCAATTGACGCCTACACTAACCCTAAAAGCTTAAAACTGGTCTCATCTTATCGACTTGATTGCCAAAAGTTCACAGCATTTTTCATATATCAATTAAGGCGTTTGGAGTCGCAGTGGCAGCAAATTTAATTCCGTCCTCTCCATGGCATACTGTTTCGTATCTGGTGACCTTCCAATTCAAATGTGGGTTAACTTGTCTGTGGGTCTTTTATCCTACTACCATTGGCTGCAAACAGGCCACAGAAAAACTAAATTCCAGTCATTGAAATTCATTCCGCAAACAAAGCTACTCATACGGATATTTGGCAAAAAAAAAAAACCTATAAACGCTGTGCTTTTTGAAATATTGCAGTCATCAAACTCCTGTCGGTCGATTGTGTTCGAATTCCATTGTTTACGGTGGAATATTCGCTTACAGAGAAACACTTACCGTACCGTACTTATGTTCAGTCATGAATGCACACAGCAAGCAATTTATTACACCTCAAATATTCGTTTGTCACTTTTCATTATTTGCTGTCAATTGCTCCATTAATGCGTTAATTTACACACCACATAAACAGTTATTTGCTGAAATATTTCACTGCTGCTACGTTATTTATGATAGCATGTTTTCTATATATGATAAAATGTTCGTTAGAGAGCTTCCTCTACGCTATAATTAAATTAATTGAAAATATTTTAAAAGGCTTTTATTTTCAAATTCAGTGGACAGCAATGTGAACGATTTTATGCACGCAATATTTTATCGCGGAAATAATTGAATTCGCGATGTACGCTATTATGACAAAAATTTTAATGAATGCACGCACGTCACGCGCGATGGCAACTAGCTTCTGATGTCAGAAGTTAAAGCTGAGCAGCATTTTCCTTCGATGCCCGACTTCAGCTGAACAAGCCAAAGTGTGACTTTTTGTAAAATAAAAAGAAATCTTCCTCGATGTATACTCTTTGAAATTAACATTTACTTGTCCTTCTCTTGGATTAATCGAAAAATTTTTCTTTTGAAAAACGTAGACATGCGATCTACAACAATCATTCTTTTTGAAAAGTACGATTGCGTGTGGATCCGTCGCAAGTTTTTTGATCATAACATTGTAGTTTAACAGATCCGCTTTCATGAATCAAATAAGAGAAGACAGCTCTTGAGCCTTGTCGTGACATTAAAAGGATGCGCATAACGCACAAGTAATACTCCTTAAGTAAATAACCAAATTTCAAGCATTTTTATTTTTTTTTTGCTTTTGCCGCTGCTATTATTCATGTGTTTGCTATGCATGCTTGATTTTGGCCACCAGTTTACAGGATGGAGTTTTTTCTATTTACTTTGTTGCCTGCGGTAAAACTCTTGGAAACAAATTTCACACGTGACTTTACGTTGCGTTATGTTCGCTTCATAAAAGTTTGGCGACACAAGCACGCACAAAAACATAGCGTGCATAGCCAAATAGCTGTCACCGCCACGGCACGTGTCATTATAACGCCTGCATGCAATAAAAATGCTGCAAGTTCCATGAACATGTTAATGTAGCGTTCGCTTGCCCATCATATCTCTGGTTAAAGTTGTTGGGAAGGAGCCTCTAAAATATCACCAAATTCAAAAACTCTTTATACATATATGAGATAACTTCTAATTTGTTCAGTTTGGGTCTCTGTTAAAAATCACTGCTTTGTGTTTTTTTATGCCTTTCATCTTTTATGATGTAAGCAAAAACACAAACCCATAAAATAACATTAAAATCATATGATTTGATAAAACACGCACAAGCAAATCTTCCCATATCATAATCATAGAAGCAGCTAACTGAAGTGTTCAGTGCACTGCGATAGAAATTTATCGTACAACTAATACTGCTAACGATTCTGCAAAATCCAAATTGAGGCATGTCAACGTTTTGAACTTGTTCCAAAATCAATTTTCACAATACGCTTCACTTCAATAAGCTAAGCAAACAAGACTTTGTCAATAGTCTTTTTTGCGAAAAAATGACTCCCCCTTCCCTTCGCACATGCGTGGATAATCCAATATTACATGGCTTGTGGTCCATGTTTATAGGTGACATAAATGCGCACAGAAGGCGTTAAGATAGATTTTATTTTCGTTTTAATCGATCTATGTTTATCTGTCCTTCTACCTATGTAAATTTGTGCTCTTCCCACATATAAAAATTTTGGGGACGCAACGACGAACGCCACTGAAAATGATTTAGATTGGTCCACATTTTCGATCACTTCCCTTATAACTCACCACTTTGAAAAGTCGTTATTTGAAAAGAAAATGAAATTTTCAAAATTTCTCCACAAAAGTCACGGACTAATCGCATTTCGCCATTCTTAGCCGGTGTGAAAACTTTGGATCGGCCGTTGGGGCGTTATTGTCAATCCCCTCTTATACAGACGTTCCTAAGAAAATTGAATTTTTATATGGTAAGTAGGTCTAATTTTCAATATTTCATGGTTCATAGAAGTAAAGTGACAAAGTAAACTTCTCAAATTTGAACCTCGTAGGCCAATTTTTTGGACGCCTCTCCATAGATGACTTCTCATGATTAGTACGCCGTTCACAAAAAGGTTTAATTTCTAATTTCTTATGGTGAAAATTGGTCCTTAGTAGCAATTTAGCAAAGAACATAACGGTAGGAAATTTGGATCACATAATTCTACTGTTTAGACCTGAAACAATACGTAGCGATTATCATGAAGAGCAAGCCCTTATATAAAGAGGTAACATAATTTCTAGTTTTTTATGCAGTAAATTAAGTTTGCTAATGTTTGCTCATGTCGTTTTGAACATCTGCCAATGTGCGGGCTTTCATGAAATGTGTGCCTTTTCATAAAAATAATGTATAACTTTTGATGTATTGTTACCTAAACCAAGCGAAGTTATGTAGAGTATCTAACGGTTGACCTTGCCCGACTGTAATGTTCTTACTTGTTTTCGAACCGATTGTAGCAGATTTACGAACGAATAGAGACGGGTATGAAAATCAGTTCTACGACAACGAAATGGTCGCAATGAAGACCAATTGGTCAAATTTAATTCACTGTCAAAAGTACTGATAAGTGCAACATTGCATATAGTGGAGCCCACGTATGCACATCCGTAAATTTTTGTGACACACAATCGTTTGCTCATTTTTAATATCGAACTAAATATACATTTTATCACTTATTTTTTTGAAAATGTAACTTATGGAATAACATTTTTTTTTGTCAAAATTATTTCCGCTGCACATAGTCGCACAAATATAGGTGAAAACATGCTTATAATGCATGTGAATGCATGCATATTTATATGAGAAAAGTTTTCGCTGGCAAGCGAATAAAGACAAAATTTAATAAATTTCATCCAAGCACTTCCTTCCATTTCAAGTATAGTTAAAGAATTATCTGAAATGAATACGAGGATATATTCCTTTTATCAAAACGTGTATAATGTGCAGAAGTAAACATCAGGCACCCACTAATATGTATGTATTCTTCATAAGTACCGAATTTTAAATCACTCTAAGCATGTCCGTCCGTCCATCTGCATGTCTTAAATAAAAAAAAAAAGACTAATTACTTGTTGATGTAGATAAACGCTACCGCGCTTACCAATGCTGTTATGATGTATCCTCTGGTTCATTTAAAATAAATTTATATGCACACGCTTTCTGGGCGCCCCTTTTTATTGGAATGCCTTTGGAATTTTCACAGAATTTCAATGTAATTTGTATTTTAATGTGTGCGTGCAGCGAACCGCACACGTCAGGCGATTAAAGGTCGTATTATATAATACGTTTTTCATGTCAGTAAATCACATATTATTGAAGTAATTTTTTACCAAATTCGAACTCGATGCCAACAGAAATTCATATTTAAATTTAATTCGTGACCGATAATTGTTGGCTTTTTGCTAATGATGTTGTTTTTATCATTTTACCGTGTCATAACACAAATGGATTTTAGGACGTTCGTTAAGTGCAACCGTTTTTTGATTGTCATATCAATACGAGGAGCAAAAGAAGAGCATAAAAAATATGATAAGTTCCGCTCGTAAGCACATTACAATCCTCTATGAGGAGGGGCGTAACAGTAGGGTCTCTTGTTTTTTGTGAAAACCAAGCACTTAGTCTTATAGATAAAAAGCGGGATATAAGGAAAGTCAACGCCGGCAAAAATTGATGCCGAGGGTGGACAGTATTGCTTTCCTACCCAATGCACGATCAGAATAAAATTTGAAAACGCTAAAGTCGCTATGATCCATGATTGAGACATTTCAGGTAGGAAACTGCAAATTTTGTTAATGTAAATAATAAAGCAGAATTCTGTGGAAGATCTCCTCCTTGATGATCCGAATTTTGTCACAAGGAAATAGAACAGAGCTTAAGGAGTTTAGCTTAAAAGAATCAAAAATGGAATTATATCCGGAGAGCAGACAATAAGAACATTGCAAAGACTCAATTGATGGCAGACCATAGACCGAAGATGTTGTCTTTAGCAGATCTGAAATATCCATACAGTTTTAAGTGCGAGTGTAACGCTTTTTCGAAGACTTACCGAAGAGTGAACATCAAGGTCATATTTCCATAGGAGTTCACGCATATGGCTGAGTAAGTTGGAAATTACACTAAAATGGTGCTTGGAACAATGTTAAATTCCTTGAATGTAATGGGCCTGTTCCCAATCTTCAAGGTCTTTCAAGGTGTCTTTTGAGAGTTTAGAGAAGAAAACTTCTTTTAAGAAGACATCATTACGTCATTTGTCATTTGTCACGCAGGGTATTGTAGGCCTAGAGACACCAGCGTGGATATTACACAACTCTTTGCAAAATATTCTGAAAATGAGCCAATGATCTGAAACTGACGTCTCAACGTCTCTCGACGTTGATATTATTACAACATTTTTTCTAACCTTTCTGCTTTTCCAAGCTTAGCGTACATGTACATTTCTTTTTAACTTCTAACCTCTTCAGATTCGATTTCAGGTTGCCATTGTATAAGACTGTCTTTTTGGTTTCGAACATTCTGTCCTTTTTATTTGGACACTCACTGGCCAAGCAAAACTGCGAGCGGCAATATCCTCACCCACTAGTGCGAATATATCGGATCTGAAGGGAAATATGTTACACAATCTGACTCTGATATGTTATGAACGACGCATTAATAATTGATTTTTCTCCCTCAGGATGAAAAATAAGCGGACCCCCTTGTCCCCGGTAACAACAATATATTTTTGGTATTAAAAATTTTTCAAAGAAAAAAAGGATAAAAACAAAGAAAAAGGAAAAGTGCATTAATATTTAAATAAATTAAAAATATTTTTGTTGATTTTTTGCTGACAAACACATATATATTTTCCCTTATATGCATATGCACAGATGCTTACAGATCCGCGTTCACACACCGCTGAACATCTGACGCTGGCAGGAGGCATAAATAAATATAGAAATGAGTGAATCAACAGCAGCGAAAAGCTCAACTATTGAAATGCGTGAAATACCTGCATTGTATACATGTTTCGACCAGGTCATGGCATGACATCGAACACAAAAAACTTAAGTTGTGTTAAAATTGCTACAATGCAATGTCGTTAAATTCATTTACCAATATTTAATGCATTTTAAGTATTTAATCAAATATATACACCGTCAGGTATAATAAGGTTTCCTCTTATACGGGCGATAATTTTAAATAAGTATATATGCGTGTTATGAAAAGGTACGACTTTCCAGACTTCAAACACTCATAAAACAAAACATTATTAAACTATGCTGCTAAACAAGTTAGGAACCCGTGAATGCACAAGCATTCATAAAATCGAATTTTGCAGTGAACTGCAAAAATAAAGTGAAATGAAAAAATTATGTATTGCGTCGTTTTCTTTCAATGGCCAACAATGGTAATCCTAAATTTACAATAGAGGATATAGATAACTGATTTATTTGCTATGAATATAACAAACTCTATATAACGCTCAGCGCCCAAACTGTTTGCTAAGAATAAGTTCCTTCGTCTTCTCAATTACGTACTGAACGTAATTCAATCCCGAAATTATTAGAAAAGACAGTCGGGTCATTAATGATAACAAATTGACTAACCTAACACTGCGTAACTTATAAAGAGTGAAATTTCTAAGGTCAGAAATACGTTGTGGGAGCAAGCTATTATGGAATATAAGCAGCGTAAAGAGCGGAATGTCATTCCGCTTTTACGGAAGTTAAGCTTTGCATAGAATATTTTAAGGTAAATAGAATAATTTAAGGTAAAATACAATTTTAAACTTCCCCCGCCCCGACCGTATGCCTAACTCTGCTGCAGCGTGACTGAACTTAATTTCAGTTCACTTTTCGCAGCACACCTATATATGTGATGACGGCGGCAAATACTTGGTGCGTGAAACATGTCCAAGAAAAACTTCAGAAGGAGACCAGAGGAAAAAGTTAAACTTATTCCGTCAAAAATATACAAGAAAAAAAAATTCAAGTGAAAATTGACGAAAAAAAACGACTTGCAGGTTGCAGATCTCGTGCGAGAAAATCAAGATCAATTTATTTGATTTGGTCGCACTGTTGCAACACGCCAATGGCTCTTTAAGACATCTACTTCTCCAATTTACAATTGCCGATAAAATTTTACGATTAAACGTGTGACGAATGGCAAAACCTTTCCAATCCGAAATTTTGTTTTCGGTGCATCTTATCCTATTAATATCCAGAAAGTATTTGGCAAATTTAATACCAATAACGTTTTTTGATTTTATTAAAGCAACTAGAGAGCGACAAGCTAATCTTTATCTTTCTTTTTAGTCGTAGACCGTTGTTTTTGATGTTAGTAGTTTGGGGAAAACTCATTTGATGAACTTAAGTCATGGAATATTTTTTCTTTTACTGCCGTTTAATTTTTAATAAAAAGAAAGCAGTAAAGTTTACTCGTCAGTAGAAAACACTCAAAACGCAAAAGCATAACAGATTTAATGCCAACGCGATGGCCTATTTCTTCCTAGCCTTATCTTGGTTTATTTATTTAGTTCGACTAAGTGGGATTCTCTTTCATACTAAAGTTGTGCATTAAATCCCAAGCAGACTCGGAGATATATATTTACTGTAAGCGCACGCAGCTAAGTACACCAAACATCGTAAATGACATGAAAAATAAAAGAAAATACAAAACAACCTACTTTAGCACTCAGTTAAGCAATGATTAAGCTCAAAAGAATAATATACGAGACGTACTTGGTCAGCCCTTCGCGCGCAAGGATCCTACTTACTTACACGACTTCTTAGAATGTCGAAGTGTAATGGTTCAATGTTTAGGTTCAGATTTTTGTAGAGAAATTTTGAAATTGTCTGCTCTTGGGAGAGATCGACAAAGTGGACCGATTCGAATCATTTTCAGTACCGTGCGTCCTTGGGTCGACTTATCTCGGTGCAGCATATTACCTCAAAAATTGCGTGCCTTAGGCTGGACACAAAAGTACATCGACACACATCAGACGGACAAATGGACAGACAGTCTTAGATTGATTCCGGGAATTATTCTATCCCAAGCCCTCCTGGTGTTAGCGGAGGTCCGCACGAACTTAATATACCTTGTACTACATATGATGTAGGGTATAAGAAGAAAATATATATTTTGCTTGCTTTCTTTTGTTTGCTTTAAAAACAACTTTAATTCCATTGGAAAGGATAATCATGTATAATGTAAGCAACTATAAGATTGATTTATTTATTTATAATTTTAATTCGATTTATTAGTAATTTTATGTTGGTTATAACGGCAATGAACTGACTTTAATTATCTTGTATAAATGTATAACTTGCTTGCCTTATGAGGATAAAACATTTCAAAGTTTATTGTATTTATTATAAATAAAAATAAATTCAATTAAAAATGATTTCCTTTAGCAAATATTTTTTATTCATTCAATCAATGCATGAAATTTATACAAATTCTCTGTTCGTAGATATCAGGTTTGATTGTTATTACCCGGCAAAGTGTAAATAATCAAATTAAAAAAAGATATAACTAATTAACCAGAAAATTTAAATTGTCTTTCTCAGAAAGTATTTTCAGCTTTGCCAATTTTCGAAAAAAAACCCAAAACCAAAATACTCGCCTTCGCACCACCATACGTATATAAATAGGTTATCTACGACTTTTGAAATAAAATTTTTGCAGACTCACTTAATAAACCACCATCCTACAGTTACTCATATAAAGCTTTTGGATATGAGGTCATATGTTGGAAGCGGTCGACAAGGTCATCCAATTCGAACTATTTCCAATAGGTTCTATTCTTGGCCCAAAACATGTCAGTGTAGCAAATTTCAGCAAAATATCTAAAAAATTTGCGATCTGTGGGTTGAAAACAAGAAAACAGGACAGACGGACAAGCTGAAATCGATTCGGATTGTGATTCACAATCGATCCACATGAGAGAAGATCTATCGATCCCAAGCCTTTTGGCGCTTGCACACACAAACACACAAACTTAATATGCACCACAAGTTGTGTAGAGTACAAAAGGTTTAAATATTTCGATGAATAAATAAATGAACCTGTTCAATGCGAAATATATTTCATATATATGTTGGATTTACTGGTATTACATATCGCAAATACAATATTTACGTCATTACAATACGTAATCAGATTGCATTTACTTTTCGTAATATTTGCGTATTAAATAATCATTACAGTTTAATTGTTATTAATTAATAGTTTCCCATAACCACTGGGGCAGCATATAAAGAAGTATTAGTTTTGTGTTAACGTTTGTAACGCAACGGACGGTTTATAAGATACATTTAGTAAAACAAATGAAAAGTTATAATAAACGTAGCATATTCACTCATCTGCCTTGTCCGAGCCTTGGTGAGCACCGATAGTGAAATGAAGCCTTTAATCTCTATTTAAACGTCAAACTGCTTTACAGGCTCTTACCCATTAAAGTTGCTTAGTCATTGACAAGAAAATATTTTAGGTTTACTCTCTTTAACCTGACAACGGGTTTTTTATTTGGAAGCTTTTGATGCTACTACTAAGTATTAGAGGTCTGGGGCACATTTCGGTATGTGCTATATGATTACGCCTTTGGAAGCATTTATTTTCTCGAGAAAGGATAGGCATAATTTCCGCGGCGGAAGTGGAAAAAAATAGTACTAAAAATAAATTTTATAATTAGCGTAGCAAAAAATAACTTATTCACTATAACAGTAAGAAACATTACAGGAAACACGCAGTTCTTGCTGCAAGTGCGGAACAGACACAAAACATATCCTTCCTCATGTGTTATGAATAGCGCAACTATATGACATTGTTAATCAAACCGTGCAGTAATAACAAGTAAGCTGTAGAGATCAAATTATTTTCCAGTGGCCAAACTATGTTCACAGAATTGGAATTAACGTTAGAGCAGCGAAACCGTCAGCAAACTGTAAAAGTTTACGATCTCAGGAAAAACAATGCAACGGAACACTGGGTGCATTCTTGAAGAGATGCCGTCAGCTCTACGACGTGCCTTTGTCAAGCGAATGAATATATTTTAATACAGCAATAATATTATAAATAATCTTATCGTCAAAACAATGTTTTTTGGCGCAACTCATATGGAGACATCCTCATTTGCCAAACAGTCAAAGTTCCTAAAGAACGCTTATAACATTTTGCAAAAAGTCGCAAGTTGAATATGTCTTTTGCCTTTTTATGTTTTTTCATTGTGTGTTAAAAAAGATTACTTCGGGACAAAACCCGAGAAAAACATTATTTCCTTCTTTGAGGAGCATTATAAATTGCGTTTTCATACAAAAGTAACGGGAATTTTATTGCATACGCGCTTATGAAGACTTTTTGGGTATGTGTTTGTTACAGATACCTGAGAAATGAATTGAGATGCTGCTCTGCCATGGTATGTTTGCTCACTGTCCTATATTTTAAATTAAAAAAAAATGTTTTTTGTCAAAAGAAGATAAATTAAAATGTTATAGTCGGGCAATGTCGACAATGAATACCTTGCACTACTCCGTCTAATATGATTTTTCAATTATCTATGGCAATAAATTACAAAAAGTTAAAACTTATAACCACGAAAATGTTTAACTTACATGAGAAAATCATATGGGCAGGTTTCCGAATAGTAGGCCGTGTTGTGATCTAAATTCTTTACACTATATTTGTCTAACAATTTATATCCTAAATTACTAAAAATTAGTAGGTGCTTCCATGCAAGGGCGTCTGTTTTATATAAATGCTTCTATTAAAAACGCTCTAAACATTGATTCTACCTGTCCAAGCTTTTCACATTCATTCTAATATTCGTTAGCCAAATTTTTGTCAACAAGTTTTTAATATGAAAATTTTCTCCACACAGGTAGTTTTTCATATAAGGAATAGTCGTAGTAATGCTCCGCAACCATCTTTTTTCCAAGTGTCTCCCCTTAACACCTTCAAAATTTCAACTGTTTTTGTTGAACAGAAAATGTTAAGTCAGGTATCAAAAGAACAGCTAAAACGAAATCGCTTCGTAGGAGTATTCTTAAATGAGATTAGGTAAATCTTCATTCGCTCTGGACATTGCATAAGTTTAAAATATACTCGTCGCCAATAGCGTACGGTATATAAAGGGGAAAATTATAAACTGTTTCTTAAAGGATACTGTGACGTCATCTCGGCTTTAGAAAACTAAAGTAACTACCTAAATAACTGCAAACTTTCTACACTACAGTACTAAGTGTTTACTCTTCTGTCAAATACCATTATATTGATATATGATCACAGCCACGCCACAGCAAAATGTATATTTAAAACAATGTTTTTGAAGAACTCAAAACACTTTTTTTTGGACGTTTCAAGATAAGCAAGCAAAATTTAATCGGTTCCGAGTCAAACTATATACATGTTCTACGCTGTATTTTTATGGCTTGTGTACACAAAGTTACAAATCTAAAAATGCTAACCACGTCTATTGTGTACATGGCGAAGGTAAAGACAAAACAAAGTTTTTCAAATGATTTTGCAAAAATTACGATAGACATCAGCTCTTACCGAGAGAACATTTTCAATAGAAAAGTGGTCAGTGTTCACTTGCAGTAAAGTTTGATTTTAGAAAAAACAAAAAAGAATAGAAAGTCCTAATTATTCAGGGAAAGAGAAGGATTACCTGACATAGCTTTTAAGGGCTCCTAAAATGTACCAAAAAGAATTTAGAAAACTGCCGTTGTTGATTTCTTGCTGATTAGTTTGCAGTTTTTTTTTGCAAATATCATCAATTTGCTTCTTAAACCCAAATACGCGAACCAAGCGAACAATTCTCAGTTGCTTTGACCGGACTTTTATGGGGATTAACAATAGTTTTAAGCAACAGACAACGGATAGACTTGTTAAGGTATATATGCCTTTTATAATAATTAGTGTGCCTGAAGATTAGAGGCAAGTCCGAATATAATAGAAATAAAACAAAGAAAAGAACGCTCGTTTTTATCTCGTGGAAAATAATTAGGATCGCTTCTATCTAAAGTAATATTTTTCATCAGAATTTACTGTCTTTACGCCGACATCAACACATCTTTATTATCGTGTGTTTCGACTTCTAAAGCAAAAGGCTGCATTTGTTTTCTTAGCGTAGATCTATCGGCCGACTTTGAACATAACTGGTATCTTTCTTACAAGTGCCGATCCACGAAAATTCAAAAAAAAAGAACAGAAATTTCAGTTATGCTTATTAATAGAGAACTTTGCAAAAATGATTTCGAACATCGCCTTTCCACCTCTAGGCGATTAATTGACATGACTTCATGCCTTAATTGAAAGCCTTTAGCTTTTCATTTATTTGAAGAGGAGGGTACCAAATATTCTTCTTATGGTAAACGTAATTTTCTTAACTTTGTTCTCTTTACTGCGTATATAACAAAGGATACCATGGAATCCAAGTTTTGCACGACCCTCTTGAGAAATTCTTTTTTCCTTTCATGAAAACAATTTTTCTTTACAACAGCAAAAGTCTTCCACAGTGGCAGTGACAGCAAAGAAGCAAAGAAGAAAAATTAAACCTCATTTTTCTCCTTCGTTCACTTTAGAAACTGAGTGTTGTTCACCACAACTACAGGGTGATCAAATATGAGCTTAACTGATTTGACATGAAAGTGTTTTTGTTTTATTAATTTAGGACATTCATGTCAGATAAGTGGCGCCCTGTGAATCTATGGAAAAATCTGTTCTAGAAGAAGAAGAATATTTAACTACTTTTCTATATATGTCTATGCTTATTTTTCACAAAAAGACACAAATAATCTCGGAAAAGAAGCTCAACGAGGGTGTTCCCATTTATGGAAGACTGTAAACATAAACCCAGGGAGGAGAAAATACAGTTACATTGCATGATCTTAGTGCTTGGTTCCCATTGGCATTTTTGGAGGTGACAAGGTCCTGGGCTTTGTTGATTGTGTCACAAGATTTATGTGACGTTGCATCACCATGTCAAAATCATCTAATTTATGGCACAAAAACCACTAATCGGTCGACATCAGTCGGCTTTTTCTCACTCCAAACAGCCGTTTTTCCTTATATACAAAGCCCTTCAACCAAATACGATCTTCATCGCACATACACGAAACGTAGTCCAATTTATATTTGCTCTAAATTTTAACTATTCCCATATGCCATGCAACTGCGCATTTTTCGACGATCGTTTGTCAAATAATTCTGAGCAGAAACGTCGATTTTAGTGGATGTTAAAAAAAGAGCGCTCCCATTTCGTCACCCTGTAGTTCAATGTTTATCAGTAAGAAAAACGACAATTATAATGATAAACTTTTTTATAAGCGAAACGCTTAAGAATATTTACTATAAAGTACGTACTAAAGAAAAAACAATATGTGAACATACATTTTTAAACATAGCGAAAACCCAGGGAGCATAACTAATGGGATGCAGTGATTAAATGCTCACGTGTGCT
>NW_023998416.1:6796920-6918162 GCF_014805625.2 Glossina fuscipes
AAAAATGCTCAGCAGAATTAAACTTAATCTCCTTGGCTTCCTCTAAGCTAACTCGTCAAACATTTAATAAGTTTCAAGCAATACTTACGGTTGGTCATTAGCTAGAGTCCCTTGCTTTCGCCCTTACTGAAGACAACCACCTTGGATTGTGCAAAAAAAAAAATTATGGTTATACGAACTGATCTGATCTCCTCGATTTAAGATAACACAGCCGGAATGAATTGAGCATTAAACAATAAACTATTGTACATTTGATGTAAAGCAGGGAGTGACTGTCTTAACAAAATTCCGCAATTTTTACTTATGAACAAAATCATTGTTTGAAAATTGACCGACCTCATCGCCGAAAATGTAGTCCCGTTGAAAATAATAGCTACTTGAACTCTAACCACTGAGCTGAAGCGGTACAGTCCGTACACACAGTACAGTCTTGCAAGTATGAAAATTCAAATTTTTCCGTACAATAAGCCAAGAAGATGTGTTCAATTATTGGAGATCGCCTCATACCAATGAAGCCAATGCTATCACAACACGCGCACAAACACGATATAATCTTCAGTCCTTGCTCTTTTATCGTTCATTGGCGCAGTATAAACATGAAGCTTCTTTGATCAAACGTTCTGCTCCATACAGATAAGAAAGACGAGGACCTGAAATGTTCGAAGGATGGCAGCAAGAGGGTGGTATTTGCGTGTCTATAGCTTTTTTCGTTTAGCTATCTTATATTTACTCCTAAATATTCATCAACTGTATCTCAAAAGTTTTTAGGGGATTTTCAAAGCTTTAACTGCTTTTATTCCGAGAGTATTTTTTTCTTTCAAGCTCTGTTTAGCGCCTTCAACTTTCAAATCATTAATTTCAAATTTCAAATATTTAGAGTCATGACAGCCTTTTGAGTAATTAGTATTAACTGACTTTGTAACCGACTTTTCACGAAATTTTTCGCATAAATTAATTAACTAGAATTGTAGCGATTTTTTTTTTTTTTTTTTTTGAAACAATATATACAAAAAAAGGAATATTTTTCCTCTTTGGCTTCGTATGCAAAATTGTGACGGCCAAGAAAGTTTTCTACAAAAAATAGTTTATTTGAATCAGTCACTAAGAATTTCTTTCAGGCATAAAAAAAACTGCTCCACTACATTAAAAGGTCGCTCGAAAATTGATTCGGGGAAGTAATCGTTCATTCCATTCTCAAAAAATAGCGTTACGATCTAAGATCAAAAGTACTTGACATATTATTTCCAAGTTGTTAATTGAATTTTCACTGAAAATTTTACTTTGACAGAAATGCACACGTACTACACCTCTACAATTAAAGAATACTAAATATTTCATTAACCGGAACGTTACCAGGGACTAAAGCAAGTTTAACATCATTTCAAAAAATGCAGGGGTATACGCGTCGCCCTGACAATATAATTTATATGTAATGTGCGGGCAAAATACCGCAAAAACAATGAATGTAATGAATGCTGTAATGAGTACTGTATGTAAATTTCAAAACCACAATTTTGCTAAAATCCTCAATTGCTATTTTCCAATAAAGTGAAGAATTAAAAACTGACAACCATACTGTGGTAATTGTTGTTTTTAATGGCAGTATCATCAACATGTTGTTTCAAACTACCTTTAATTGCTTTGCGTAAATCATTGGCTTCAGCGCAATTTCATATACGCTTGGGATGGCATACAAAGAGACATCTGGTCAACGTGAAATAGTGAGTAACTTTTTTAATATTGTTTCATATTGAAAAACTTATTACTACGAGAAAGTGCTGTGTGTGATTTGCCAACTTTCGTTACAATTTGAACAGACGAAAGGCATTCTAATGTTGTTCTTTTTTCCTTCTATTTTTCTCTCTCTTAATTACATCACAGTCAACATCCATTAGTAGAAGAAATTTCGAAACCATTTCAATAAAAAGTCACTCTATGTGTTTTGTTATATGTGCATTTTGAATAGCATTTAACAGGCATTTGGACATATGCGACTTAGCTTATGAAGTTAAACTATTTGTGGGTGTCATTGTGGCTTTCTCTAAATGCTTCGTTGTCGCATAGTATAGAAACTTGAGAACTTCAGTAAATGCGTTACGATATTGTTAGAAAAAGAAAAATAAAAACACTATAGCGGAAAATGGTGAATAATTAAATACCCTACGCCACTTCGCTTACTGTAATGCAATTGTTCGCTTTCTCATAACACAAGTATAGAGAGTAAATTTTGAATGAAAGAATTTCGACAGCTCAAACAATTACATAATCAGTAGACAGATCTTATCGAGGCGTGTCGTGCTTTTGTACACTGGGCAAATTTGAAACTATCTATCATTTTCGAAACGAGGACAGAACGTCAGTCACATATCACTAACGATTGCCTTCAGCATGGACTTTAATCTGAGGAATAAAGACACGATAGCCAACCTCAATTGTTCACTATCCTCGTTAGGGCGATATTCTCCTGTGCCGTGGCTAACATTTCTGGTAATATATTCGTGTCTCTGACGTGATGCGTTTAAACTAATAAACATAGTTTCACTTAAAATAAATCTATTGAAGTTCCCCTTGGAAGCGAGCACAAACGAAACTGAAAGCATCATAATTTGATTATATTTGTGTTATTTCTAAGCTAAAGGAAAGCCTAAAAAGGAGAGAGCATGCAATGCGAAATGTGTATTCGATAAAGGTTTTTCAATAATCGTCCTGCACTTATAAATTATCTTGTAAGAGCACTCTGTCGTCTGTCAAGCTTACCACTGGCCGTAGGAGAGCACTTTACACTAATTTTAACAATTTTACTTTATAGCGGCCAAGCTAGGAACTTTCAATTCACTTCGTCTATAACAGATGAATCTCCGTAAAAATACCTTTTGAACGAGCTTAAGGAATTCAAACTTTTCTTTCTAGAACTTATTCGAACAATTTTTTGACAACTTTTAGCAGAGTGGAAAACATTTTATAAAAATTTATTTAAACATCAAATAATCTGTCTAACAAAGTGTAAAAAGGGGGACAAATTATATACTAAAAAACAAAGTGTTCACTCATTTTCATAGGAGCTCTCAAAGAAATCACTTTACCATTTCTATGAAGAGTAAACGTTGCCAGTCTTAAACAATTAAAATTTAATAATAAACTTTTTGATTGCACACGTACAAAAGCTTTGCTGGAGGCTTATATGTTAGTAAAAGAAAACATAAAATAAAATACTCAACGTCTACAAGGATCCAATTCACTTCAAGCAAAACCATTATATGTAATTATATATAATATATAAGTTATTTTTTTGCTTCAAGGCAATTAATTTTACAGAGATGTAAAAAGAGAAAAGATTTTTTTAAATTATCCGGAATACAGAAACGAAATCTCACTTGATAAATCTCTTTTTACACTTATTTTTTCTACAAAAGCCAAAAGGAGAAAAATTTCCCAACTTTTTATGTGGATGCATGCATTGCCACCCAATGGAAATCAAACTAAAGCATTTTGCATATGTTCTTATAAATGTAAAGCAAATTTATCAACGACTAAGTTGTCTTTTGATATGAGAACAGACCCGTAAACGGTAATTCTGAATGTGCGTTAAGGTAAGTGCATTGTTTGATTGACTTCAAACGTTATCAATATTCGTTAGCATTCTTCGCTGATGCTTAACTCTTTCTACCTAGTACCGCATAACCTTCTCAAGACTAACAAAATTACATAGAACAGTTACCGGAAATAATAAAATTTAAGAAAAAGGAACTGAGAAGAGACACGAAAATTTAAATTTAAAATGACTTTAAGATATCTGTGTCGTTCTCAAATCCAATTTCACCATCTGAAATAATCACCAGAATTTTAACAAAGCAAATGAATATAAAAAACTCAACAAAATATGAGACGTTTGCGAGGAGATAGACAAAGCAATATCCAATTTTCCATTGAACAAAAGCAACTTTTCTTTATTCTTTGGTTACGAATAGTAAAAATATATACGAAAAGAGACAACAGAGAGAGAGAATGAGAAAATCATCTTACATTTCCACTTGTCAAGACTACATCATTTATTGCATTATAGCGCATCAAAGTATATATTAAAAATCCAACGAAAATAGTATCATTCCCCATTCTTTGATAATGGATACAAAAAACATAACAAGAACAAGTAATAATAATCATAACGAGCACTTTAATGAACCTTAGCCGGTCCACATAGAGCTAGAGAAAATTAATATAGAAACCAATTGAATGCATTACACACAGTCGTATAACATAAATATCACCTGGGCAACGATAGCAAAAGACCAACAACCCAGCCGCTGGAATCTATAACATCAATAGTAAAGACATAGATGGTGATGATGTTGCGGTTGATTTTGATTTTTCATTTTTATCTTATTCTTTATCATCATCCTTAAGCTAAACAATGATATTCTTATTGACTCTATAGACTGCACTCTTACAGCCGTACTGAAACTGTTTGGAGAGCTGTTATTACTCTTGCTGTTGTTCAAATATTTGCTTTGAAAAGTGTTTCATAAATACTTTCTATATCGTACCTTGCCCTTTAGTTAGCTAATCATTTTGTATGATCATATTTGGGGAGTCTTTAGCGTACAGTAAAAGGCGTATCCAATGCTGAATTACAGCCGTGTACAGTTCTATACCGTCCTGTTGATGATCTTTTGAATCGGCGCTAATGTTTGCTTTGTGATGACGTATAGAACCACTTTCACGTACTCTCTAATGTGGACTTTCGGACTCTTTACAACTTGTGAACCGTGTGCAAATTGCGCCAACTTCAAACGAGCAACGTCGCATTTTATTTTGATTGAGCCTAGAACAAAACACAAAAAATTTAATATGTGAACATAAAGAGACACTAATCACTGATTAATACTTTGTTGAGATTTTTCTTAAGATTGCCGAGAATGTACCTTTTTTCTTTAGAAAAAGAAACAGGTGGTCTCAAACTAGTGCGGTGTGCGCCCAATAGATAAATGTTATGCCTTACCGACTAACCGCTCACAATAGCCGCAAACAAACAAAACGCTACCCCACTTGGGATTTGAGTTCCCGAACACTGAGTTCGTACTCGCGGTTTTTACCTACTCGGCTACTCAATCGGACAATTCTTAGCCGTCCACACCCTGCCTTACCTTAATCATTAGCTTGGTTAGCCTAATGATTACGCGAAAATAGATGAGAGAGCGAGAACTACTCAGCCGGAACGCAATATTCTCTTGGTAAAGTTATTATCAGTTCTGCTGTCCATTGCTATAAAATATTCCTTTTAAACATGAACATAAGGAGTGCAGGAATGCATATGAACAGAGATATCGAGCTAGTAGCTCGCTTTTAGAGAGCACAACATGTTGGTCTTATTCCCTGGTGATTGTTTGAAGGCACCACAAACGATACAATGCGACGAGGATTCGCTTGTTTTTTGGCAACGCTAACTGCAGGCCGGAATCAATTTATATCAGGGTGCAATCTCGACAGAGAAATCGCTGTAGAAAACTTATTTTTTGCTAAATATTATCAATGATTATATTTTACTGTTCTTAAGAGGTAGATGACGCCTGAGCAAAAAAGAAAGGGAAAAGATACAAATTTCATAATTTAAAATATTAACTCATTGCCGGGTACTTTTGATTGTTACGAAAGGCTTGTCGAAGAAATGAATTAATCGTTGGCAATCACAGCAAATACTTCTTTTAATAAGTATCAATATACCAGCGATATAACGGTCGGATACGCCCTGCGTCTTGACAAGTACGGCATCGGATTAATTTAGTTTGTGCGCTCTGGAATTGTCGGAGATATTACAGGATCCCACCACTTACGTTTCAAATAGATTGCGTTTGCCGTTGTTCAAAATTCGGACGCAGACTTTTCAGATTAAGTACTTGAGCATCAAAGAACGGAAGAACATTTCCGATCTATTACGAATACCTCTCTGAGTTAATTTGGTCTTCATTAACCATTTATCATTGTTAGTAGATTATTTGATTGAGTTAAAAGGTGTTTTACATAAGTTTTATCCATTCATTCGTTTTCAATCTACTTTCACTAACTTTGTTACATTTTACTTTCTTTATTCCTTTCCACAGCTTGTCAGTTTCGCTTTGTACGAATTAACTACAATAATCTCATTGAAATTCATTTACTTACCCACAGTGCCATCAACTAAATTTCCCACTGTACCCAAGCAGAAATGATCGCTTTACCTAAATCCTTCCACAATATACATTCCCTAACACCATTTAAATGGCTTGCATTATAATCTGTGCTTCAAAACTAAATGGTCATCGATGCCGAAAATTGAAGTGAAACAGAATAAAAGAAAAAAGACGTAAAAAGTAAGTTTACAAGGTTTGCTACAAACAATAGACAAAACAAATTCGAAAAAAAAAATTAGATGAAAAAATACAAATAAGAATTTTATGCTAAACCCAATTAAACTGACTGTGGAGCACAGACACAAAAACTAACAAAACGCATAGAACTGAACAAAGGACGCACTAAATTTATCTCACATTGGAAAAACAAAGACAGCGTGCAAATGCTATATTTCTCGCCAACGGCAGTATTGTATAATAGTACTTTTTATAACCGTTTATCCACATTTCGGTAACACGGCGTATATTACGCCCAAACACGTTGCCACTACCGCCCGGAAATGTGTATCAATGTCGTTAGAGAAATATGTGATCTACAGGACTGCAAGGTGCAATCTCTGCTCTACCACCACATTGACAAATGGGAAATGAAATTTCCACATTTGCTTTGCTCGTAACGAATAAGCCATAAGTTTTCATAGACGTACATGTTGCTTTAGTGGGGTCATGTCAGCGTGCTGGCCTGCAAATATTGAAAACAACAAACAGCAAATCAGTCGAAGCACCAATCTACTGACAATTACCCATGCTAATGACATCGATGATAGGGAAAACAACACGTGTGCGATCTTCTCGCACTCTCGTTAACAATTGTTGCAGTCACTGTTCGTTACGCTCAACATGACTAACGGTAAATGTTAAAACATCAGCCAGCATCGGCCCTGTGTACACGCGACCATACTAAGCCTTCATGTTTATCATAGCGTGTGATACGTATCTTATCGATTTTCGCCAATTCTCGTCCATCAGCGGATGCGTAAGAAAAATTTATGAAACGTAAAAAATGTTAGTTCATAAATACCATAACACTGACTGCAAACGTTGTCGTAAACACTTACGATGATCACCGTAGTCATCAAGAAAAATAATTTCATGCGTTAAATGTTCTGGCTACGATGCACAAAGCAGAGTCACATAGAGTAATAAGTCAATCACTCGCAAAGGTAGAAGGGTATCAGGTTACCTGGCAATTGTGCCCAATAATGTTGATCTGGCTTCGTTACGGAATGTGATGGGAAATGGGAATGGGTCGTCGGCAAATCTTTATGATTACATCGAAAGTCTTGTTTCGTTGTTACCAATTGGGGCATGGCCGCTTTCTTCCTTTAAGCGATTACATGGGGATTTTTCCTCAATCTCAGCGCTCCACCTCCTACGTAACGGGCCTCGTCGATGTAATCCCATTCACCCACAGAATTGTATAAGCTGGAAATTGCTCTATCCAATGCTTTTATCTGCACTGTGTTGGTTATTCCACTCTTGAGGTGATACAGTGCTTAGAGCTACGTTACGTGGGCATGGATGGGGCATGCCATCTGGATCATCTTCAGCGGAACTACAACCTGTTCCATCACCAACAGTTATGGAATGAGTACGCAGCAGATTGTTCGAGCTATACGTAGAAGTAGCGGCAGAGGTCAGTTGTTGCGCTGTAACTATTGCTGACAATATTTCATGCTGGCGTTGTTGCATAGCTGTAGCAACTTTATGCAATCTTAATGCATGATTTTCCAAGTGAAAGGCAACACAGAAGCCATTCATAAGTTTTAATGAAGCGTAACTTTATGCACCAATTTTAAGTGTAGCAAAATTAAATACACAACATATCGATCAATAACTTTCGGAACTGATATATAGATGCCATTTGTACTAAAAAAAGTTCCAACTTTGAGATGATCGAAATGTGAAGCTGCAACAAATAGCTTTTACCTCAGAGGCATTAAAATTCGCTGAGCTCATTTGTTTTCCATAAAAATTTTGTCGTCAGAGAGCTTTCTCCGTCTTTTTTCTCTCATTTGCACACCATGTTGCAAGTCAATGTCTACAATGGCAAAATTGCACGAATTGAAGTTCGATTTTTTGCCTCACCTTCTTTATCTGCGCAAAACTCGAAAGCATGCGTCAGGGAAAACGCAAGAATAGAAGCGCATTTTAAGGGCCTTAACAAGTCGTTCTTTAAAACGGCATCGATATATTAGAGAAACGTAGCACTGATTGGAACGCGGATCAAGATGATTATGGTAAAGAAAAGGATTTAATGCGAAAAAGTCAAACGTTTATCTCTTACTTACTCCCGGAAATTATTGACCAATAAGCTACATTTAAAGCATGGAAACGATGGAACAATAGATGTTCTACTTAACTTTCCAAAGTGTTGAAAAGAAACGCACGAGCTCATGTATAAACATTCATTTTGCATAAAATGAGAAATTTTTATTGAATTTCTTTACGCAAGCGAGAGAGAAAGGAAGACAAAGAAAACCTTCATGTATATAATTTATGGTACAAATTTTAATTGTAAGAATTCATAGAACATAAAAACATAAATTTTCTTCTTCGGTTCCTTTACACCTTTTCTGCCCACAAGAATGAAAACTCCCTTTTCATATCCCTTGCGAAAGCCCGGAACGTACGCTAGCAAAAGTCTTAACAACTTGTGTAACCTAAAACTGTAGTAAACTACATGCATAGAGGGCAGAATATTTTCATTTTCATTTAATATAAATGAAGGATTTCAGGTATTTGCATACCTGTGTGTAGGAGCGCTTTGCTTGGATAGTACCAACAACTAACTATCTTAAAGGCGTATATGTGTATGCAAATAAATGATAAATAATTTTAACAAACAAGTAAAGTATTCTTCTAACATAGTTTTCTTTTGTTTGGGGAAACTTTCTTCGTATTCATGTAAAAAATTTCGCGGATCACAAGTTTTCTTCATTTCCTTCATTTGCTTAAGAATTCTTCAATGTGAAATAAACGATGAAACGAAACAAACCTAATACCTAGTCTTTGGTTGTTTTTCCTACATTTACACCTACATCTATAGCGCCTAATGACTAACAAACACAGAATTATTTAAGCTTTGATATTCTTTTGTTTCCGATAAGAGCTAAATAACATGCTGTTCCTTTTAGCACAGACGACTAGCGTTCTTAGGGCGTGTATTGAAATACTGCTTAGAAATTCGGTGCGTTACTGCATGTGTGCATGTTTGTGTGTGCGTGTGGGTCTACATAGATAGGTGGGATGCACGAAAGTAGGAACAGAAAATAATTTTTTAATAAACTTGCAAAACTTCCCGAAGTTTATGCGCCGGTGTTTGCCTGCAGGCAATACAACAAATACTGTTGTTTTTTCGGATGACTTTCCATTTGTTTGGATAACGCAAACAATCCATATGAAGAAAATGTAATGTTGTTGCTTGTAAAAAATGTCAGCTTTAACACACACATATAGTGTGTCTTTTTTTTTTTTGAAAAAAGTACTTAGCACTACCTTTAAAAGATAAGTTAAATAATTTCGTTAGTGAAAATTGGGTCCAAAATTGGGGAATCACACCAGAGTGTAAAGTCCGGGGCTGAAGCGTATTCTTTCCGTATTTTTTTTATTGATCACTTAAGTAAAAGTGTCTGAAAACACACTCCACAGTCGTCGTGAACTGCATAGATATATTCTCGCTTAGCACGTGCACTGTATTTAAATCTCTTTAAAAGTACAAAAACTACATAAAAAATAGGACTGAAGAAAGTTCCAATGCATCCTAAAAAATTGCAATTAGTCCAACTCAAAGTGTGAATTTAAAAAAATATGGAAAAGTGTAATATACTGCTTTATAGTGGTGCACAAGTACTCTCTGCGGTCGTAAGTGTTTGGGCGGCTTAATTGGCAATAACCCAACTTGATCGTCACCAGTAGCCATTACATCAACATTATGGAAAGCGACGCAAAAATAGTCCAACGTACTAGCAATTGGAAAATGTGTGTTTGTGATTTTTGTGCTTGAATTTTTCCCGTAAGCACTTATTTCAAGTGAATATAAATAATTGCTATTGCTATTGTTATGATAGTTGTTTCAATTGGCACAAAATTGTGTCATTATTAATTGGACAGCATATTGAAACCGGCACTGAACACACAATTGCACTTGTTTTCTTTCTCCTTTAATATGATAGGACAATAGTTTGGGAAACTGAGTCAAAATGACTGCAAAAAAAGTTCCATTAGAAAAACTACTTCTAACGGGTTAATAAGCTTACTTGATGATTATTGCATTGTCGTTAAAAAAGAAGTAATAATGAAATTTAGGTCGATAATTGGAGTGGAAAGGATTGCCTAGAAACGGTTCGTTCAAGAAATAAACTTGACTTTGTTCATTTCATATCTAAAACTCAAAAATATATATTTTTAGATGCTGGCATGTATTTTGAGCACATTTCTCATTTTTTTGAGTATTTCTGGAAAAGAATGGTATTGATTTGCCAACGCGATTCAATCATCGACCTATTTTTCACCTACTCAGCATTCCGAAACCGCGTGCCAGCCAGGAATCGTGCTGCATCGGTTTGAAAAAGTGGTAGAAGAAGTTATGTTTGGTGGCTGCTCATTCGAAATGCTTCACAACATTTTCAACTTGTGTGGCCGCGCGTTTCCATACAAAAGGATCACTTTCTGCTATTGCGGGTGCTTTTTGCAAAAATACATCTATCAATTTGTTCAATTGCAGTCGATAGACATGTGCATTTTCATTCGGTTTTAGCACCTCATAATACACTAGGCCTTGCTGGCCTCACCATATGCAAAAACAAAGCCTTGTGGTCATGAATATTCGGCTCCGGTGTCGATGTGGCCAGGTATCCTGGACTAACCCAGGATTTTTGCACTTGGGACTGTCGTAGCGAATTCACTATTCATCATCATTTATAATACTCCGCAGAAAAATCTTCTTTTTTGATCCGGCAAGCAATGAAACCGGGATGTCTAAATGGTTCAAAATGGCGTTTTCAATTAATTCGTATAGCGGCCTCCCATCCCTCCTTTTGGCTCTTTTGCATCGCATGTAAACAGGTAGAAACTTTTGATTTATTAATTGCTATCCTGTTCGAAAGTTTGTTGAGAGTTTGAACTGCGTTTCCTTTCAACAAGTCTTGCAATTCATTGTCTTCGAACTGTTCTGGTTTTCCAGGCAGTTCTTTGTCATTGACGTCAAACCAAAATCCGCAATTGAGGTATGATGGACCACCATCACCATAAGCTTCTAAGAGCCCTTGATAAACTTCGGTGGCAGATTTCTTCAAAAGTAATGAATCCTGAAAATGCAACTTTGAGCGTTCCATCGTTAGCGTCTGTATACACTGAATAGAGAAAGTTCAAAATTAACAAACTTAACTGCTATGTAAATGTGAAATGAAAGTGAGATTCAAACCATGATTCAATTTAATTCAATTCAATTTGTTTACGTGCTATGTGAGTATATTTCTGCTAATACAACAATAAAGCCTGAAGGCTATATACAGGCAGTAACTATCCCTTCCTATTAAGAATATTTATCATAATTAAGATCTAAAATGCAGCGACAATAATTATTTTTAGCAAAAAGTAACTGGACTTCATTAAAATTGAATCGTGGTTTATCCTTTCGCATTCTCTGCTCTTTGAATATTCAACAAGAAGTTTGATATTAATATTTATAAGATATTCACCCGCGCATTAAGTTGCATAAAAATGCCATGTTCTACAAGCGTAAAGCCAAAGTTCTTTCCTGTAATGAAAAATTCAACGGCCGAGCCACGGAGCGCAGAGCTTAGAGGAGAAAAGTAATGCCTTTTAAGACTTTATCTGTTTGTTTCCAATGGAACGACAACAAAAATTCATTTAGAATCCAACGTTTATCTAAAAAATGTTTTTCTTGGGAATTCTATGATAGGTACTTCCGTATGTTACAGACGAGTGCATCAACCTAGCACATGCCTAATCTGTTATTTCTGATTGTGGAATTTCAAAACAAAAATGTGTATAAAAAAATGCTTAACAAACCTGTACAATAGATCAATAATTTCCAGGACTGACGCAAAGATTTGTCTCATTAAAAATCCCTTTTACCTTTGGATCATTTTCTTATGAGCTACCATGGTTCTAGCGACGCTAGTTTTGCTGTTTTGAAAACAATGTTCGAAATTTGTATTGAGAGCATATTCTTTTTTGATGGAAAGAAAATGCCGCTCAAACTCCGCAATGGCTTGCAAGTAGTTTCGCTTTTTCTGAACGTAATAATTTAAGGCTTTTTTCCAAACGGGCACCACCCCTACTCAAAATAGAACAAATTGATACTGTCTTGCAAAGCGATGATTGCGAAGGGGCGAAGTCGCTTGAATTGATTTTCGAACTGCTGCCACACTCACGCCAACCAAATATAAAAGCAATTGGATCGTATTTCAAAGATCTTAATAAATCCTTCTTTCCAAAGGAATTGAAATGTTAGAGAAGCTTCAGGCGGTTATATTATTTTTGAGCGAAACTATGTTGATAAATAAAGTTGAGTCTTCTTCATAGTCTCGAGAATTATTGACCGATGTATTAGATAAAATATTTAACATAATTTACGTGCCGACATTTACAAAAACAACAATGCATTTATTTATGCATTACAAACAATTACTTAAAATAACGAACAAATCTGCAGCACCGCAATAACAAAGGGTTTCATTATGATAATAATAAAATGAATTATTCAACTGGAAGAGTATACCACACTTTATTACATATAAAACACTCAGTTGTTAAATAAAATGGAACAGAAAAACTTCCACTAGAGCTGACAAGTTGTAAATTTTTCTAGTGGAAAATATTTAATTATAGTTAATGGGGATATCAAGTTTTTCTGATTAAGTTTCATATGCTAGCACAACATACGTTTGTACGAGTACATGTTTTCACTGCTTCGCAAGTGAAGTGATACAAACTAGCATAAGGCTTTCAACATCGTAATTAGAAACAATCGAGTGCACAATGACTTTTTTATATCACAGCATTCGCTTGCCTACAGGACCACATAATCACGAATAAATTCTCTTTGTTTAGTTAACCCGTTTGGATATTTTGTTAATGCAATAAAAAATATATAGGTAACGGTTTCATGTCCCATAAAGGGTGCAAAACCTAGAGGCAAAATTCGAAAAGTTTTACAATTTCCTAAACATTATGCATACGTTAGTAATTATAGTTTTGACAGCAGCCTTAGTAGGTTTTTGGTGCAATAAACTTTTACTTTCTGTTAGACAGTTTGCACATTAAAGGCACAAAAAGCGAAGACACGGCATTAAGAAATTAAATTAAAATGATGTTAAGCCATTAAATGTTGTGTTTGCTGTTAAACTTTTCCCTTTTATGTATAAATAGAAACAAACAAACGTGGGGGTCTTCACACGAATGTTTCATGCTCTATGCCTTCAAAAAAATCACTTTTATTTTTTGTTTAGTGCAATTTGCTTGGCACCGTTCGACAACTTGTGGTCTTTGCTTGTCGAGCTTTCTGTTAAACGAAACCAAAACTCATCAAAGCAAGTGAAGTTGATAAAATTTAATACGAAAGCGCGGTATTTTGCGCAAATATGAGTCAAAAAGGCCTCTATTTACCTTAAATAAGACGTTTTAATTTTCTCACTTTAATAAAATCCGATGAATACTTAGGTAGGTAAGCTGAAGCAGGTCCGAATTTGGTGCCCTTTTCTTTTTTTTTTTTTTTTTTTTTTATTATAATAATCATCTTTTTTTTTTGTAAGAAAAAACACAAGGAGAATTTACATGCCAGATAGACGTCTATACGGAAATCAATGCGACAATAAACGAATTCATTTATCATGATAACGAAAAACTGAGAAACGCTCAAAACTTTTTGCAAACAGAAAAAAAACAAACCTGGTCTTAAATCTTTCGAAAATCAACTAACTCACACCAGCAGGAAAGATAATCGAGTTTTCAAGACTTGTGAAAGTTTGAACGAAAAATGAAGAGTCACGCACGCATCTTCTTATTATCATTTTTACATATTTCATGGGATCTCTGGTTACGCCTTGTGGACCCTTTTTCTTTGGACTAAAAGTGTGTTGACAAAAACAGTAAACTGCCGTACTTGGTTAGTGGTGATAAAAGTTCAGTATAAAGTGTACCTTGGATACTCAACATCTTTAACAATTCATTAAACATTTGGTCATTTTTTTCCTCTAAGGCTTTCTACATTAAAGTAATATTTTCTTTAAATCTATTGTACTCGTCCATAGTTTAAAAAGAGACACCTTAAAGTTCACAGGTTTTAGCAAGTTTTCTATTCTTTACTTCAATTTTAAACTGTATTGCAGCGGTATTTAAATTTAATTCTTGTAATGCATCTCCATTGTTGAAAAGAACAAACAACTTTTGCGACTTCTTCGCCTACAACAAACGAATTCTTCATGGAAGTTTGCTAAAGTTTAACTTTTTCAATACGCGAACAAACGTCTTTAGAAAGTACTCAGGCTCATTTAAAAGCACTTCCATACAAAAGTATATTAATGACCGTTGAATTGTTATAAGCATTAAAGAGCGACTCAAGAAGTCTTAATGTTTCTGCGAAGAAATCAAAATTTTTATGTTAATGACGGATTTTCTTGCCATCATTGGCACCGCGTAACGCATAATCCTTACTGCTTGGTGGTTAACAGAGGCAACAAAAGCGCCAGACTTTAGAAAGAATTATGTTCCTGTGATTACAGGTTGATATTAAATAATTTGTATTCATAATTTTAATAATACTTTTTTTTATTATTATTAAATTTAGTAATCGTTTCATTCGTTCGTTTTCATTCATTAATTTAAAAAATATTTTATAGAGAAGTACGTAGAAGGTTTTTGGTGAATTATTTTAGCAAATGATTGTCGAGAAGGGAAGTTAAGCAAAGTAGAAGAGAGTATTTCTCAGCTAGTCCGGCTGCAATTTATGTCTGAGAAAATGTTCCCCTTAATATATTAATATAATAATATAAATTAAGTCATGCATCGACTGATGACAGATATGCCCTATGAGAATTTCGTCCATAAGAATAACAAAATCCTCACGTTCCATTGATGTGAAGATGAGCACAAAAATAGCAAAGAAACACATTTATTCCATTCAGATATTAGTCAAGCTGGCAATGGGGGAAAAAAATATCTCTCCTTTAGGCGAGTTATGCAACTCGTTTATCTCTTTTCTTTTTTGTCGACTTTTGAAAAACTTACAAAAAAAGTAAAAAAATGAATAAAATTCAATGCTTACGTTAAGTTACGTTTAGCATGTTCTTTAATATTTTCTCTTCTTTGAAAATGGAAAAATCATTAGATGACAACTAACTTTGCTCTGTATTTCTGGTTTAACAGTATTCGATTAGACATAACTAAACGAGAGGTTGCATTGAATAAATGCCAAGTTTAACTAAATAGAGAGAAATAAAATTCTCCAATTCTCACAAAGAAAAATGCACTTATTGTGTGTACGGAACATTGTTCAGTCTCTCTTTTCATTTCTTCTTCCTTCCTCTAAATAAAAAAAACTATGTCAATTATTGAAAAAGAAAGTTATCGCAACTTGGGTACGTTCCTTAAGCACATATGTACATATGTTGCAAATTCTCAAGTCAAGAATACAATTGCAATTTTAATTGAATTTTCAGGTATGCGAAACCATTGTAAAATATTTCAATGCATCAAGTCCTCTCTCTCTCTCACTCTCTCATATTTCAATGAGTTTTAATATAGATAGTTGTAATCTATAGAAATGTGTTTTGCATCTTTTCAATGCTTTTCATTATGTTGAGGTAAACACTTCTTTACACATACGACCTATTATAGTCCACATAATCCTCAATGTATTACTTAAGTTAAACAAGCTTCCTTACATACATATATCAATGAAACATGAGGTTACAATTCCTTCAACTTCGAGTTACAAATGAAATTCTGCAATAAAATGGAAATGGGAAGCGAATGGGAAAAGAGGGGAAGAACGGGACATTATATGCAAATGTATTGAAAAGTTTTCCTTATCGTTTTTTAAATGAATATTTTAATGTTTTAATAGAAAAACAAATCAATATCTTTTTGAGTTGCTATGAATAGCACACAACTTTGAATGGCACACAACTACATGGCATCGTCATTAAAGTAGTACAGGTCTCCGCATATATTTACTTTGTAAGTCACTCTTACTAGGCGACTTTGTAAGTCAATTCATTCCTTATGATTTATACCAATGAATCTACATTTAAGTAAGAACTAGAAAACAAATCTTACGTAAACTTATTTACATATGTTCAACATGCCATCTATCCTTAAACAAAACGTATATCATAGAAGAAAGTTATATTCACTTCGAGATAAATCTTGAGTGCACTTCATACCAAGGGTATAAATGAAAATTCTAAACGTGTTGCGCTGCTGAGTCCCCTAAAAATTTCTATAAATTTTCGCTTTGAGGAGTTCTTTCTTGTTTTATTTTTAAATTAACTTTGCACCTTTTTCTGATAATAATCTTATGATTTTGATCAATTTGTACCAATTGACTCAACAATTGACCAGCAAATCGATTTCTAAATTATGCTGAAAACAATTCTGACAATGGTGTTGAAAATGAGTTCGAGTCGACTTAAACGTTCATACCCATCTGACGTACAGCGTGCAATTTTCAAAGTGCATTAATAAAACGTAGTACTCCTAAAGGTTTTGAGTTAAAGAAGAACTTTATTGAAAACGGGCCATTTGGATGATGACTTCTCATAAAGCCTGATACGTTAAAAAACTTTCAAGGAAAGAAATTGCCTGACGAAATTCCTTGAAACGAGATGTTTCAGTACACTGTGTGGTATATTTGGATGAGATGGAATACCCTTTCTGCGTACGAAGTCAAGTAATCTGTTATATTACAATAAGGCTTAATTTATACTTTGATCTGGAAGGAACCTTGAAGAGTGCATATATCAAAAGCCGATTTCCAATTCAATTTTCAATCGAAAGCTTCCAACTAACAATAAGCGAGGGTAGCTTAAAGTACTGAAAGGGTGATTAAGAGTATACGCATTCTATGAAATTTGAGGTCGTTGCAACCACAATGGAGAATTTAGCAAACCATCACGATGATGATAAGCTTTAGTTCTTTACCTAAATATTCAACGTTTTAGAAAAGCATAATACGAAAGTATTTGACTAGAATTTCTTTTCGTGTAAGTGATTTATGAATAAACGAATTATTTATGTACCTACAAATATATTATGAATAGCAAATGATTTATCGGTTTCGAATTGCAAGATAAACAAAAATATATGTTTGTACTCGTTATTGAGAAGTTGAATAAAATACGCTACACTTTACTTATGTATGTCAAATGGAATACACATTTACAAGACTCGTGACTAACTTTTTCAAACCCATGACACCAGAAGCTGTCATTGAATAAGCAATTGCTATAACCACGAACAACATGAATGAATAAATAATTTCAAAGAGGGTGAAAAAAACTAGCAACAGAGCGATATGCAAGTTCAAAACGAATTTCATATATTCATCTGGAACAGATTGGATAAAAACAGGAAAGAAATTTCTATTGCAAGTCTTATAAAGGATTTGCCCACTTATCAAAATTTTACATCGGTTGGGGCAGTCAAATTATTTGGATTGCTTTCCGTTCTTACTTTAAGTTAAGTGAGCTTGATTTGTAGCCTAGCTATGCCGATTTTCAAAGATTATTTTCATTTTGAGCTTTAGGATTCTCACCACGAAATAGATAGATAGGCAAGTGCCCATGTGAATGAAGAAAATAGATACTTTCCCTGATTTCTTTAAAGTATGCGTTTTTCCAAGGGACTTCGAACTGATGGAAGCTATGTTATAAGTTACTTTTACGAGATTAATTGTTATATATGCTTTTTAAAAGCATAAAAGCACAAGCAACGAAAAATAATTTATTTCAATCATTAAAGTATGCATATAAGTCTAACATATCAGCCATGTTGCCGCCACAGCCTATTCGCTAGTATTATCTCCCCACTTATCAATAATCGCATGTTATCACGTTTGTATTATTTATCGTTTATTTATCAGTTATAAATTTTTTGCACAAGATTTACTACCACGCTGTGCACTAAAAGCCATTTTCTGTAGGTCAAAAGATTCATTTTTGTTAAATGTTATTAAAGTCGCTCTACACGACAATAAGCTTGTACTTACACCAGAAAAAATTGCTGATTTTAATTAGAGGAATCTTAACGTAGCAATGTAAGCCAGAAAAGTGTATAAAATTGCTTACAGGTACAGTTCATAATCTACGTGGGAACATGGGCCGGCTGTTGACTAAATAAGGAGTTTATAATTTAAACGTACTCTTCCGCAAAGATGGTGATCCTTTTATTTCATGCCTCAAACTACTGCTGACCTTTGTAATAAATGAAGAGGGACTCCAGAAATGATCCTGTGATGTATGGTTTCCGCCCGCCATATCATATGTAGCATCCGACGCTAATATATCTTGAAGATGGTCAGTCTGGTGTTGGCTAACCGGGATTGTATGCTTGATCCGAAGGCAAGAATAACTATGTCCCGTAAAGTAAGCCTAAAGCCATTATTGTCTAAGTTTAAGCTCTCACCCACAAAGTCAGGAGTACCTGCAGGTAAAGATGGCAGCATTGGTGTACTGAAGATTGGTGCTTGCCAAGATCCTTCGGGGGGAAGATTGCTTATTTACATACATGTGGAAACCGCTGTGGAAGCTAGTATGTCCAATCCCCAATTTGAATGCTGCAGTCAGCCAATGTGTGAGTTCCAATTCGGAGGTATCGTGGTGGTCTTCTCTTCTTCTCTTTCTATCATTCCTAAAGCGAGCAATTAGAGCTAATAATAGACCTCAACACTCCCCAGAGTGGGTTTACTGGGCCATATACTATAAATACTTCTGATTTTTCCAGTAGTAGTTCAGGCGCCCAGCTTATAGAGATTATCTAACTCTCTGAAAAGCGCTAGTTGCGCAAAATTAATCCACCGCAGAGACATCTGACCTTGCTAATTAGCCTATAATAAAAATATGGTTTACTAAGAGTACAAAAATATACAATTAACTCGATTTCCAAATGAAGGGGCAATGTCATAAGGCTTGAAGTTTGCATACAGGAAATATAAAAAAATGGAAAATATAAGGATAAAATAAACCGTCTATATATATATATATATATATATATATATATATAGTTTTGCGTTGACTTATATACTTTTGCTGGTTATTTCTGCTGAACCGTGACAAGTGAAAAAAAAGGGGGGATTTTTCGACAGAAAACCAGGAGAATGTTTAATGTCGCATGAGCTTTTCTAACTCAGCGAAACCATAGCTTTAGAATGTGACTGAAGCCTCAATAGAAATGGAAGACGTTATAATATCATTTTTTAGCAGAGTGACTGGTCCATAATTGGTCCACACCCAGGCGACATTTGTGTTACTAGCCGGGAAAGTCTCACTTTCCTTTCCTCTCCACTAAACGTTTCATCTTTCGATTATGATTTTCTTCAATCAATTATTTATTCTCTGTCTGCGATACTTCCCTTGATACGATGTAGAATTCGTTAATTGCTAGAGCACTGGCCCCGATAGCGTGACTAGCGACCAAGATGAAGTTGAATCTTGCACTTCCTAGTCTTCTCTTTAGTTTCATTTTCAATTTTGTTAAATATATTACATAATGATATAAAAATCTTCTTCTCTTTCTAAAGCGTTATCACATTACGTAACGATAAAATAACAAATTTCTCTATATATATAGGTAATACATCTTCTGGATTATCGTTGTAATAAATATCAAAAGTTTTCCACTGATGATTGATTTAAGGTAATTTTGAACAGAAAATCACATCAGAGTCAATCGACACCAAGAGATAATTTATTACGTGCAATAAAGAAAAAAAAGCAATGACGAACGTTTAACATAGTACGTAATGTTTCGTAACTTAATCATTTCTTAGCATTGGGTTTGAAAACCTCGACGACTTTGTCTGAATCAGACAAACGCCTGATTTGTTAGTGAAGCTATTATTATCAGTTTTGTGATTTTGTCAAGAATGACTATATGTTATTGCCACCGTGTGTGTGCAGATATTTACGTCTGAAAGTTATTTTACTTTTGCGAATATTATTTTTATTTCATCCACATTTTCATACATACATTTTTTTTTTTTTTGTTTAAAAGCCAAGGCAGATATTAGTGCAGAGTTTCTATTGTGTATTGTTTTACTTAGGGCTTATATAGTATCTCAAATGCTTTGTATTATTTTATCTAACACTGACATTGCTTTGTTTAAGTGGCTCTTGAATAGAGAATTCTTTCACATTCATTCAATAATATCGTGGATATTAAAACCGTATGTATTGTATGGACGCATCTAGTAAAATGGAACTTTTTCCTTATAGTATTTACAAAGTGATGGCTTTGATACATTGCGGTAATAAAAAAAATTAATACTGAATCGATATAGTTTTATATCCATTCTCGCAGGGTGACGGCATGTTAATAATGCGATTTGCTTAATTCATTGCGTATACATTTCGGATCAGCATACACTGCAAATGCATTTAAGCGGAATAAGATTTTGCAAAAATCCAGTTATTGTTATTATTTATGTTTAATGCAAGCTTTTTTGCATCAATATTTTTTCCTATTAAAAAGATAGTGAAGAGAGAGAATTATCTTTGGAAGACCCAAAACAAAAATCAAAGGCGAATTTGAAGATTGCGTGAATTTTTGATTGATTTTATTTGCAATATATTTTAAACCATGACTATTAGTATTAGTAGACTTGCTATCTACGCTTCTAATGAAATTTAACAAAAATAAAAATGTTTCCAGGTATTTATTATAGCTACTCGCCATTTCTATGACCTCTCAACGGGTCATCAATAAACGAATTTTAAAGCTATCCATAGAAGAACCGATTTTTTTTTTTTTGGATGTGGCCCAACGAAGTTCAGCTTAGAGAGACAATTTGCCATTGACTGAAAAAAGTGTTAATACAACTGGGGAATACTATATGCATTTCGGTTTCTGGACTAGTTGTCCGCTACGTGAACGAACGTCATTGACCTGAAAAATTACGATACCATGGATTTTGGTTTATCGCGCCCTTAATTTATCTCAATTGCCTCAATTTTTGTTTGAACTATTCGCTGTTAGCGACTCTTAGTAGATAATATGACGCCACATTTACTAAAATGATCGACACGTCACTATGAATATTCATCTTGGATCATGATTACTTACGCTTTGGAAATCGTTCGCCTTAATGCAGTAGCGCAGTCCTTCGAATTAAGCAAGAAAAAGAAATCGCATATCCGGCGATTGCTCATTATCGGTATTATCAAGTCCTTATAATGCTTGGAGATTTTGCTTTTTTCGTGAATGATACGCATGAGCAACTGTTCTGTTTGTTAATCATTTGTTTTTTCAGTTTTATTTTGTCGCTTACATATTTATTCAACATTGTTAAAAGCATTTGCAATATTAAATACACTTGCTTTCATACCTGCGCACAGCTTCAAAATGTAACTTAATGAATGCAATGCAATGATGTCATGTGTTGCACAATGAAAAGAAAATAAAACCAAAAGAAAATTCAGAATATTTTAGTGTGTGTGTAACTTCTATTGTATCCTCCAAAGTTAGAATCCATTTTACATAAATTACAATGAATGGCGGCAAAGGGATAAAACTCTGCTTAGAGTCTTAGAAAAATATTGTTGCACGCTGTAAAAGTTTGCTAATGAATAGCTGTTAGTAATAGCACAAAAATGTTTTGACTAAATTTGCACGCCACGAGAAAAACTCACGTGTTCTCTTCTTAGTATTAAACGACAATTCATTCTGCATATCATACGTTTAGTGTTTTACATACTAGTGTTTTGCCCAGTGACCGAAAATGCTTCTCACACATACAAATGTTCATATAACAATAAAGTTGCACGTTTATTATGGAGAGAGTTAGTGGAGTTTACTTCTTGATACAAAATGAAAGGTTTAACAAATGAAATAATAAGCAAAGTGTGGCAGCTATAATCGAACAATGGTTTGCATATAAATATTGTTTGCGATTTATTTATATCGTTATTCTCCACTACAACGTTCGAACCACTGCTCGCACCTATTTTGTATTCCGAAGCTAGTTTCGCCATTTAATGAATTTTACAAAATAAGAGATCTTAACCGGAGTGGTTATAAAAATGCACGTCCATGCACTAAACTCCCTTAAATTAAATAATAATTGCGACCTGGACGTTGAACACGAAAACGCATGACACTTATCAGACAGACGGCCAGAAAAGTTAAGGTTGATTTTAAATCAATTAGGTTAATGGAGTGAGAGTTCGTCTTATGACTTTATGGGTATTACATACATCCGCACGGTCTTAATATATAACGCAAGAAATAGCGTTTAAATACTGAGGATTACTCAATTAACGGTAATATTCATATGGGATGACTCATTCAATGAATTTTGACGATCTTCTCTCATACTTCAAACTTGATCTTTTAAAAACACAATTGATTTTTGCGCATTAACAATCAGTCGCTTTTTTTTTTTTTGAGTAGAATTTTGAATTGCAAGCTTTTGTGATCTTGTTTAAGCTGCTTATCTACGATTAGTTTAGAATCGAACATACTACAACCCTAGTCTAGGAATGTTAAATAAGAGTGTATTGACATAAGTCTAGAATTTCCGTTTTCATAGTTTTAAAAGCACTAGAATTGTACATTTAGAAAGCCACAGAAACAAAGGAACGAAATCGCTGGGTACAAGGACAGATAAAACGCCTCAGAATAGACGGATATATAAACGAACATTTGATCAGTTCGGTTCATCGTTACATATGAAAGGATTAACCGTTTCATGTAAATTTGTATTGAAAAAATTCAACAATTAGATAAACTTTGTTACCGTTAGTGTAACAATATTTTGATTCAATTATCACATAGGGAATTATGTAAGTTATTCTGTAGCCTCTTTCCGCATAAGTGTAATATTTCGAGGTTTATCTTGCGCAGATCACTCGCTGTTAACACAGGTCCTTATAAGCACAATTAGTGATATTTAGCGAGAGCACTTCGCAGCAAAAGTCACAAGTGAGCGAATTTCCAAAACCTTACTGTCAAGGTCAAGGTCCGCTCTGAGGGTTTGAGAAAATAGCATTCGTTAAGAACAAGAAATTTGACTGATAGGTAAGTTCAACATATATATTTATATATACAAGAATTCCGTGTGCTAGTCATCTTCTCAATAAATGTAAGCATCCTATACCTATATGAGATAGGAATAAAATCCATGTACATAAATTTGTATATGCACAGTTATAATGTCTTGAATTTTCCGATTTAGAATTTCACCTTTAGTACATAAATAGTATATGTTAGGTAAAGAAACATGAGTATTATTAATTGAACAACACCAACAACAATTTTCTTTGACCCCTCACTTTCGTGTTAGATGTAAATATATCGTCGACATTTTACCTTGTTCACGATCAAAATTTTAATTGTTTCATTAAAAGGATTATTTTCCAACAAGAAATTTCAACTCAATTAAAAAATATTATATGCCACAAGCTATCAAATTACATTGCCAAGGATTATTATTTCCAATTTAAAAAATTATAATTGATGCGTTAGCGAAAATGATAATAAGTAATTATTTTTTGAAAATTTAATTGTACTTTCGCAAAGCTTACGTTTCATATTAAAAATGATTTAATCAATTTTTGTTCAAGCTGAACAATGAAATATTAGTTACGTAACTGAATCGAAATAAAAAATCCTTTCGACGGTATGCACACTAAATTATCTATGCGATGTTCTATATAATAAATAAAGAAACACTTAATTAAGTTCTGTTTTTACAGCTTAGTGCTGTAGTGTGTAGTGTTTAACAATTGAAAGCTAAAACTGAAGCAAGAGCCCACGCTCATGCTCTAAATATTTTTACATTTTGTTTGTTCCAAATTTTTTTCAAAATTAAACCATTAAAAAAATTGTGTTCAGTCATAACCGAATCTTTCGTAGCCATCATCCTGATCGTGCAAAAAAGGAAAGGAACTAAATGACAGATGGGCGCGGTCATTTCTTCCTATCTTTTGCATAAAGGTTTTACTTTATGAGTAACAAGCAAAAACAACATAAAAAATAAAGGCGTTCACAGTTTTTGTTACGCAGACATGTGGGTCTTGTAGACGTGCCTTTTGAAAGGTATGGATCATTTTCAAATTCTCTTGCAGGTTTGTAAGTGATATGTTCATTTTTGCGAGCGGGAGAATGCTTACCACAAATGGTACACAGTTGCGCACACGTTTGGAAGCATTCCGAATTTGAAACCGGCCAAGAATTTATATACACAATGGAATTTTTGTGCTTTCCTCCTGTATATTATATGAGTGTTTTGACACACTATAAAATTAAGTGCTATAGCATGGTCCAAAGAGAGTACGGTCAAGTTTTTCTGTTGTGGTTTATGAGTATTGAGCAAAAAATTATTATTTCCGTTGAAAAGCACCGGAATGCACCTAGGCATGTCCGTCTACGCTTCTATCCATCAGTTCGTGTGGCCAATTACGTAGTATCTGTGGTCAAAATTCTATCGTGCGGAAAAATGAAAATATCACCAAAAAATTCGCAAAAGAATTTAAAAATAATGCAAACTTTTCAAAGACCACGCCTACAACGCCCACGCGTCTACGTAACATAAGCTGTGAACGCCAGTGTTTTCTATGTTTTTTGCTTGTTACTCACAACACAGTGCAACACATTCAACAAATAAATTTTCACTTTTATTCTGAAATGAAAAAAGTCACCCGCATAGAGTATGAAAATTTAGTTCCTACCTTTTTTTACGGACTTCGGTGATTGGCATAAAAAAAACGCTTACGATTGAATATAATTTTCATAGTTGTTTATTTTATTATTTTTCTATGTTGTTTATATGTTTGAAAATCTCTTTAAAGAAAGAAATGATTCAAAAGTGACTGTTGATTATTTAAAATTGTTCACTGAATGCCAATTTAGTTTAACTACATTTACATTAATGCTTAAAAAATGTGAGCTTCATATTGAAATTTTACTCGATTTAAAGCGTTGGACAAAATAAAAACAAAATAAGAAAAACAAGCATACGTGAAAGATTTTTTTGCTTTGAGGCAGCTTAGGATAATTTTTTTAACCACCTCTCTATATGGCAACAAGCTCTATTCTTTTTCTAGTATTTAGAGACGAGAATTTAGTCTATATAGCTCTAATTGTTCACCTCTGTCTATGGGCTGTCTCCCTAGCCAACAAGCCTTGATAGGACAACTAATTAAAATTTTTAATGTTTCATGGAAGAACTGTGTTAAGCGAAATGACGTAGGGTAGTCAAAGATCAGACTTGTCCGATTATAAAATTTTAACATGTTTTTTTTTCATTATATTATAAAGTCTATAAATGATTATAAAGTTTTAATATGTTTTTTCTATTAATTTGGTTATTAAACTTGAGATAATTTAGTAAAATGCCTAACTTACGTACATCACTGATAACTATGGCTGTGCAATAATTAAATTTCGTTTCTGACGGGATTAGTGAACAACATTTGTTTTATTTTTAGCAAAAACCATCTGTCTTTTATATTTATATATATTTGCAGATATAAGAGTCTTGCTGTATACAATGCTTCAATACGTAATAATCTACTTGTTACGTACGTTAAATGCAGACTAGTGACTCGATGTACGCCCTCACAAAGCTGAAGCGATATGGCAGTGTATGTATGTATACCTTATCACATTGAATGCAAGCTCAAAAATTTATTTATATTAATATAAAGTGAATTTGTGCATGTAACAGTTTTCTCCAGATAAAGGCTTATACTGAAATAAAGAGAATGGATTTTTTATTTTTTTTTTTTTATTTATTTCAAAGAGAATTAAACCATCGAGTATTGTTAAGCATACAATTAAATAATATTTAATTAATTGCATTATTGGAATAATGAGGAGCAAACACTTACAATTGATAAGTAAGCTTAGAGTTACGCGAATTGTACGTCATGTATAAACTTATAGTATAAAATATTGTAATTAACTTGTATGTATACGCTTGCGTGATTAATTAAGAAAAAAATAGTTGAATTCACATAACGATGACTGTGTCAATGGGGATATAGTACCACAAACACATATGTAAAATTATCATATCACTCAATAAGTCTCCGATCTGACACGAATCTAGCACCACTATTGCTGTCACTACCCATAAAATCTGTACCCTTAAAAATTCTGAATAGTACCAGCTTTCAAACAATACGTGTCAAAGCCCTTTCCGAGCATTAGCTTAGAAATTGCAGTTGTTTTAATGACGCTATTTTTTTGGCCGCTTTCGACTGCTTTGGCCAGTTCCTGTCCACTTGACAGATTGTCGATTTGGCACTGCAGGGTAATGTTAAACCAATTTTTTAACGATTGTCACAAACCGCTTGAGAAAACAATTTTTATTCCGCCAACAGGTTCTTCTCAAAATTGGGTAAAGTTGAACTTTCTCATGGACAGATGTCCATGGAAAATATTAATTACACTGCATTCTGACATATTTAGGGTGTCAGCTATCAATCAATTTATCAGTCAATTTCACAATTTTGGTCTTCCAAAACGAGCTGCCATGACAACTTTCAAGCAAAAGCTGATTCATCGTTCAAAAGCCACGTTTAATCGAGACCCGAAAATTAGGTTTTTTCCATTGTTTTGAGAATTACAAATGTATCATCAATAAATCAATTGTAACTGATAGGCAGAATTTCGACAAATTTCCGCTGAAAGTTGGTACCATCCAGAAATATAGAATGTTGCCTCGTATGTGTCAGACTAGAAACTTATTGAGCAATAGGTTACATATGTTTCATGTGTTTTTTACAAGCAATATGAAGGGAATTAAATAATTCATAGTAAAGCGATAGAATGATAAATTAAGAGAAATATTTTATAGCAGGTATATACGGTACAATCATAAATAATTTATTATACCCATCGCCAAAGGATGAGGGGCATGTTCATTGAGTCAAAACGTTTGCAACGCCTAGAAGAAAGATTTAGAGACTTTACAAAGTGTATCTATCCTCCATCTGTCAGTCCGTCCGCGCATTTTACATTTTATACGATTTGCATGGAATGTTCAGTAGGTATAATATAAAAAGTTTATATTTTTCAGTTGAAGAGTGTAAAGTTAGGTGAAGATCGTCGAGCGGTCGCCTTACTATTCAGTACAATGGAGAGTCAGTTTCGGGCTGTGCCGCCCTAAATTGTAGATGTATCGTGAATTTTCCAGGCTCTTTTGTTATGAATCAAAATTATATGTAGATATATATATATATTATATTACATTATACTATATTTCGCTTTTGTTTTATTACAAAAGATTGTGATTCGATTGATTTCATTCGTTCTTTAAATAAATGTTGCATACATGAATGTTAAATCCGTATCCATTGCATTCCGTTTTGATTTAAATCATTTTTAAAATATCGTAGAGTTCAAAGGCGCTTCTATCGGCGTTATTTCCTTGTTGCTCCGTGTATTTTGTTTCTTGTATTATCTTTCTATAATTCAATTTTTACCGTATTGTTTTCACCTGGGGATAACTTAGATCATAATGCTTGCGGGTATGTAAAATTCTGGCTCACTTGAGATTTGATGAGCTATTCACAGACGTCCCCCGCTTAACACGGTTCTCGCGCCTTCGAGACGAAACGATCTAAAACAAGGTTTTAATATAACACGATTTCAAAAAACATGTTTTTTCAATGCAATTTTGCTTTCTTTTTATAATTATCATCAACTTAAGACATATATTGCATTGATTTACACCATTTTAAGGTCTCGATACAACACGAATAAAATTTCAATAGAAGACTGTACAATTCGTTTAAATACAAAACTAAGAAAATCTCAAATAAAATAACTACGATGCAGTGCCGTAAGCAATGCTTTACCCTGTTAACCAGAGGGCGTCCGTCTATGTCTTGCGCTGTTAGTAATGATAGAAAAAAACAAATTACATTAAAAACAGGAGAGAAGTAAGAAAGACTTCCTTATTGAGCTTAAGGTATATCCTGGATATCCTCCCCTTGCGATGAAAATACTTTTTTGAATTGTATCGGTCCAACTGTCGTGCTCTTACTAAATTTCACACCAGCAACACTCTATAGGAGATAAGAAAAGTAAAATCTATCTCTTAGAAGTGATAATATCTGCTAAGAAAATACATTTAAAGGAAATAATGTGTATTCGTTATCCGATACCAAATTTGTTCTATTTTCAACCAAGATAAACGAAACCGTTTATATATGAGTAAAAAATCAATATTCTTTGTTTACATTCGTTCGGCACTTCATAAAATTCACTTTCATTCTCTCTAAGTTGAGAAGCATGTCACTGTGTCATTGGTGCAATAAGCAGCTATGAACTAATCTCTTATTGCATTTTCATATTTTGGCACACAAAACAAAAACGTTATTTATTTTCTAAAATAAATAAATAAATAATCACTTATCGACATCTATCACTATATGAAGGCTTGAAATGCCATAAGGATTCCCACTGTATATATAAATATATTGCCATTATAAATAAACCAATTTAAGAGCACGATTGCCTGTAAAATATTGATACTACTATGATATAAATTTATACGGGCTTTTACTTATGATATATTGTTAATTATTATTATTATGATAGTTGCAATATTCATGTGCTTGTAATCTGCACGAGTATATCTGTACACGTACGTGTACCTAATGTAGCCTTCTAACGAGCATAACAAGGCAATAAAACCTATCGTACATTGGCAGATGGCATAAATTTTATTACATGTTCAAATATTTCGAAAGTTTATGCAAAATAAAAATGTTCCTCTCAAATAAACAAACCGTTTTGTCCCGATCATCGAAGGATGAGTCAAAGGTATATTCATTTTTTCAAAAGACTTGCAACGCCATGAAGGAAGCATCACAGACTCCACAAAGTATATATATTCTTGATCAGCATAAAATTTTAAATCGATTTAATCGTGTCCGTCTACCCGTTTGTCCGTCTATCCACTTGTGTAAACATTCTCCAGGTCCCAAAAATCAAGCTATCGACTTGAAGTTTGGCAAAACCATTGGAAGTCGGCAAAATCGGTCAAAGGTCAGGCGTACACCACAGCGTGAAGTGAGAACACCTCTGTTTTTCAAAAGGAATCCAAAAATGTTTTGTTGTTCAAACTACACCATACAAATCTACAATAAATTCATAGGAATTTAATAGAAAGAAGTTCGCCTTCATGTGAATTTGAGACATCAAGAAAGCTTACATAGATATAATCTTCTGTTTACTTGAAATTAATTATGTATGGACTTTATCTCTTCATTAGAAAACGTGCATTCGTCCATTCATATGTTAAAGTTTAGTTAATTTCTTTTTAAGAATCCCAAAACACTATTGGTCACAATCGTCCATTCTATGAAACATTTTTTAATCCTTAAAATATTAAAAATTGATATAGAATTTTGAATTGCCCTCTCAAAATACACTGTTAAAACGACCACATTTCAGGGACATGCATGAGCCCAATAAAGAGAGAATAAAGATAATCACAGAGAACTGGCGAAATCTCGGTTTTGCCTGAGTTACGATCAAGCAAGCAGTTTATGTACGGAAAATGAGCAGAGTGGTGTGAATGGAGATAAGCAGGCATTCATGCGTTTGATTGAACCAAGGAAATGCCGAAAAGACGTTTGGAGAATTTAGTTTGGTAGAATAAAACTGATACGTTACTCGAAAATAGTTACAAGTCATACTTAGCACATCCATTGGGTTTTCTCGTTATTGTAAAGATAAATGCTCCCATACTTGACCTATCGATCGAATACATCTGGATGTATAAGAATTATGTCGAGCGGATGGCTTCCACGTTCTCTCGCTTTATTTTCTATTATTATTATTATTATTATACATTTTATTTCTAGGACTGAGACTTAAAACCCTAGCATGTAGGGCAACCAGCTTTATTGAAAACTGTACTGCGCTGAATATTCGGACTCACGACAATGAGTTGTTAGTCGAAAGCCTTTGCCCACTCGGCTATTCAGGTGAATTTGGTTTTCTAATATCTTAGACAAGGAGAGAACTAGAACTAAAAATGTCCCTTTTTTTTGCAAAACCGTAATTAAATTAAAATTTAAAGCCGATATAAATATTTCCAATACTAATTGTTTGCCTTGACTTGTTTTTAAAAATATTATTTAATATTATTTTTGTGTATAAATATTAAAACTTCACAACGGTATCGATGGTTATGCATACACATAACAACTTATTGACAAATTCGAAGAATTTTAATTTAACGTAGCTTAAAATATATTGCGCCTACAAAAGCTCCGCATTGATACGCGTTTAATGCTTACTCATCTTTAATTCACATTCATTGCCAATTGATCTAATACTACTTGTCGTAGGCTCAATATTTTTTTGACTACCTTACGTAGAAGAATACATACGAACGGTTATTCACTCATTCGATTGTCCTTTTAAGTAAATACAAATATATATCAATTTAATTATAGCATATCTGTGTCAAACGATATCTGATAACATAGTATTTTTCGTACTCGCACAAAAGCTTTATTCTATTCAATCCAGTTTGATTAAATTAAACAGTAAATTTTTCAAATAATTTATTATCGAAATCGTATATGTATATATATGTATATGCATACATATTTATATATGTTTACGATTCGTTACGTGTTATATACAAAGAAAAAAAATAAAAAATTATACACTTTGTGACGCAAATAATTGAACGTTCATTATGAAACTGCCTTAAGCTACTTCGCTCATTAGTGAAATACGTAGAAAGTCTATTCATGGTCAAGAATATGTACCCGATATAAACTTATTTATTTGTAACAATAAAAGCCAAATTCATATATTATATAATTGATATCGTCAGATAAGGCTAACACAACTCTATACCCAAAGAACAGAAACCAAAGCAAGTCCATACTGATGCCGAAGATCGGAAATTATTCCGATGTAGCTCTCAATTGAGACAAAGACTATGCCGTTGTCGGGAAGGGTTCGTCGCGAAGCGCCCATAAATTTCTAAGTTCGTTTATTTTATTTACGATAGACTAAAATGCAACCACAAAAATTAATTCTTAGACTAGTTACAAGAAGAAGAGATACTAAAACTTAAAATAGACTTACATATAAACTCTGCCGCAACAATAAAAGCAAAAATTAACTGCGAGTAGGGGTAGCTTCTTCAAGGACGTTTCATTCGTACTTAAACTTAAATATACCTAACCAAGTATACAATAGAGTAACTCGCATCATCGCAGAACAAAAATCTTACAAGGTTACTTAAGTGAAGAACGTTAGGTATTATTATCAGGCGACCATTCCGTCTGGTTAGTTTCCGAGAAGATTTCTTTGAAAAATTTCATTGCTATCAGCGGAGGAAAACTTATGATACGACTTGTCACAGTTTTTATACATTACCCGCAAAGACGTATAGAGCCTATAATTGCGACAACATTATGGTAATCTAATGAGTTTATAGAATCTTGTGGCTTTTATCGAATCGGATGATGTCAACTCTGTTTAGTAGGAATGCCGAGGCTATAGTCCCTTCTATAAGTTGTTTTAGGAACAAAACTCTTACCATCAATCTTCTCCTTGCCAGAGATGTTAGGTAAAGGGATCTTTATGTTTCGATCTCGTCCAAAAGTACGTAATACCAACAAGAGAAATGGTTTCTGCAGTAATATAAAATTCTCAGAGTAGCAACAGTAACGAAGAGGCCATATTCTAAGCATGGTCTCATCGATGATTTTCAGAACTCTATTATTATATATGTAACATACATCGTACAACATATCAAAAGCTATAATTTTAACAATATGCAATAATTCGACGTTTTGTACAGAAAATTCAACAATCAATTATTGAATAGCGATATACAAGCATTCCTTGTATAACGCGGTTTGACACTGTATCGAAACCGTGTCGTACCCTATATATATATTCACCACCGATATAAAATTAAATCTTTGGGGGAAAAACAAACTTCAGGCCAATGTATGCTCATTCTAAACATTAAATTTATGCATGTTGTTGAATCATGTAAAATTTACTGAATTTATTTATATAGACAAGAGATTGTGTTTTTAACTTGAAATAAAAACAAAACGGGAGAAAAAATCAACATGATTTTTTTTTTTTGCTTTACATATTGAATCGGGCTGTTTGTATATAAAATGCTATCATGTAAATGATGGCCGCTGGATTTTTATGCAAAGTCAATTCTAAAATATCAATTTTCAGCAGCTTTTCCATATAAATCTGCACTTGATAGTGTTCGCTCTAAAGGACATTGAATATTCGGGCATTTGTGTATTGCAATAAACTATTGACTTAATATAATCGAAAAGCAAAATTCCAGTAGGTTTCTATACATTGCTCTGTTTAAAAATAAAACTGTGAGATTTTCGATTGCAAAAAATTTATATGAAATTCAGAAGCACGCTGTCGGCTCTTTTACAGCATTTCTAAGTGCGAAAATCGAAAGAAAGACCGGCTTGTCTTTGGATTGTATATTGACAGCAAAACTCATTTCGTTTTTAATTTTGGTCTCTATTGCTACTTTGAACAACCGGAGTTCAATAGTCAATGTTCATGTTCAATAGTCAATGTTCATGTTCAATTTTCTTTCAATAGCGCTATTGTGGAACACCTTAAGAACTGCAGGGATATGCCACACAATCATTTGTCCATCTGCTGCACTCAAAGAGACAGAAATTTGTCATTCATTCACATGTAAAGTTTATTTACTAAAGGATTTTGATTTACTCTCAGATGATTTTCTATATGCGATACAAATGCATACGTACATGCATATAAACAGTCGAAGAAAGCGTTGGAAACGTTATTTTACTATCAGGAGAAAAGGTAGTGCAATGATAAAAAATACAATAATGAATAATAAAGCGAATCAAGAAGCAATAGTGAGAAAAACAGTTCATGGATAATATTCCATCGTCGGTGAGAACACGACTTTTTTTTAAAAATATTTTCATTAACTGTATTTCCTTCTCATTTATATACAGAAGTATGCAAATTATCTCAATTAAAAAGAAAACAGGAGAGAAAAGCATATCTGGCTTGGGCTTAACTTTTCAATACTTCTTACCAGCTCACAATATGTACGTGCTGATGGGTTTTATAGAAACCGAAGGGAACTATTAGGTTAAATTCTTTTTACAGAAAAGAAAATTTAATAAATAGTAAAAAATTACTTAAAAATTAAATTTAAAAACTAGAATAAAGATAAGAAAGAAATTCTAATTTTAAGCGATGACATGTCGCTATATATAGCATATGTAAGGATTGTGATACATATATATATATATATATATATATATATATAATGCAAGATATGTATGAAGCCATATTTATATTGATTTTGACAACAACTCATAGGCACAAATATATTTAATAAAAAAAATAAAAAAAAATGCATATTTCGAAGGGTTACTACAGTCAGCTATCCACATAAGATTGAAAGAAGTAAGCATCAAAGCCTTCGCAAACGCTTACATCGGTCAATAAGTCACGGTGTTAAATAAGAAAAACAATCTTTCTCCACAATTTCAATTCGAAAACATTGCCTCGTGATGGTGGAATCAAACCAACGATACTCTAATATTTATTTATTTATTTATAGGGTTTTAAAGGCAGCCAGACAACTTAGATCATACGCTTGACTGTATTGAAAACTCCATCGCACTTGAAGATTTAAGCTCGTTACCATTGAGTTGCGAATAGCGATAATTACCTTCTCACCTACACATATGGATACTTCTCCAATATTCCTATGTCTATCTTCAGTTCCCGCAATAAATTCATGATTCGGACAAGTTTTTTTTCACACAGACTAGTTTTTAATATTTGCAATCACGCAATAGAAACTGGGAGACACGATCGATGGGGCAGAACGTTAGTTCATAGAACTTTCAAGTTGTCCGATCGCCTTTTGATATTGTGCACTTTTTGTCCGCCTTTTAACGATTCGTTCTTCCGGTTTACCTAACTTTTAACGTCATATAACTTTTCCATTAAGCGACCCACAAGTGTGCCCATGTTTCATGCATTCTTACATATGGTATAAAAAACCTTTTTATTGCAGCTAAGCAGCTCCAAGTAACGCTGCGAATCAGTGACGTATTAACATAAAAACAAGTCTTCGAATCTTAGAGAGGCTTTGGAATTCGTAAGGTATGAAGTATACGCAAGATTTTGAACAGAATTCCACTTTGGAAGAATAGATTTCTTAAGATTTCGACTAAGGGGTATTCTTAATTGAATACAGAGATCGAACGAGACAACCAACTAATGTTGGCAGTAGTAATATCGTACGTTCCAAGCAACAGTGTCGTTACAGATAGGCGAGATAGAGAAAGTGGAGAAGTGATAAGGCCAAACTGACAACATAGTAGCAGCAGCTTAGCGTATTTTGACTTGATATCTTCCTCTCGCCTATTGGGAAACTATGCGTCTGGTCTTACTAGGTACTCTCTGTGATGGTGAATGGAAGGAGGATATTTTAGATAGGTCATGTTTGCATTGTGTCACCGATCTCGATCCCCATGAGAAGAAGATTGTCACCCATACTGTATACAATAAATAACTTCTTGAAACCGTCTGCCAGACTTATTTTGGCGTTTGTTAGTCCAAATGAACAAAACTAGATTTTGCGACTTTTCTACTTAAAATCAATACAAGTTAAGTTTGCGGTCATTTTTTTCAAGTTAATTTAATCTTATCGTTAAGAAATGCAGAGGCTTGCGTTTGAATTAGAAAAAAAAAAAGAGTCAGCATTTATTTTTAGACTATTACGAATAGATTTTTGCAAAAATTGAAACTTCCTTTCAAAGTCAAGTGCAAGCTTTTTTCGAGAAATTCTCTTAGTAAAATGTATGCGGAGAAATTCTCGTTCAGTTTTAAGGGAAACCAAGTTGCCCAACGCAAAATGTAATCAATATTTAATTTACACTTACTAATGCTTGTGTAAATTTTTCAAAGTATTTGTGCTAAGGGATCTTGCTCATGTGCTCAAAAAAAGTTATTGCTGCCCTGCGTTATGGGGTAAAACAATCTATTTAGTGGATGCAGTGATAGTCTTTTACATTAAATTCATTTTCCTTCCAATTATCAACTATGCAAAGTAAATTTAATTTGCTGAAAGCAATTACATTAAATTGTCCCAAATTGCTGTTTTTCGAGAATATCGTCCAACTTAATGAGTAAATAAAACAGTCAAATATTTTGTGCTGAACTAGGCAGGCACAGCTGCGTTTGCCAATGCGTATGTTTATTGGGCAAATAGTTGTTGTATACATCTGCACACGGTTTCATTGTAATATTAACAGATTTTGCTGAGGTATTTAAATGCAAATTTAAAATTGAATGAAATTTCGTTATATAGTGAATGTATATATCCAATTGTCGTATTGGTTTATAAATTTAAAACATTCCAATTGGATTATCGAAAAGATTAGAATTAATTTTGAAACGTCAACGATGAACATTTCAACAATCAAGTCACAGCTACCCTTGCCAAATCGAGCCACTTAACAATGCATTTCAATACCAAGAAAGGTTCTTAAACAACATTTTTGCTGCTGGATGTCTATGGTACGGATATAAGGGATATCTGCAAATTCATTAAGTATTTATATAGAATAAGGTGACTTCTTCACATCTTCATCACACTCCCAAGCTATCATCGGAAATGCGCTATAACATTAGATCCCTCAGAGTCTAATTGAGCACCACTTTAACCTATACAGCAAACGATTTTTGGGGAGTTTCGATTTCATGATGTATGCATAAACTTCGTGCCCTTTGATGTCATTAGATATCTAAGTGGGTGACATCAACTTCTGTCGCTGACACTTTCGCTCTTTCGCACTAGAGTCTCAAATTTGGGTGTCCTTCCATACGCATTTTTCGGCTATATACCAAATTTCAAAAAATTGTTAAAAATAGTTCCCATAAGGAGAATTTGAATATGTTTAGTTTGTTTGCAAGGTATCTTCATGTAGATATCCACAAAATATTTTGCGTTATTTAATATGGACGGAGTAGGCTTTCAAATCCAACGATATCTTAATTTTAATTATTTAACAGAACTCCGCTAAAGCGTTTAGCAGAGTTTTGTTAACAGGTGTGGTAGGGGTCTTTGCTAGTTAAATTCGAATTTATTTTCACACCCTTTCCGGCAAGTAAACCACCGAAAATATTAATATGCTTTTATTACTTTTCCATCATCTTGGAAAATCTTATTTCCAACAGGAGTTCCTTGCAGACTTTTTTTAGTCAAATACGCGAGCTACGAACGATTATTTTCATCGAAAATTTTACCAAAATTTGCAGAAACCTGACTCTTCATGCTCTTAGGCCGTATCAGAGTGAAACACAACGAAAATATATAATGTAGTTTTCTCTAAGCCTAACTAATTCCAATTTATTGTGTTAACGGGTTTTAATCGATATAGCCATGTCCATTTATATATCTATTTTTCCTTAAAAATGGACTTTCACGCCATTCAGTTCGTCACATGTATTGTTTGCTTAGCTTCACTCCCCGGCAAAAAGACGTGACTTCTGTCGAGTAAGGTGCAATGAGAATCAATGAAACTAAGTTAAAGCTGGTTCTTAATAAATTAATTTGTGATTTTTCTACCAAGTCATTTTGGACAACCGAATCTGAAAAGTTCGTAATAATTCAATAGGACAACAATAGATACAGAAATGATTGTAAATATAACTGTGTGTTATTAATAGAACAAGAGGGACAATTTTTTATTTTATGCTTTTCATGTGAAGAAGTGACATATGTATCCTTGAAGTAGAAAAAACAATTTACATAAAAACCTGAAAATTGTCTAACGGTTGTTCGTTTTTTCCATTTCTCCCGGCAAACCTATTAGCATGTGGTTAACTCTTTTCGACAATTTATAACATTAGCAATAGCCTCTGGTAGGTAAAGTTATATGTGTGTGTATACATATTCGATTGCCATGACCTTAATACATAAAGAAGCTTTAAAATGCGGTTCATTTCGTTCAGAGATTTTATTTTGTCACTTTGGACCAATTGGATAGTGCCCACACAAAAATATCAGAGTGAACACTCAAAAGGGTGGCGAAAATTGTGTTGGTTGTTTGAAGGTAAGAAGAAGAAGGACTCGTTCTACAACGCATGAACAGTTTATTGGCATTGATAGTACACCTGCTAAAAAGGAAATTAACATCAAATGACTATCTTCCTGTTTATACCTGAGATTCATATGTAAGAATGTGTGCATTTGTTGAAAGAATGGTAGAAAGAGGAACCGAAATATATCCATAAGTTTTGAGCTATTAAACTATCGCGTAAGTGCAGGGGATGGCGCTTAGAGTGAACATGGTTAGAGTAGCCATAAACTATCAAGGTTGTGTTAATCAATGTAAAAATTGGAAAAAAAAAACCTACAAAAACATCAAATAGCATTGTGTCGATTCGGTCACCACTAGTATTTCAACGAAAGTTCTAATTGAAATTAGAATTTGACATAAGCTTAACGGGTTGCAATTTTGTTACCAATCATAGTTAGTCTGAATTTAAATAATAACATGGTACCTCATCTAGAATCCAAATTACATATAAAAGCAAGATTAATATTGATATTATATTGGAATGGATTGGAATACCGATCGATTTCTATCTAAACTTTAATAATATTCTGCTTTCAATTAATCTATAGTAGAGTTCTGCATCTACGAAGACTATAACCTGTAGACTATCGATTTCAGGTAGAAATCGAATTCTAGTTAAAATTCGAAAGCTCCATAGAAATCTAAACCGAAATTAGAGGGATCAACTCGACCGTAGTTCCAGTTGAAATTTGATTATATACTGCTAACTGGAAGAGAGTTTACACAACTAGTAATTACTACTATACATCGAACCATATTAATGTTTAGAGCAACGGTCTGCTGATCAATGCATCACAGTAACGTCTTAAGGAGTAAGACCATTTTACATATTTCACAAAACTTTTTTCTTGATCCTTTTCGAATGTTAAGAAGAAGTTGATTGCTTACAAAATATTTTGAAATCTTGCTCAAGCCCTTCGAAAAGACTACCTATATCAGTTGAATCATCGCGAGATGTGATGTTGGGATAATCTCGTGCTTGTCCAATCGGTTAACAGATGTCTTTAGATAGTTGATGTAAATTTTTAATTCGCGTAAAAAAGTGAAAAAAAAAAAAAGAAAATAATAAAAAAAGAAATTTAGAATATTTTTAATAATATAATCTAAATATTAACAATCCATTCACATATTTTTTGGATCGAAAAATGGAATACTCTCCCATCGCATAAAATCAATAGTTTTGACAATCCCATGTATTTCTTTAGCAATGGGTACGTTAATGTTATGATTAATAAATAAATTGTATATATGGCAGGAAATGGTTACTAATTTACCCTCCGCAACGAAGTCTATGACCGGAAGGGGTACCTGTTTTGATAGAATTTTATGCAGCTCGTGTTTAGCTTAACTCTGCCTAGCTTGCACTCAGTTTTCTGGCATCAAGATGTCAAAAGATGGAATGGAGCAGTCCAGGAAACCGCCAGCTCTCGTTAGCGTGGTGCAAACGTCCCGCCTTCCACGGACATCTGTGTATTGCAAATTAAGTAGTTATGGTGAGTCCTTGAAATTTAACTTTCTTTCAAATACAACAGCATTCACCTGAAAACCTATAAAATTTGAAAAACATCGGTTTAGTTTGTTTCATTTTATTTTTATTTTCTGTTTTTTTTTTTGTTTTATCAAAAGATTCTTTTCAACTCTCAATGACCGACTTTCAAACAAAACGAAAAGAAAAACGTGCATTTATTTTTGACTCTTGTTTGATGAATGGCAAGAGTTTAATATGCAATAAAAATAAACGCATGTACATGTATTCTAACGAGAACGTGAAGTAAACAAGTAAGAAATATATATTCGGCGAGGACCGAATGTCGCATACCCACCACTATGGTTTCCGCATTCTACTATCCAAGTTCTTTTATTTGATATCAATATCGCTGGCATTATTAAGAAGAAATTAATCCACCAGATCGTGGTGTCTATCATATCCATTTTGGAATTAACCCATTTTTAGGCAGATAATATATCTTGGGGAGTGTACAAAATAGTTTTTAAAATCTTGCCTTGTTTGCAGGTAAAGAGTAGAGTGTCTCTTATAGCAGTTGTGGAAAATTTGGGTCTTCTAACTTTTATAGTTATTGAGGAACACCAACAAATTTTTGTTAAGAAAAACTTATTTGCGTTCGGTTTATATTCCACTGCGAGATTCTGCGCTAACCAATTTGGCCCATTTCCAATACCAAGCTGCGTGTAAAGACTTTCAATATTTCTACCAAATTTTAAGTCGATATCTTTATTTTTGCGACCAGGAGAGTGCCAGCAACCAACACCACACAGATATACAGACGGACAGACATGGCTTAATGGATTGAAATATTCACGCTGATCAAGAATATATATATACTTTATAGGGTATCCGAAGCTTCCTTTTGGGTGTTACCTACAGTACGGAAAAATAAAACAAAACGTGTATACCCCCATCTTACAGTCATGGGTATAAAAATGTAATCTTCATCTTGATGTTGCATACACGCTGCATAAACACACGTTCATATGCACACAATTTAAGATAAACATATTTAACATTTTTTTATTGCTTAAACGCTACTGACAACCGTACGTTTTACTAACTTTGTTCACAAAACGAAAACAAAACCCTTAACTCTGCGTAAAGGTTACGCTAAAAAAAGAGGAAAAAACTTATGTCTTCTGAATAGAAGCAATTTTGCTACTTTCGTTTTTTGCAAATAACAGCCGCCTTATATGTCGATTTCCCTTCGATATTTTATTTTTAGAACATTTTTTTCCGAGTCCCTTATAAAAACCGTGCAAATTGGAATGAATGTTACCTTAGTTTTGCATTCTGGGAATTACGAAAGTTCCTATGGAGTGATCCATATAAAGTACCCGCACATAGGGTTCCGAATAATCAACATCATATATATATATATGTTTTGCTTTCTGTAAAATTTAAGTTGAAAACATTTCAATAAAACAGTTCAAGAGAGCTTGTGCGAGTGAATGTGTGAGCATATTAAACGCATGAATAAGCTACGTTTCCAAAGTGTTAAAAAAGCGCACTCATAAGGATTTTGGCATCACCCTTAACGTTGTACTGTTTTAATATATCTGTACATACAGTGATATAGACTAGTGGTCGTAGTTCCTATTAGCTTTCTGACAGAGAGAAATAAGACTCAACCCTATTTAAGAGATCTAAGCTTAAAAGCCGATTATATATTTGATTTTTAATGTGTTGAATTTCGAATTTTGGTATCGTTCCGAGTTCTGGGGAGAGACATAGTCAAAGGAATGGGAATAAGCAGGAAAATATCTTCAGGTTTTCTTGGACAGAGCATTATGGTTAAATTCTATTGATTGAAACAATGCCTTTCAAAAATTTGTATCGTAAGAGATTAACATTGGACATGGATGACCAGCAAGGACTGAAATACTTTCAGTGTTAAGCTTATCCGAGTATTGAACAATTTAATTAAAGCAAAGTCTTTCAATGGTTTGCATAAGATTATTAAAGGACTGGACATAGTTTAGTGGTAAAAGCTAAATTCAAAGAACTCCTTGTCTGTGGAAAATTATCCCTTACAGGCTTATGGTTGGATGTAGGTGTAGGGTAAAGCAGAGAATCGCCAAGGTTTTGCTTGTTCGCTAAAGTATACGATAGAACCTTAGGTATTTTTAGTTTTTAACAATTTAAATTTTTGGTGAGCTTTTTTATCCTATTGCGACCTTAAATTCTTTTTAAATGCATTTACGAAACTTGCGTGCACACACTTTATGAATTAATAAAACGGAATGAAAGTGAAAATAAATGTCGGATGAAGGCGGTTATCAAATAACATTTAACCCTGTTAGTGGCTCTATAGTATAGTCTAGTACATAATCTAGTAACGTAAAATATATTATATAAAGAGGATCGATAAAAATGTAACAGAAAGAGAAATAAAGCAAATCATGCACGCGGCTTTACATAACTCCGGAAATTTTGAATGACGCAAAAGTTGGCTTTTCCAGATATAGTTCTAAAATTGTCTTGCGCGTACTTAAAAGACCTTGACTCTTTTCTTAAAGCCACGTTCTTTGACTTTACCGTAGAACAGCTGTGTCTTGCAGCTTCCGTTCCCCTACGCCGTTTAACTGCAGTTTCGAAATAAGATTCTTGAGCGAATAACCAAAACAAATCGTTGGTATCCGCAGTTTAGAAAAAAGAACGTAGTCGATCTCTCCACTTTTTTTGATTCAGTTTGGATCGTATTTTCAGATCATTTTTGGTTAACAGATTTGTGTGCAAAATTTTGACTCTCAGGAATATAGTAAGACTGAGCAATAAAAGCGTGTTTACGAAAGCTGCCATCCTTCCATTTTATCCCTGTAAAATCTTAAAAGACTTTTACTAAATTCCTTAAGCCTTGTAGAGTATTACGTAAAGGCCCGCATCTTAATAATTTTTCCTTCCTTTCGTTAAAATCTAGAAAAATGATCGGCTTTTTACCGAATGCTAGATTATACTTCTCTACAAGTGGCAGAAAGTAACGGTATACCTAATAAACCTTGCAATCAAAATATTTTATTCTGAAGTGTTTACTATAAGTAAACAATAGGGTTTCTACATTATGCAAGATTGCTTTAAATTAAATTGAATTTTGCATGTGCCTGCAGAATTCATTATTCGTAATTGTATTATATTAAGTAAATATAGATGTATGTATACAAAAAGAGAAAAGAATTGTGTTCTATGCAAATAACATTTAGTTGAATCTGCTCTTAATTTGTTCAGCAGCATGTTGTTGACATGTTACGTAAGAGCTTTCGATATCTTTCTGCAAACAATATAAGCAACATATAAATATAAATATGTTGACAATTTTTTTTTTTTTTTTTTTTTTTAATTATTTAGGTAGATAGATATGAAAAGAATAGAAAATTGTTTTAGTTTCGAAGTAGAAAATATTCTAATGGCGTGGGTTTATGGTATATTCGGTATGCGAAATACATCTGCAATAGCAAATTGAAACAATAAAATATATAACGTATGTATTAAAGTAACCTCCTTTCTACTCCAAAGTGCTACCTGTTCGAAATACTCCTGCGATAGGTGCAATCCCTTTTTATGGCCATCAAAGAAAGATGAGAATTATATTCATTTTGTCAAAACGTTTGCGTTTGTGTCTCTGTCTCTGTCGATCCGTGCAATGTCAGTTATGAAAATTTTCCAGATCGCAAAAATGAAGCTGTCGACTTCAAATTTGGCAAAAACACCACATTTTCTTGCAGGCATTCAAAGTAGTGGAACCCGGTTAAAGGCCACGCCTACAATAAGACGTAAGTTGGGAATACCTCTGCTTTTCAAAAGGACTAAAAAGTCATATTCTTCTCACTACTCATCGGCTACAGCAGTTAAAGGTACAAAATGGAAAACAACAAAAATTGACCACGTCTATCCAATATTATACTATATAAAAATTGTTCATCTGTCCATCCGTCGAACTACATAATATTTGCGGTAAGTGTATAAAATCAAGTTTGATGAGAAATTGCCACGCATAGATAGATGAACAGACATCAAGCTGACCGACAGGAAATGTTTCTGGATCGATTGATGTAGTGAAAGATGAACGTACCTTAAGTTCTTTTTTACTTTTGTGTATATCCCCTTAATATATTTTGACCTGTGGAGCATAGGAACACGCAAAAGGAAAGTCGTTTTAAAAACCGCTGTAACCACTATATTTTTTTATATACAAATTATGAGTGATAGAGATAGAGATAGAGAAAGAGGGAGAAGAATGCTGAAAGAGGGTTAAGAAAGCAAAGAAAAGAAAAGGTGTTGATATATCTTTTAATATGTACCAAACTATTGCTACTCTATCTGCGACAATCACGTAAATTCTTCAATTGTATTAACATAATTTTTAAGTTTACATTAAGCGTATATCCTCAGTTGTAATATTTTCTTTCAAATAAAATTTTTTCGTTTCAAAATTAGTTAGCAATCAATTCCTTAACGAAAACGACAAAGTAAATAAAAATTTGACTTAAATTGGATAAAATTCTTTTATTTCTGTATAAAATTATGTAAGAAAAAAAATGGAACTAACGCACATAAGTTTACTACAAGTTTACTAAAACTTCACTAATCATATATATAATCAATGTTCAGCATAATCAATGTTCAGCATAATCAATGTTCAGCATAATCAATGTTTTCGGCTTTTTGTTCTTATTTTGTACTTTCCAAGTCGTTTTCATGATTTAATGATTTGGTTTTAGTCACTTGTTGGAAATCCCGTTCGCAAGTATGGTTTTGCATTTCCAAAAAAAGATCAAGGATTCAAGAAAATATATTAAGCTTCAAATGAATTCTATTTCTATAAGATTGCGGCCAAAGCTTCAATAGAAAGATATACATTAATTAGGAAGTTATCACCAGTTACCAGTTGAAAGGCTGAGAATGTTGACTGCCAAGTCGGTCGTCGTGGGTCCGAATCTCAGCGCGGCAGACCATCGTTCTTTGCTTACTTAGACATAAGTTCTAAGAGGAGCCAAAATCGTCCCTCGTTTTGGCGTCACAGGTTCTTCGTCTCTGAGCGGGGAGTGCTAGGCTAAGTTAGCTTAAAAATAAGATTAAGTAAACTAGTAGACGGACGACGGGATATCAGGAAACCCCAGTCAGAAACAGACGTTTCGGGTTGAGAAATGGCAAAGTTGCCAAAAGGCAACCTTGAGGGGAGTCGTAAAACAGCTGGCCCCAATTGACCCGTGTCGAGGGACAGGCGGATCCCGACAAGTAGGGGAGTAAAAGTCAGGGGAGAGCCGAAAACGGCAACACGAATAAGGCAGAAAAGCGTAACATATAAAGCGACAATAATAACGAGAGCACGCTCTGAACTGGCAAATTTGTAGAACCTCGATGTAAACTTATATTTATGCGGCCAACGCTGTAAAATGAGTAGAATGAGTGCGCATTGATATGTAATGTAATAAACGTGTAACTTTAATCAATCTACGGTTCTTGAAACGCGAGGTAAGAGAATGAATAAGAAAAGCGAAAACTTCTGAAAAGTCAAACTATTCCTTACACATTCAAAGAAAACGTAAGATTCTTATGAGTCAGGGCCTGGTGCCGCTGAGCATACCCCAGCATCAGGAAATGGGCAAAAGCCCACACAGTTCTTTTCTTTTAATACTTTAAGCTTTAAAATAACGTAAACGGTTGAGCTTCGGAGAAAAGAATTTCTCGTGCTTCTGATTGATATCCTTTGCAGTAATGTCGTACTTTAGACTTTAAATCCACTTAGTTTAGTATCATAAAGGAAAACTTTGAACCTTGCTGTGCTCTTAATTAATAATCTTTTCTATAATGCGCCAATTTCAAGTAGTCAGTGTTTAGTAGCGTTGCTTAATTCGGCTGAATATATGTTACAACTAGAAATAAGTGGATAAATAAAAGAAAAATAAACAAACGTCCAGAAAACGTACGGAAAATGAATAACTAGGAGGCAGATACGCTGTGAAAAGAACGATCCACTGTTTTTATGTTGTGGCAACTGTTGATTTAACTAAATTACAAGGGAGAAGTTCTAAACAACAATAATTGTTACATTTAACTCTAGTAACCCGAAAGCTTTCTAAGGTAAAAGAAATGAAATATAATGCCACAAAAGTTTTTACCGCGAATTTGGAAGCCAATAAGTGCTCCTGCCGAGATAGTTACATTGTTGCTGAAGAGCAAAACTTTCCATTTTATTTTATGTATTTAAATATTTTTATTAAAATTATTTAATTAATTAAAGCTGCGAGGGTACGTGTTCTTTTCGCAATAAAAACAAAAAACTCAACATGTGTGGCCACACTTTCAAAGGGACTGAAGAATGTTAAATTTGCTTTTAAAATATCGATTCGATCATACCTTTTTTTTAGTTGTGTAAGCCGAAATGCTTTGATACCTTAATCCCAAAAAGCGAATTTCTGCTGGCTTTTCACGGTTTCGTCAGTGGCACCACCGTCCCCGGTGGTTATAAGAATTATAGCGGAAAGGCAGAAGTGTGTGCGTAAACGTTCAGCTTGAAAGTGGAGATATCAGGAACGGTAGGAACGACCACTGCTGTTAGTTTATTCCAAAGGCAGACAGAAGGATTAAAAAATTCCGAGTTGCAGTGGAATGTTATGTGCGCTATGCAAGTAATTCTATGCAGTATACAGGTAGCGTCTAGAACGGTGAGTTGAATAAATTTCAAGTTCATAGAGCCTGAAGTGAAGCTTATTCAATAACGCTATGAATGGCACAAACGATGAATTGACAACCAATGGTATGCATTTGAAGATATTAGAGCGAATCTGACCCAAATGAACCTCACCGGTGTTGAGCATACTTCAAAAGAAATTCGGGAATTGATATCGCTAACCTAAATATGCCCATAAACATACTCAGCTTAATGGAAAAATTGAATTTATTCCAAATAACCCAGAAATCTTGGTAAGTTCAACGCTTTTCATATACAGGGCCTTTAGCAGAACAAATTTTCACTCTTCCGCTTTAAATGCCAAGCGATTGATGCAATAGTTTGTTTTCTTTTTTTTTTAGTCTTTTCAAAATCACTTGTAAAATGTTGCTGGAGATTAAATCTGAAATATTTTAGAATATATTACGGAACACTTCAATACACATGTGTTTATAGTTGCCATTGCTAGGATGTACCATATCACGTACAGGACACCAGTGCATGCAAAAGATACGATTGATAGTCGAATAGCGTTAGCGTTAAAAAAAACGTACACATAACGTACTTCAGAGTCAGGTCACACAAAATGCCATATGGATGCCGAAATGTGAACTGTAATCCTTTTTAAAGCTAAATGCATACAAACGAGTGTATTTGATTAAACTTGCGTAGCATGGCATGCAGCCATCGTAAGTTCAGCATATAAAAACTTTTTTAGATAAATAAGAGAAAATAAAAAAGTGTAATAAATAATCAATCCCTATTTCTTATTTTATAAATCCCCATAAAGATAATATATTAATACACAAGTATAGTGAGGATACTTTCTACTCTCCTTTTAGCGAACTATTTGAGAAAGAAGGGAAAGGAGAAGAAGGAAAAAAGGCGGAGGAGTAAAAAAGCTAAAATAACTGCACTTAAAATGAACGAATGTTCGAAAATTGTTGAATGAAAAGTATTATTGAGCGTTTGTCGTTGGTCTTTCCGGCCTTCCGGGCATCATAAGCAGAAATAAAAAATCATTTGGGGATATAATTGAACTATTATCCTCAGTAGAATGGAAGCGTTGCTCGGACATGTCGCTTAATATCTAATGAACATAAATGATGAGATGTCAAATTTCAGTTTGGTATCAGTTTGACGGGTTTTTTGTCTATTCCTAGGCCCTTGTCCAATTGCTTCCTGGTTGCTGCGCACCAACTGCTTTCGCCAAGGACTCCCCAACGAAACTTAAAGTACCCTATATTCGATTTGAACGTCACACATATTTGACAGTGATCTGAATCATTTACGTTTATTACGTTTCAGTTCACCAAGGCGTACATTTTTAGCAGTGACAATATGAGACAAAAGCTGCTTCTTTTTCTCCTGTGAACCAACTATTTAAGGTCCAAAATCCTTTCATTCTTTTTGCTCTAACCTGAAATTGGTTTGTTTCAGAACGAATTTGAAGGTTCTTCTTATTGATCTCCAACTTGTTGTGCTCGTGTAAAAAATCGCGAACAAAAGTGTACTTGTGTACTATAAGTACTTGTGTACTATAAGTGTAAGTGTGTACTATAATTTTTTTTGTTAATTAAGGTTACTTGGGTAATTGCTGGCTTAACTACTGTATGCCTTTGTAATCGTTTAAAAGAATTTTCGTTAAAGCCGCGATTACTTACACGGCTTCAACTAAGTTTAATAGTCTTAGCCTGTGGGAAAGTACATATATTGATATTTAGATAGTGTTACACACAAAGGAGGTAATTAGTTGTATTTAAAATTGATTTTTTTTACTTTTGGGCCCATATGTCTACTACCCCAAGAACCAATTAGAAATATGCTACCTTGCTCTCGAGAGTGTGTGGCGGAAATAAGTTTTTAGTTGAATACACCTTCTGTAAGAATAATGTTAAATTGAGAAAATATTCATGGCTTATGGTCGTTTCAGCTGTATGGGGTGATAAACTATGCTTTAATGGGGAGCATAGATGGCCGAAACCCTCACCTCCAAGTGGTGATTCCCGGGCAACGGCTTCGGCCGGCGAAGAAGGGTTTAAGGTTTTGGACTACTATAACTCGGCGACGAGTTTTCTGAGAGATGGGGTGGGGGTTCGCTGGAAGATGAACTGTTCACTCATGAAGCTAATTACTACTTAGGTTATAGTACGTAGAGGTAGTAATTTAGCGAGTGCATGGTATATCGCCCCTGCCAAGTCAGTGTAATGCCCGAGGCTTATATATCTCGATGAAAAGTAGTTCTGGTGTTGGCTAGTCGGGATGGTATGGCTAATCCAAAGGCAAGTAATCTGAGTGTCAGCTGCGCAAAGTATGCCTAAGGCTTTGTTTTCTAAACTGGGAGCCACGGGGGTCAGGAGGCTCGCTCACAAAACCACGTATGCCTGCGGGTATACGATGGGATTTGTGTTTAAAAGTCGTAACATAAATTAAAGAATTTTCTCATAATGATAAAAAAGGATTTTGACGGAAGGCTTCCCCTTTGCCCTATCAATTAATTTATTCATTTATTAATAATGATACGAAAAGGATTTGACGGAAGGCTTCCCCTTTGGCCTATTTAAATCCCTGTCTACAGTAAAACTTGAGAATTTTCTCTATAAATAATATAAAAAAGGAATATGACGGCAGGCTTTTTACCCTTTTTGCCTATCATGCTTTTGAACATGTGTCCACGGACAATGGTGGTAATTGATCAACGGCGCTTCCCACTTTTGAATTCTTTTGAGTTGATCAATTTGTGAGCCCTGACTGCTTGGGTGCGGCCCTTCAGGGAGCACTCGTGGCGGTTTTGGTTGGCAGTTCCAAGCCAAAGTGGAACAATCGAGTACAGCTAGGCCTCACCACTGACCAGAGTGAAGTTTATTGATCCATACGCAATAAACTGTTCTGGACTCTGGTACTGCTTAGGCCCCTACTCTGTAGGGAATGTCTAACTCGCCAGAGGGCGTATATTACGCTTAAAGTGGCTTGGGCCACCGTGGAGTTAAGCCATCATGACAGAAGCCCACGTTAAACCCAGGTTACGAATCTGTTCACCTGTATATACGTATATAGGGCGTCCTAAACTTTACGCAAAATTTGAGTTTGCCACCACTTCTGCAGTGAAGGCTTGATAATTCGTGGCAAATTAGTCTTAGTAAAAATGTAATGAAACGAGAGTCAAACGCTTTGGAAATGTTGAAATATCAAAATATTTCAAAAATATGAAAGTTTGGCGCGAATTTCGCAGTGAATATGTTATGCGTATATGTTATAAGCACACATAAGCGTATTTTCCAATGAATTTTAATTTGTTAATCCAAACATACTCTCATTATAACTACTGCAGGTAAAATTTTACAATGTTGAGAATTTCGATGATTTGAAAAACCATTTCAATATAAAATCACGATAAATAAAATTATATACACATTATACAATCTCTGATATAATGATCTTTTAAAATGCGTATGAAAGCAGTGCGTATTTTCGAGTGATGTTCACGATGCTTTGCTGCTGTTTATCAGATTTTTAAATTACAATTGTTGACAGAATTGTGAGCATACAACTTTTCCATGTACAAGGCATTAAAAGTTGTAAGTTTTCTTTAAATGGCTAAAGTTTTCAACTTCGTTTTCCTCATGCCTGCGTTACAAGTTAATATAGAATACAAAAGTGCTCGCAATAAAGTGTAACTCAAGTTTCGTAGCTTTTTTTTCTTCAAAAGATGGTTTGGAAAGACAACCCAAAAAGAAAAAAATTAATAAACGTAAGAAAAGTTTCCTTGTTCCGTTTCTCTCTCTCTTCTTTTACAGTTGCTATACCAAACAGTTGAAAAACGAAAATGAAGAAAACGACAAAACGAGAAACGACGGGAGACCAACAAGGCCATAAGTAAATAAATCAATAAAAAAGTTGAAAATATTGAAACTAGTTTTAAAGGAGTGAACATCAAAAGATATCAATATGGTACTAAGAATGGACTTATATACAAATCACATTAATTGACTATTTTTAAATAACCAAAAAATCGTTTGCGCGAAATCACTTTTTATACCCACACCACTTGTTGTAAAAGAGTACACTATGTTCGCTCGGATGCATGCAACACCCAGAAAAATTTCAAATAGATCCCTCTTTTACTATACAAACCGATGCAGAAGAACTTGCCTGTCCGTCTGTCCATCCATATGCCTTGCTTTTTTTGTGCTCAATCCACTGCTCGCAAATTTCAAATATTTTGATAAATGCACTGACGCGTTTTGTTCCAAGGACGAACATTACTGAAAGGGATTTGGATCGGACCACTTTTTCGCCGAACGCCTTATTTCGAAAAGTCGTTAGATGAATAACTGTATAATATAGGGTACCTCACGATGGACCGTTGTTCTCTATAATGTTTTTACTTACGGTCGACTTGTTATTTAAAATCCAAAGCAAGAAGAAAATTACAAGTGGTTTAAGGAAAACATTTTCACGGAGCATGTTGTTTCCAATTGAGAAATTTATTCATCTTATGTTCGATGGTTTTTCACAATGACTGAATATAAAACGAAAGCTCACAAAATATTAAGCGAAAAAACGAGAACGAAGTAAACAAAAGATACAATCAGGAAAATATATTTACCAATAATAGCCTTTCCTGGAAAGGCGCTGCTCCGGTAAATATATAATTATCATATTGCGTGGACTTTTTGTCCCTTGCCTTGGCTGGGGCAGCTCAGCGGCCCAAGGAAACACACAAGTATTTCTACAGGGACTCTTTATTTTGCCATTATTTGACTATTAAACTATAGTACAACTTCTCGAAACTATGTCTTGCTTAGCCGACGACTCCAGCTCGACTCTCTAACCTACACTAGCCTAGTCTATTCTATTCTTATCCTCTCCTAATCTATTCCTATTCTATCTTAATCTATTCTTATCCTATCTTAATCTAGCACTCCTCTCTCCCCAGCCAGAGACGGAGAACCCGCGAGGCCAAAACGAGGGACGACTTTGGGTCCTCACAATATGTAAATATGTAATTAGCATACGTATTTTAAATTAGTTGATCTGTGTATGCGTATTTTTTGCAATAGTCCTTAAGCAAAATTTATAATATATGTTATCCTAAGTAAGCATGTATTAACATTAATAAACCTTGTATGGCTACCGTAGCGTATATGTACACATAGGATGCCATCACCTTCTCAAAAATCGATATCGAAAAACGTCTAATTAAAATTGCAACAATATTATCTCATTATGTGCTTTTGTATAACTAATTGTTCTTTATTCCAACTCTTCTCAACTTTTTTTTAATACACATAGAGCTTTAAAAAAAAAGTCGAGTCAAGTCTGTGCTTAATTAATGTTTAAGTTTGCTATACTTGGAGCAGTAATGTAATGAGTTAAAAACTCCTTTAAAAAAATAATCATACAACCTTCATATGTATAGTTCATTCAACTATAACATCTCACTCTGAGTATAGTTAGACATCTCATAGGAATCAACTCTCGTGCAAAGTTTAGCGAACCTCATTAAGCGCTTCCTTGATGCACTAAAAACAAGTTTATTACGTCTTCTATACATACAACATAACAAAATCGAAACTCGTTTACTTGTTACGGTATGTTGCTATTAATTACCGTGTATATATGTAAGAGGTTGTAAGTTATTGCACCTAACAATTCTGAGTCGAAAACATCCGTGCTTATGACAAGTTAAGCACTTTTGCCAGAGATGTACACTTACGCCAATACCTTATACTAAATACGGAAGTAAATTTTCATGGAATAAGGCACTAAGCTTGCACATTAGGAGTTAGTTAGACACATGGCTCGTACCTAGTGGCAGAGTACATTATAAACACTATTGCACCCATGGCGTAGAACATGCCTATGAAGTACTCATCACACGCAGGTGGAAATGTATATAAAATTATAAGATAATAAGTTGGCAAAAAGATAATTTTCTCTCAGTCATATTTACTTAATACATTAATAAAAACCGGCGGTATAGGAGAGTAAGTGAAAGTACACAAATTGATGACTACAAGGAGATGAGAAGAAGTGCTTGAAAATTCTCCCTCCTTTCAACTCCATACAAATGGGAGCTATCAATAAATTGGAAAAGACATATAGAAAGAAAAAAAAGGAAAGAGGGAGAGAGAGGGAGGAACAGGATAGCACAAATGTTTTCCTGGCTACCCCATAACTATCAAGACCGTTTTATAATATCCTCCGCTACGGCGAAGAAGTTATTTATAATTTCCGTTCTTTTCCTGCTGAAGACAGTCCCGGAAGTTTGTTATTGGTTTCTTTCTTCATTTCTAACGAGGATCTTAAAAGTTTTTTAAAAAAATAAATTTATGCTTTGACCAATGTTTACAGATGTACTTAAACCATAAAGTATTTATTCGATTTTATTGTTCATCTAAAGAAAGATATATAAAAAAAATTGCAAAAACAGTTGAAGAAAAATGTTATACATATATATATATATATATATGTTATACAAACTGTATATATACTCTTTATACTGGGCTGTTCTATTTTTACAATGAATTTCCTAAGACCTCCGACGAACCTACGGATCTCATCATACTTTTTTGATGCATGTGCACTTTTTTGTGATTTTCATTGCCCGTCATACAATACACATTGCTAACATATTTTTCCCTACTCCAGGAAATTACCGCAAGCGAAGTATATAAATACATCATTTTATATACATGACTTGAAAGCTGCAAATATTTTAGGGATTAATAGTAGTGCTAGGATTGCTGGAAACCCTGTTAAAACATATTTAGAGTGCAAAAAAGTTGGTAGACCTGCAAAATGTTGCAGATCTAAAATTAATTAATAGCCCCGTACAGTAAGACTTCGTATGGCTTAGTAAAAACAATTTGTAATCGGTAAAATTTGTGTTACGAAATCTTTTTACTATTGCAAGTATTTGCTGCGTCACTATTTTTAGGTAACAGTGAATTAGGCTTATAATCTGTGCATCCGTGTGAACAGTGTTTACGGTCACAGCAGCTTAGATAGATATTTTCAATATGACGTTTACGTTGTTAACTTAGGAGCAAAAGTCAATTGTGGCTAGTGGCGCATTTAAACTTAAAATAGAGAAATCGAAAAAAAAAAAACGCAAAAAAACAAATTGGACATCATTTTCCACACTAGCTTCAAAACTCAGCACAAGAAGTTCTGATCGTCTTTGCGCGTACTCTAAAATATATTCGCTTGAGCTGTCGGGTATCCAGGATTCGTATTAAGATACTCGCAGTGTTTTTTATATTTTTTTGTGTTAGGCAGGATCTCTACAAAGACCCTTGCCCAGCTGCGTTAAATATCTGTCTGTAAAATGCACTTTACCTTTCTTTTTTCGAAAGCTTCTTCTAATTGATTTTCCCTCTTTTTTGAAATTGATTGAGATTAGAGCACATTTTAAAATGTTTTAGATAATAAAGTATGGGCTCTATTAATATTTATTTTTTACGTACGGCGGATGAATAAAATATATTAAAACATTGTGTTCGAAAAACAAAGGAAATATTTGTATTAAAAATCCACGAACTTGCTTTCTTCTCTTCGATAGTTGAGTACAACTGCCATTAACATCTGGCAGAAGTTTCATTGCCTTTCGGTGAATAGTCTATAAGCATCTCTTGTAATTACCGCGAAATGTTACCGACAGTGTTTTCGTCAATGATTTCTATTCACTTTAAAAGCGTGACATTTTCATTTTTCCTTTAATCTTGGGAAGAGAAAGCGATCGATTTAAAACATAGCATCTGTTAAAACGATGTTAGTATGATTTTTGACGAGTAACTACAGCAGCAGGTGAAAGTGCATTACCGTGATGCAAAGGCCAGGACCTATTTTGCCATATATCTAAAGTCGGTTTAGGTTGCTCGTTATCTAGATAACTCGATTGCGAATTTTGCTTAGTAGCCCTCTTTACTGAGAATCATTAAGGAGGGATGAGCTGATGGTAGTCGATTGCAAATGATTCTTTGCCCGATATCACTGTTGAAAATTGGAGTAATTAAATGTCGTACTTTTGCGCTATGAGCTAAGTTCGGTTTTTTTAAATAGAAAGTATTTCATTGAAAGCTTCATTTTGATGCTTAATGATTTGTTTTCCAGTTCGTCTATAACTAGCTCACATAGAAGAAAATAAAACTGATGATGTCACGACACAGGATTCTACAGGCAATTATAATTATTCGTCGCAACGTGCATATAATTTTCTTATTTGATGGTTCCCTTAAAGTGTCTTATTACTTAATTATGAAACCGCGCTACTGAAACTACTTGCAGCAAAATTGTATAATAAGCATCACCAATGACACAATTCAATTCCTAATCGATTTACATAACATTATCACCCTTCGATTTGAAGTTTATTCCACACGTTCTCAAATTTCTGCAAAAGTCCTAACCGAATTACGAGTACTATGTTCTATATCAAAAAATTTATATAACCAAGTGTCTCCTATTATTTTGTCGGAATTATCCGTTATGGCAACGTTTTTTGTGGGATATTTTTGCTTAACTGTATACATTTATTTATATTTTGCGTATATAATAAATATTTGCATTTCAAAAGAGATTTACTTTCTTTTTCCTCCTAATCAAGTCACACTATACAGTCTCGTCCCCTTGAAGAGCTTCTTCAACAACAATATTTGAAAAACTTTATCTTGGTTATAAACACTTAAATGATTTTATGATTTTTATTATTAGATATAATATTTAGTGCGAAAATCGCGCATTACGTAAAACAATTTTCCATGAAAACTGTTTCATTTTGTAGAAAAAAATATTCTTGAAAACGAATGTAAATTTGTGATGCTTCGCTTGCTAATGTAGTACAATAGAGAAGATTTAGACAGCTGGTGGTTGAGTAAAACAGTAGTACAATAGAGAAGATTTAGACAGCTGGTGGTTGAGTAAAACATTACCAATAGTCCTGCGAAAATCCATCATGTAAAAGGCGAATGTCACAAAAATGTCGCAATGAAATATTATGTTGATGACTTGTTGATGTTTAAGGCAACAACAGTTGCTTCATGATTTTCGATAAGAACGTTAAAGCATCGTATATTTATGTACAATAAAATATTTAATAATAATTATTTGTCGCAGTTTATGTGCTTCGTGGGTAATAAGCAAAAACAAGGCAATCAAAGTTGCTATCAGTTTTTCCTGCATTGTAGCCGTATCCTGTGAAATCTTTGTGCATTTTTAAATGTTTACTAGCTGGTACTACACAGTTGGACAGAGCTACAGATGGACAGACGAACAGGCAGAAATGCCTTGATGCGGGATTTATGTCATTTAGGGAGTTTTTGGGGCTTGCTTCTGAAAATAAATGCACTATAGTATTAGGTAGGCTTTTTTTTGAGTAACGAGCCAAAAAAACAATTTTTTCCCCCTTTGAAGAACAGAGCTGTTGTCATTTTACGGGGTATTGTAGGTGGGCCCTTCGACCGATTTGGAACATTTTCAATACCAATCTGCGTACAATAATTTCCTATGTCATTCTGTCATTTTGAAGCCGATAATTTAATTTTCGCGTTTGAAAGGGACATTACACTGACGGACAGAGGGACAGGCCTGAATACATTCAGAATTTGATGATAATCAAAAATATATGTAATTTAAAGCTTCCTCCTGGATTTTGCAAGTCATTCGACAAAATGAATATAGCGCTCATTCTTCGTTGATGGATATAATCGTAAAGTAATGCAATATGATCACCAAAAGAATTTTGAAAATTTGCAATGCATCGTGATTGTGAAACCAAACTTAACTAAGAATTTCTTTTCTTCGAGAAAATATTAAAGTCATTTTCTATTTGTGTAAGAAAGAAATTTCAAAAAATATATTGTTATAAACAACCTAGAACCCGCAACAGATGTTCATCTAAAGTTTAACTAAATTGTTTGTCGAAGCCACTCAGAATTTCATTGCAAAACTATTGCCAATCAGTCATGTATTGAAATTGCAACTCGAACATATGTCTAATAGTGTAATGAAAATGATGTCTTCGCACCTAAACCTTCATTCTTGTTTCTATCAATGCGTTTTCGATCCGCACCAATTAATTTATCTTGGAGCAACTTTACAGGTATTCTGATATAATTATTCAGTGACTGTATTGTTTACAAACTATGCAAATTAACCTAACTACTACGTGCAAATTGCAATAAACATCTAAGAGATATAATTACGCATATTTGGGTGCACATAAGCATGGGTACTACACTGCTCTTAAAAAGTATGCATATAAATTTAAAATATCTCAAGTTTTTTGGTCAAAAAAAAGATCGCGAGTGTCCCTTTATTATAATGCAATCTCGACTGTCGGAGAATTAAGCTACTAACTATGATCTTCAGCTATGCATGAGCCAATAATAACTAACGTCCGATGTACGATAATATAATTTTGTATATGCGCATCCATCGTAATAGCATTTCTTAGCAAAAGCTGAAAAAATTTGTGTCTTAATGAAATGTCACTTTTTATTTATTATAAAAGGCTTGAGATTATGATCCGTCAAGAATACTACAAAAGCACTATTTAAAAGTATAAATTAACTCGAAAAAGTTGAGCTTTTTTTAACTTTTTCTGTTATTTCAAAACAAGACCCTATTAAATTTAAAATCTAATTTATTGAACTCACTGTATATGTTTTTACTTGTACTATGATTGTATCATTGTTGATACCAGCAGAAGATGAATTCACAGAAAATTTGTTTTGCGTAAGCATACGATTATATTCATAAAACATACATAACAAGAATCTCTTTCTCAAAATAGCAATGAACTGATGTTCAAAGAAAGTAAAATTTCAACAAACTCACAAGAATTCACCCAACAAGCAGTGGATCGTTGTAAACATACCAGCTCCCTTATTAGCACATCATTGATTGGGTATTGATTCCCAGCAGGTAACACATAAAATACACTGAACAACTACACCTACCTATAAAGTAAATAGATCAAATGAAGACATCATAGTCGGGCTAATAATATACCCTACGCTACGCTGTTGAACACAATTCTTATTTTTCCATAGATTACAAAAATTATGCACTGTTTTTATATGGAAGTGTATAATAAAAATTAGACCTCTTTGCAAATAAAGGCTTACTTTCCGTAAGAATGTTTGTGCCCAAGAGGTTCAAAATTTGGGGTACGTATTCAAAATTCAGCACAGTTAATTTTTATATCCGGCTATTATTATGGATCGATTTTCGTCATAAAATATTTAAGCTTAGAGTGTTCTGCACTAAAATACACAAATTTTCGTGCAAATCCTTGTATAGTCTAGGAAGTGCGTGGTCCAAATTTTGTAAGTTTAATTTTTATATCAAATTACTCTTATGGATTCCCTTTCAGAATAACATGTTAAAATTTAGACTTTTCCACCCCATAAAGGATCCAAAAAGTAGGCTAAGATGGTCTAAATTTGGTTTATTTTTGTTTATCTTAAATTACTATTGCGATCTGATTGTCATCACAAAACGTTAAAAATTAGACCTTTTTGTCATGTGAACTTCAGTTTTAGGGCTCATACCAATTTAGAAAACTATTACTACCGCTATTGGCAAAAAATTTTGAAAATTTTATTTATTCCCGTCTAATCACTTTTCAAAATAGCGAATCATTTAAGGAGTGGTCGAAAAAGTGTAACGATCCAAACCATTTTCAATAGCAGTTGTCCTTGAATCGAAACACTTGTGTATCAAATTTCATCAAAATAACTCAAAAATTGCGACCTTTAGCATGAACGCAAATTTACATCAGACAGCAGATAGACAGGCACGTTTAGGTCGATTTAATAGATGATTCTGAATCGATCGATATAATAAAACGTGGATGTACATAAGTCCGCACAAACTTATTGTACCCTGTACCACAAGTGGTGTAGTGTACAAAAAATGGGTTATAGATATTTGAGGGCCTTTTCATACAAGTAAAGGTCTCCAAACTATTGCATGTGGATTAACCACTTTTGTGAAGATCGATAAAAGGATCAAAATGATATAGTCGGTAATTGCGATGCTGAAGAGGTTATTCTCGGTTAAGTTCGTAAGCGTAGCATAAAACCACACTAAAATTGGTTTAATATATTATAGAAAATTTTATGTAATAGTGTAATAAACCGGATTTTATATTTGATTAGACCGTGCGAACAGTTCTCAATCTGTACATGGAAACATTAGGCTGGGACATAATTAGCCAGCAATAGGCCTTATAAAGAACATGTGTGTGTCCTACATTTCCTCAGTGCTTATAGCAGGGTTTTTTTTTCTTATTTATTTATTCAATTAACTTAGCCGTAGGCAAGGATGCAAAGATAATAGAAGTAACTTTTTTGACCGAAGCGAAAGACTTGAACGTATTTTTATACCCATCAGGGAAGTATGAGATGAATATTCATTTTTTTAAAGCGTTTGCAAGACACAGAAAGAAGCTTCACAGGTTCCATAGAGTAAATAGAAAAAAATTCTGAACGGATTTGCGCATGTCGGTCTGCCTAATATCTGTTTCAAACTCCCGGCTGCAAAAATAAAACTATCGGTTTCAAATGTCGCAGCAACCTTTTTTTTTTTTTGTTGGGCCGTAAATAATTTTATCATTATAATATCGTGAAATATTAGATCAACGGATGTGAAGTAAAAATCATTTAATTTATTTATGCATATTTGAAATAAATTTACAACAATATTTCTAATTATTTGGCAAAACACAAAAATGTACATTTAGCAACTCAAAATGAATTCCACTTCTGTATCCGGGTTAGCAGTTAACAATGAAGTGAAGGGAGGATGTATAAACAAACGATTGCTTTAAAATCTGCTTTAATCGTTCATTTATCATTGGAACACCGCTTTCCATGTAAAATAGCCAAACGCAGATAATAATAATAAAAGGCAGGAAAAAACTAAACAGCGTTAGTTACATTTTATTTAATTCTGTATTCAAACAAAATTCAGGACGAGTAAGTAAATGAATACTGCCCTGGTCATATTCGACTGCAGTGGGTTGCTTTAGTGGAACGAACGACGCATTAAAATTTTAAATTTTATTTGCTAAGCTCAGGTGTACAGAGGGTAAGCTCTCAACACAGAACACACCGGACAGAATTTTTGCATAGGAAACCAAAACAATGTTATATTAATGACGTAATATATGCTGGTGCTATTAAATTGCCATAAGTTATACATCGTTAACTCTTTACTTTTATATTTATTTTAGTTGCAATGCAAGTAAAGATTAGAATAGTCCCATTTCGTCAACACAAACATATAAAATGTAATCAAATGTTATTGAGCACTACAAGTGATCCTTTCTAACCGTTTGCGTATAAAAAGTTACCTCAATGCTTTGTCTTTCCAAATGTTCTCCTTATCCTTTACACATTCACTCGTTGACTAATTTTTTTCTGTAAAAGAAATGATGGTTTTCATCTCACGCCTTGATGACCATTAATAGCCGACATTCTATGCGGAATGACAATCTTGACATAATGTGACATGAGTTCACATTGAATGTACGCATTTGCTTGGCGACAATGTTCGACCATGCTTTCATGTTATATCTAGTATTAATATGCATTACGAAGTTGCTTTACCACCTGCAAGCTCCGTGCAAAACATGCAAATGTCAATCACATGCCAGAATTTTTAATTCTGCCGCTTTTTGTATAAACGAATTTTTGCTAGCGGATATGTGACATACAACAATGCGATGTAAATGTATATAAGAAAGTATAAAAGAATAGAAATTAGTAGGAAAAAAACATACAAAGCTTATTTTTTGTGTAGAGAAGAAAAATAGTAGCCATTGTATCATCAAGGGATGCGCACGTTATCCTCCTATGCGACAAGTCTCGGACGTGCACATAACCATCTCTAGAGAAGCCGGCGAGAAGTGAGCACATCAGCAGGTTTGTTAAATGGCTTTGATAATCAACCTTTAGTCCACTGGTTCCCAGCCCCTTTTGCTTCCACTTAACCTAGCTTGATCTTGTTCTTCTAGACAAAACATGGAGGCCACAACGGCAGCCATATAGATAGAGAAACGCGCTTGAATAGTAAGAGTGACAAACGTAAGCGAATCACTTCTTCAGTCCACACTCATCAACAACAAGCGCTATAAGCGCTTCTCTTGGTTGTGAAACCCTAACGAAACAAATACTAAATTTATCTCAGCGAGGCGCGCCAATTATGTTGGCGTTCGTCATACGCATTTACAAAACCTGTGACTCACACGGCATAATCTTCCAATCGCGGCTGCAAATAACATTTTCACATTTTCCCCATCAGGTACATCGTCATGTATTATTTAGGCAATATGTCGATACACGACTTTTCGCTAATAAACAAACATCTGGTTGTAATGGGTATAAGTAGCGACTAGCTTTTGCATTCATTCGAATTCTAAAAATCGAATTTTCAACCAAAGTTATACTAAAAATAAGCAAACGTTTTCTTATACTGAAAACCTAATAACATTAATGAAGTCAAGCGGCGGTAATCAGATATAATAACGCAAGCGGAATGTTCTCATGGTATTCCTATTTATTATTGAAGTGAGAGGTCGTTGCATAATTGACGGCTACAATAGCAACCGCTCTACTTGCTTCTATCATTTCTTACAGTGGCTGTGTTATCAACGTTGTTCGATTTAATGCTTCGCAGGGATTTACGAGAGGAAAAGGTACGAATGTATAAACAAACACAGGCATACATATGATACATATGATAACTTCAGGCAAGGAGCAGCGCAAAACAGGAAGGAAAAGCAATTCATCAAAAGATTTATGCGAATTTGTTCACCTATAGGGCCATATGACAACGATGAAGGCGCCTTCAGTTTATTATGAAATATAAGAAAAACACTTGTTTTGGTCATATTTTTCTGTTCGAGTTCGTTATGACGCTCAAACGCGTACACTTAAATACGTCAATGAAATTGTCTCCTTTTCAGCTCGTCTAGTAATTACTGTGCACACCTGCGGTGTGAAGTGTAATCGTTGCGGAGAGTTTGTGTCAGCGTCACGATTTTTTGCTATGGTCGTTTAAATCAATGTCTTCTACGTGCCACTGGCTATGATGAATAGATGAAATATCTGCAACGCATAGGAAAACATATACAGAACCAGATTTTAACGGATATATTAAGTTTCCGTGGACGGATGCAATATGCAAAGGGACTTGAGAAAGACCGCCTTGCATTATGCCACATCAAAATCGTTTTTGAAATCGATTTAATCATGTCCTTCCGTCTCTTCGTTTGAAGTATGGTCATGCACTACTACGTTCATCATACAGGTCATAATATTCGACATATTTGAATTATGTTGACATATCGGCAGATCTCGGACCAATGACGACCTTCCATATAAAGACAAAAAGACTAATAAACGAATAGCTTTCTACATTTTCAAATTATGTCGACGTAAACCGTACTAAATAAATTAGGAAAACTAATCGCAAGCTCAACTTTGGCTTCCACATTGACAATATCTATAGTAAAATTTGATTTTCGCGGCGAAGACTGTGAAACTCTGAACCTACATATGCCTCAACAGGTTAAACATATTATTGCGCTTTCGATCCTCGTGGCGCATATTAACTATTGTATTGAAGTGTTTTCTGGTTGTCCATCGTACACTTTAGACAGGCTTCAACGTATTGTTAACTGAGAGACCACATCTCTTCCTTCGCTCATCCTTTATTTTAACTCCTGCTTTCACGATTATCTTATGTTTAGACTGCTTATCTGCGACTACAAAATCATTCGATTCCGATCCTCCTGCAGCCTTTTAATAACATGGCTGCAGTTGTCAAGATCGACCCTTCCTTTTTAATATCACGTAATTTGAACTCATCAGCTGAACCGTCTTTTGCTGTCCGCGCAGCTCAATATGGCAACGCATCACCGCTGAGTTTAACGTCGTTTGATGCTTTCATGTAAACCTTCAGAAAAATATTGGCAGCAGCCCTAAACTTATAATGTAAGGTATAATGCAACGTTGTCTATTTTACGATCCTTTCTCTTAAACGGATTCTCGCGAACGGTAAGCCCTCCTTCGGCAACAAGTTCGAATTCTTACTATTTTATGACTTGGTGAAAAAAGAAAATATTCTCATGTTTGGTTTGTAGCGAACGAAGTGTAGTGTTGCCTAGCTGTACCATTTTAATTTATTTCATTTGTTTGTCGAGTAACAAAAGGCTCCGCAGCCTCTGATATGTGAAAGCTCTCCTTGATGAAAAACATTCAAATTCAGCAAATACTTTGTGAAAACTTGCTTACCGAACTTCTCGTGTTGGTGCGAGAATCGACACACTCAACAGGTGCACACACTACACCAGCGGTATTTCTACGTATCACGGCACTGAAATTCTTTTGCTGTAAGCCGTACCATTAGTCCTTGCATTTCATGTTTCAAGTGGTAAAAAAGAGAAAAGATATTATACAGCCTTTACATCACTTTTTTAATTTAAAAGCAAAACACCTGACATATAATAATTTGCACCAAAGCATACATACATAGTCACTTTACGTTGGATAATGGAGGGATAGAACAATAGGTGTTGCACTTAAGTTATGAAAATCTTTGCAAAGAAAACCCAAAGCTTGGATAAAACAAGTGAATATAGAATAAAGGATTTTTATATAGCTTTGCTGGCCGCAGACGCGAGAAGTAAGAGCAGCGAAAGTTTGCGAGATATGACATAAATTTTAATTGGAAAGATCTCCGTAATGGTCTTATGACAATACATAGGCGCCGTCACTATTGACGAATGGTTGTGTCAAGTTTTCATGACGTTCCAATCATTAGTCCACAACTTGCAGTTGTTTTAGCACCGGTCCTTCCGTAATTGTCAAAACAATGCAAAACATTGCATTTGATGCGTTGATAAGACATTGCGCTTTAATAGGAAAAAATACTATTCAAGCAATGGCTTGAGGGGTCTTACTTGCATTCTCCTTCATCGATACAAATAGTAGCGAAGTGGTTTGCCAATTTTAACCTCGGCTATACAAACACCGAAGATGCTGAACGCTCTGGTGGCAGTTGCTTCACAAGAGATGAAAAATGTGCAGGAAATGGACTTAGAGGGCCAAAAACTGAAGTTGCGAAAGATAGCTGATACCTTAATGATAGCAGAAGGTAGTGTAGTTACTCTCAAATTTGCAGTCAGTCAATTGGACAGCAATTCACGAAAGCCGGCTGAGCCGAAAAAAAGCCCAAAGGTTGTCTGGGAATTTTATAAGGGCCGGAGTTTAGGATGTGCGTAGATCGACTATCTTGTAAATGAGCCAAGGACCATGGCATTATCAGTGCGAAATTGCCATAAAAGGGCCCCAAACGAAGAAGGAAGACTTATCCTTTCATTAGGACAATGCACCGTGTCATGTTGATCACAATAACGGCAAAATTGCACCGCTTGAACTTTGAATTGCATCCACTTCTACCGCACTCTGCAAAATTTACCGCAGCGACTACTATCTGCTCGCGAATCTCAGGAAAATGCCCGCCGAAAAAAGATCTACCTCCAATAAAGGTATGATCGCGAAACAGAAGCTTATTTTGAGGGGTTTCCCTAAGAAGGTATAAGAAACGCAAAACAAAATTAGAGAAGCTTTTGAATGTTTCGCCCTTGAACGAAATTGTAAAAAAGTGAATTTTGCCTCTATTGGTGTTCGCACGAACTTGTTGAATGATATGCTAAATGTTGAGAAGCCCTTTAAACCTCACTGGTCTGAAGAACAAAGGAAACGCTGTAAAGCTCGAATAACGAAGAATTATTCATTTATTTATATGCCTCTGTCCATGTAAAAATTTAAAATAAAACGTACACAGCGTTCATGTTACTTTTACAAGAGGAAAAAAATTAAAAAAAAAAAATTATGACCACACAATAAATTACATCAAGCGTGCAAAAACAAAAAGTAGGATAAATCTGAAATGCGATTTCAAATGTGAAAAAAATAAGAATTTAAATTGTATTTTATTTCAGCGAAATATTTTTCAATGCAAAGCTTGCTTGAATGACTAAGGGCTATTTATGCACTCTCTGTTGTTGATAGTGAAGTTTATTGCATAATAACAAAATTTATGCTAAAAATTTGTATATCTTGTTTAACTGAGTTACAGACACCTTACTGCATAATAAATAAATAAAAATATAAATTATTATGAATAATATATTCACCGCAACATTCAATGACATTCCTTCTAAAGAGAAAAATGGTATTCCATGATAAATATTTGCATCTACAATTGAAGCAGCATGCACAACTGGCCAAGAGGAACCTTAAATGGTCTCAAACGTTAAAAGTGAGAAACTTTCACTCGAACTTCGTATTCCTCTAATGGGAAATTTTCTCAATTTCATCATTAACAGGGATATACCTCTACATGGTTTCAATTGAAAATAAATGAAATAAATCGGTCCATATTCAAGATTGATTGAATAAATCGATATTTGTTTGAAGGCAAATCAAATGTTAAGTTAACCGCAATCCTAAATTTAACCCCCAGTAATAAGCATCACAGTGATACGATCTAGTATACAGTTACAGTTCTTGATGTATATTCTCGGTCTAAAATTTATGATGGATACGATATTTCGAAATTTTGATATGAAAATAACTCAAGTTGTTGTCTTGATAGCTAATCGGTTGGAACAGATTCAAGTGCAAGTGCGAAGTAAAAGACGAAAACGAGGCGAAGAAGGTTATACGAAATATGTCTCCCAAATAACACACATGCGTAATATTTCATAAATAAGCTTTTAAAAAGTTCATGTTTTATTAGAACAAAACACATAAAACAAAGAAGCAAAAGACATAGGGACCCCTTATCGTAAAATATTGCTAGTAGTTTCTCGGGATGAATAGGTCATAACCTTCATTGCTTACCTTGTAATACATTATATGCGAGTCATATATTGCTTATGAACTGGAACATGAACATGATCCACAACCACCCTTTTCGTTAGATTTGGCTCCCAATTGCTGTTGTCTACTTGGAAACCGTAAAAACCGACCAAGAAGACTCTCCTGTTGAATGAAGTACTTTTCGTTACCTGAAGATCAGGTTGACATACCTTCAGTGTTATTAGACAAGGTTTTCTCTTCTGAGGTTTTCATAGTTGCAAGCTTAAACCTGTTCCTGATGTAGTTGGGAATTTAACGAATGCACGACACTTGCAGATCGGTTGTCTTTGGACCTTGACTAAACTAATATCAATTGATGATTTGAAGAGAGTTATTACTAGCGATGTCATCAATAAGCCATATTCTACGGTATCTGCACGGCCTAGATGACTTCGAAAAAAATTAACTTTCAAAGATATTCATACAAACATTTCCTCTGACCTGTTTTCGTGCTTGACATTCTTCTTCTTTTTTAGCAAGTAAGTAAATAGATTACTTGCAGTATTGCCATAGACATTGACTTTTGACATATTAATCACTAACCCAACCAAAAAAAATTTCTTTTATCACTTTTCTATTTATTTGTACGGAATTCAGATCAATGCGGCGGATAATTCTTATTATACTTTAACACAACCAAGTGAACTGCTGCTTTCTTTGCTGCATCCTGACAACGTTCTTGCTGACAACCATGCACATACGTGACTAGAATGATTTATTTCGGTTTTCATACAACGTTTCACTTATTATTTGCTTGGCTTATATTATCACGTATTTCTGTACATTTGTATACTTCAGTTTGTTTTCTTTACAATTATTTTCTTCTCCTTGAAGAATCACGGTAAACTTCTGTATATACGCCAGTACTTGACTAAGCTTAAAGAATTTGTGCACACAAGAATAAGGGGCGAAAATTTTCATTTCTCACAGGCATTCATGGTAACATTTACTTAATAATTCGGAATGCATACTTAGCAAGAGGGACAACTTTATTGCCACTCAAAATTTATTCCTCACTTGCTTTTTTCATGCAATGATTGCATTAAGCTTGATGTTAGATCACTCACACCGAAAGTTTTCGTAGTTAGAAAACCGTAAGCGTAGGATGCACTAGAAGTGAAGAGGTCTAGATAAATGTGCATCGGTTTCAGTCAGGTTTCTCCATCCGTAAAACGCAGAAAAAAGATATCTAAACTTTCCAACTGCCGAAAACAGTGTTTGGACGCAGCAATCACCAATTTGATAATGATGTTCTTTATAGGTAAAATTGAGCTTTTGATACGATAATCTTGGAAAGATATCTTATGATATTTGCTTTAGAGTATTACGTTAGAGTATTGAGTTAATTAAAACTAGAGTAGTCAAGAGTAGTCGAATAGGTAAGAATCGCGTTTACGAAGTCAGTGTTCGCGGGTTCAAATCCCAGTGCGAATAATTTGACTTTGGTTATAGGTATAGTAAATACTCGCTCAGTCGGCAAAGACATAACACCTACAGTTTGGGGAACAACAAACCGATTATTAAGCGGCCACGTCCCTATCTCTTATTTCTTCCTTAACACCTTTCTGAGCGTCAACGTGTTACACGGACAGGCGACGTCCCCCGAGTAATTGTTTCTATTAAAAAAAAAAAAAATGAATTTCTTGAAAACTCAATCCAAACGAAATTTCTAAACGGTTTTGAAAAGTAAATGGTGGCAAGAGTATGGTCATGGTCGGTGAGCGTGGGTATAGTGGATGTATAGTGAAGGTATAGTGGGGTATAGTGTATATATGAGAAGATGCATTGTCGTGATCCACAACCTGGAGCTGATTGTAGATAAATTTGACTACACGCTTCACGCAAACCATCCATAGCGCTCAAATCCTATATAAACTGATTGAGTAGCCCCAACCATAATCGAAAACGCTTAGTGTTGGTTCACTTTTTCTGATTGCAATAGTATATCCTGGTTACATGTATCTAAATATTTAATTTATAAAATTGACAAAAAGTGTATTTAATATGTTTAACCATGTTACCAAAAGTTTTATGCACAGCTTAACGGTTGTAAATATTTCTCCTAAGAAACTAAAACTCATAAATACTCCACCACATATTGAAAAATATACACAACCAAAATACACTATAAACAACATAGACATCCTTTCCCTGAAAGAAAAAAAAAATTGAAAATAATTTAAAAAAAAAAAGTGAACACGAGTAACATGACAAGAGAATAGGGACATAACATAAAACAAGGAGAAAAATGTTGCAGTGATACTTATTTAGAAGCAGCTGTACCAACAAGCACACAGCATTGCATAGTGTCATACGCTGTTCAGTATCCTTATCATGAGTTTTCTCCGCAGGCTCTCTTAGCTCATATTATAGACCAAGTTGTTTTGCTTTAGCTTGAATTTTAAAACTTTGATTTAATAAACATTTTTATGAAACTCTATAAAAAGTTCTTTAATAATATAATATTTTCAAGCTAAATATTGGTTGAGTTAGAAAATTTTTAATAAAATTGCGTACTCATCTGAGCAATGATTCGTTCTTATTTAAACCATTTCACTTGCAGTCACTGAAATGATGCCATGCAGAGGAAGTTTTTTGAATTCTAAGCTCGTATACGAAAGTTGTTTTTATTTGTCTCAAAAGAGCTAAAGTGTTCTCAAGCAGCTAACAGCGCAGAAAATGAAAGAAGTGCTGAATGAAACAAGAAGGCGGTAGTGTTTTGCATATCACCTTTGAGTGAAATTGATGTTTGTGTGGATTTGTGAAGTTTTGCAATTATCTTTGCAAATTGATTATTTCTACAAGGTTTTTCCCTCAAATTGCAATTGCAATTGAGAAAACCGCAAAATTGAAGGAACTGTTTACACTTATTTCGCTTTATTACATTAAAGAGCCCTTTCTCTCTTCGAGTACAACAGAATTTGTGGCAAGGGTTTAACGTGGGTTCCTGCCTGAAAGGCTTAACCCCACGGTGGCCCAAGCCACTTTTAAGCGTACTACGCCCCCTGGCGAGTTAGACAATCCCCACAAGGTAGGGGCCTAAACAGCACCAGAGTCCAGAACGGTTTATTGTGTATGGAACAATAAACCCCACTCTGGTCAATGGCAAAGTTCATTGATGATAATCCGTACTTACTCGTTAGGACACTTACTTACACATTTATTTCTGCGTCAATTTCTTTTAAGGGGCCACACTACTCTAAAGACGTTTTTTGGCATTTGTTTTTTCGATCGAAGAAAATGCGCTTGTTTAAATGTTAAAAAAAAATTTTTTTGAAAAATATAAGACAATAGTAACACTGGAGCTATTCCCTCAAAGCATATCGAATTTGAGATCTTTTGTGGTTAATAAGGTGTTGGATGCCATTTAAAATCTAACCAAGTAAAAAAATTACACACGGTAATGACCGAATCTTTTACACCAGCCAACTTGGTCCTAAAAAATGTAACAGAAGCAAAAGAGGTACATTTTTGGGGAGGTGGAAGGATGGACATTCTTAGGTGCATTTCGAATTTGAAACTGACCATGAATTTTTCTATGTAGTGGGGTTTTTGAAGTTTGCTCCTGCGCGTTACAAAGCTAATGAAAAAAAAAATTAAATCTTAATCCACTTTTATATTGGGTAGGGGAGGTCAAAGTTTTCCATTTTTCTACAACATTGCCCATAGAATATGCGTTCAATTTTTTGGACATTTATCAACTATAGTTTATGAGTAATAGTCAAAAGCCATTATTTTATTCCTTTTAAAAAAAAAAGAAGTGTTCTCATGTTACGCAATAATGCAAGTATGTCGTTCGAACGACATAGCCCATTTTCAATACTAGGCTGCGTGCAACGATTTCCAACGTTTGAGCCAACTTTGAAACCGATAGCTTCATTTTTGCAGGTAGCAAAACAGACAACAGAGATTATGCAGACGGATAGTCGGATATAATTAAACCGATTCAGAATTTGATGCTGAGACTTTCTGGGCTCTACGAGGCATCCTTCTGAACGTTGAAAGGGTTTCGACAAAATGATGTGATGTGTATAAAAAGCGATAATATAATTTCGCTTTGATTAACAGCATTGGCGTCCTGTAAAGCAACTGTTGCGGTTGATAGTAAGAACATGTTTAATATAAAAAACATCCTCAACTACTTAAAAAATGTGTCCAGTAATTGATGCACAATGTATTGCATTTTGGATGGGCGTATTTTGCGGTTATAAGTCTTGGTAATTGGCAATAAGCCAACTTGATTACATCAACAACTTCCGCAGCATACACATCAACGAAAACTATCCAACATAATTGCAATTGCATGTTGTTTAAATTCTTGGTATGTTGTGTGTGTTTATTCAAATGAGAATAAATTTCAAAATCGATATAACGCGATGTCGCTTTTAGGTTAAGAAGAAAAAATTTAAATGTAACTGCATAGCAATTTTCATTAGGAAGACTGTTTAAAGCTTTGTTCAACAAGTGACTATAAGTTCGATCGCTGGCCCGCCATTCTTTTGCAGAAAGAGAAGTGGTCGCCCGATCAGATTATTTGTGTGATTATAGCAATTTGGTTAAAGCTGTTATTCTTCCTTTTCATTTTAAAATTTTTCTTCAAAAGTGAGCGAGCGGTTCACAAAAAAAAAAACATTTTCGATTATTAAGGCACAATGTCTCTTTAAAAATTGTACTTGTTGAAATGGAAGGGTACACATTTCCTGCTTATAAAAGCCGTTCCCTGTAATATACACGCGATTAGAATCCATTTCTATTAAGTGATAAGAAGTTACGTCAAATGCAGGATATTGCTGAAAGATTTTCTCATTTAAAAGCTAACTTAAGGTTACAGTCCTTATTGATCTCTCGTGCTTTTACTTTAACATTCTCTTTACTGGTTTTTTTTATAGATTTCAAAAGCTATATTAAATTCAAATCCTAGTTTTAGCCTTCGATGCGATTTCTCTAGTGCTACCTGGGATATTGCTAAACTATTACAAGTCTATCGCCTAATTAAAATTATTGTAGTTAATAAGCAAGGCAGCAACCAATGAAAATAATATGGGCCTGAAAAAAAGTGAATTGAGTCCTGCTTTGAAATGTCTTTTGCGAACTTCATTAATGCGTATCCTATGTTCATCTTTATCGTTGCAAAAGAATTCGTGCAGAGAAAAAAAAATAATGTTCATCATAGCTTGCCGAGTGCACGTTGAAAATCGAAAGGCAGTTAATCTTTAATGTTACGTTCCCCTAATTTACAGAGGAGTTAAAAATGTCTTCAAGGTTCTATTATCTCTTAGTATTTTATATAGAAATCTTTAGAAAGCCTAGCGCGAGCGACATACGAGAGCTCGCAGAAAAATATATCACTTTAGTATATTTTCGCAATAACCTTTTACTTCCCCACAACATTCTTATGCTAATCTTTGATCTGTACTTGCGAGTGGCATAACAATATTAGTGGAATCAAAATTTTATTATGTCGCTGTCTTATGAATGCAAAAACGGCTTTATATAAGTTATCTTTAGTCTTTTTAGTCTAAAGACAACTTTTTTTATCCCCAAACGACTTTGAATACTACAAAAAAAATCTCGAAAAAGTTAAGAAAAGTCTGTTTTTTATTGTTTTGATTGATTCATAATCCTAAAATCTAAGATTGTCTTTCCATGATTTCTAGGTCCCAAATGAACTTTTTTTTGTCGACATAGTTTGGCCAAAGGACGAACTGTATTGAAAATGCGTCTAGTCGGACGCCTTCTTCGACCACTTCCCAGATAATGCTTCATTTTGGAAAGCCGTTATATAAATATGTAGAGTGGTATAAGATATTTTATAGTGAACCGTGGTTGACATTTTTTTGTTCAAACTAGAACATGCGCACGTACCGTTTACTTCATAAAGTTAAGGTACCTACAAACTAAATAACAACTACAGTAACGAATCTATGAACTAGAAGATCGATATAGTGAGCATGTTCGTTCGTTCATGCACTGGTGTGCCAATAAAAAAATTTAATTAAACCAAATATCTTCATTTCATGCGTTCCAATTGCTGTTGGTATAGATAAGTTCCGGCAGCAAACATGCAATATTATGTAACCGCCTCAAATTTCTATTAAAAAAATTCGACATTAATCTTTTCACAAACCAAAAACGCAAGTGCATGCATGTGTGTGTGTACACATTCTTACACCGACGAACGGCCTAAAAGGATATTCGGTACAACTGTAGATGTATGAGAGTGCCTAGTATTTATCACAACCTATATATAGATGTACACATGCACCGGTTATACGACGTCAGCAACTATATCTTAAAACGCATAAAACATCTACATTAACTCCATGACAGCAAAAAGAAGCTTTTTTGTAACACACTAAACCATTCAACTGGAAGAGTGCACCACATGCACTCAGCTATTAAAAACAAGAAACAACGAACTAAAATTGGAAAAATCTTTGCACGAGTAGATAGAATATGAATAAATTTTATACGACGGGTGACAAGTGTATAGGAGTAAATATGTTTTACCAAATATATATAAAAATTAATTTGATGTTATAATTAATTAAATCTTATAAGATAAGTAAAAAAATGTAATTTGATCAAATTCACCAAAGCCGATAAAACATGCACATGTGGCTTCATTCACGTACTTGTATCGCTTATTTAATTTATGGTAAATCTATTTCTGTTTAAAGTTCAATATTTCTTGGATCAAATAATATGTAGGATTTGTAGTAATTGATTTTTATATCTCTGCCCACGACAATCTGATATCAACAGGCTTACAAGGCACCACGAAATCGGCCAAAGACAGAGAATTCCTTACGAAGAGCTTTGCAAAAATTCTTAGGGTCCGGAAAAGATCCAGTTGTTAAGCAATTTGCCTTTCCTTAGAAGTATCCAGGCTACGAGCGAGATCGAACTATCCAAGCATTTGCTAGATTCTCGGCATGCCTTGATATCTCACATGAATTTTCCAGGAAAGTGTAGAGGATTTTCTCCCCTTCTTGAAGGTACTAAGAAGCTCGATCAATTGTCTGGATGACATCCATGAGCAAGTTGATACTGCAAGAGACATGTTATGGCCTATGTGAATGTACTGCGGCACCAGCTGTTACTCCAAAGCTGTCTGACCTAATCTTATTCCTTTCCATGCCTAATGTAGCTATCATTATTCTATTTAATCTCATCTTCAAGATGTGCGATGTGCTGTTTAGGCCCCTACTCTGTGGGGATTGTCTAACTCGCCAGGGGCGTATATTACGCTTAAAAGTGGCTTGGGCCACCGTGGGGTTAAGCCGTTCAGGCAGGAGCCCACGCTAAACCCTTGCCACAAACTTCCCTCTAGTAAGTTCGGAGGTGGAAGTCGGGTCAAAAACATTTCCTCACTTTTTGGTAAAAAGAGCGTGAAAATTTTTAACATGCGTCCGTTGTAGATTATGAATAATAGGCAAACAAACCAATAAAGTGGACGTATTTTCAGTTTATGGTGCACCGTAGGCGTGTTTTTTGAAGAGAACTTGAAAAGTTCTTGCCAAATTTTAAGCCCATGGCTGCACGACTACAAGAATGTTTAACGCAGCCAGACGTATAGACGGACATATGGAGAGATATATCTGCCTAAATTAATTCAGAATTTAATATTTATCAAAAATATATATACTTGATGCTATGCTGAAATGAATATTTGGCGATATTTACTGATATAAAAAAAGCAATGCATTAAGTCCTCTTAGAAAACAACTTTCTAACACAGTCGCACTTGTTGCAAACTAGCCTCACTAACATTGTAATGAAGTCAAAATTTGTCCTTTCTGCTAAATAAATAAATATTTTAAGTCATTAAAAGATGAATTCAAGAAATGAGACTGTGTGTAAAATATACATATGTATGTTAATAAAGCTTCAGATCAAGGGAGAAAGATTTCGTGTAAGCATTTCTTCATGGTCAAGTTATTTTAAAAACTCACAAATACATTCACAAATTTTCATGCAATAACTCATGAATAAAGTCAAAATGTAAAAGTATTTCATCAACGCGGCTTGTGTGTGCGTTAGCCTGAATATCAATTTGTAAAAGAACAACTTCGTCTTCTATTTATGATTACAGGGGCGACATCGCCAACTTGTATCCACGCTGGATATAAGGAAAAACGTGTTCAAACCGAATAAGGATTTTATAATTGTTGGTATTAACGACGACTTGCATTCATCGTGCAATAGAGAAGTATTTATCTTGCTTAAGAAATGGCTCCAAATATCCATCGCAAAGTAAAAAGGTTCTTATCGATTTGATATAATGTAGCTCCCGATCGTTTCCTTTGTTATAAGAAAAAAATTTAAGCTGAGTTAATATTTGTGCAACATCGCAGTAATTAGTCTCTTCAGAGCTTCATATAGAATCTTCCCTTTAAAGTCTACCTACGCCATTCGTCGGTAATCGTAGTCGCATCGTAATGGCATCGTTTTTACTTACGATACCGATATAACTTTAAAAAGTGTTATTGAAATTTCGGAGAGGCAGATGCTCAGAAATTTGCTTTTTCGCAAGAGAAGGGTGCTTTGTTTGGCATTTGCTTGATATTCTCATCGAAGGGTTGCAATCAATTCTGAACCATTTAATCTATTTAAAAAAAAAAAGGTGTAACTACAGGCAAAGCGAATGAGACATCATCGTCGCATTGAATTTCTAAGGTAAACCAGTTGCGATGCGATTTTGTTATAGGTAAGTCTTTGGCTAGCATGTTGTACATTTTGAATAAATGAAATACAGACTAAGTCTTATGAAACAAACGCGTAAAAACAAGTACGCAAGATGGGAAGGAGAGAAAAAGAGGGTAGATCGTGGCATCTGCAAATGCTGTTTGTTTTTTTCATGCAAGATTTCGACATGAAACCCGTTTCTGTGGCAAGTTTTTGATAATCAAAACGGCCGCAACAATCAAACAACTGTATTTTTCATTGTGAGCACTATCGTGGTTGCCGTTGTTTTTCTTTCTTTCTTTTTTTTTCCTTTGCCATCACAAGTTAGACGTCAGTTTTTGTATTTGTCATTGAACGTTCTGTCAAAGTAGAACAAAACATTCGTTCAACAACTAGAGAAGTTGCATATAAAAAACTCGATTGTATAGCAGTGCCTGAAAGCGAAGAATGATTGAGAAAGAATGAATGTGCTGTTTTTTGTTTTCCTCTAGCAATGTGAACTAACAAAAAAATTGGAAAAAAAAAAACCAAAAAAGTGGAGGAAAAAAACAGAAAAGATAACATGAAAACTATTTCAAATCTAATTTTCCTCTTGGAACTTTTCTACAACTTTGAGTAAAAAAGAAAATAAATTGAATTCGTCTTTTTGTTAGTAGTAGCTACGCAAAAAAACATCTCTCAAGGACGCTTCATATTACTTTTCATCCGCTTATTTGCTAATTTTTTTTTTTTTTTCATAATGTTCAAAATGGAAGATGAAATGTACACAAATAGTAAGTGGAGAGCCCCAGGACGTGTTTAAATGTAACATTATACTACCTGGTATCGATACCAGACAATCCTGGTATGGACTTTCCAGTCTCGAAGGTGACGAAAGAACTGATTCTTTAGCCAACATGGGTCCGAAATCGGTATGATAGGTGCGGAATCTTTCTGTGCACAGAAAAGCAAGTGGTTGGAAGCAGATTAGAGGACAACAGCAGGCTAAAAGATTTATTAAAACTTCTGGTATTGCACATAAGCTATTGGAAATATGAAGGAGCAACTGGCTTCTACATGGGTCACAACTCCCCCAGGTACGACCTGAAAAATGTGGATATCTCGGATTGTACGTGATGGTAAAGGTAAGGTCCCATCATATCCTGTGCAAATGCGCAGAAATCTTGAAAATCAGATATCAGGTTTCTGGGGAACATTTCTTGGCGCTTCGATCCGAAGATGATAAGGGAATTTATAATCTGAGGAGCTAGGGCCATGGGCGAATACAAAAGATCTTTTCAGGTCAACTATATCACAACGCAATACAACACAATCCTATATACAATTTTCATTTCAGATATTCCGAATTATATAAAAATATTCTAACTGTAACATAAGCAGATGACACTGCAATTGTACTTTATCTACTTAAAATCTCCTGCGATTTAGAATATCAGAAATATTATGAAAATCATTTTAATATATTTCCCTTTTTCCCTTTGGATCGCGTGCATGGAAAGTTAAAATTAATGCTGAAAAATCTACGCACATTACACTCACAGATCTTATAAAGTATATATATATATATAAAATATATATTTTTATAAATATTTTTCTTCACTATCAAATACTGAATCAATGTAGGCATGTTCGTCTGCCTATCTGTCCGTCTCTGTAAACGTTTTTGGCATGCATTGTCAGAGTGTGGCAAGAATGAAGAGTAACAATGATAGTTTTGTCATGCGGAATGGTAGTGAATATCGTTCAAAGACGAACAAAAACTGATAAGACCTACGTAAGACGGAAATGAACATATGGCCCGGCAAATAAAAAGAAAAATTTCTTCTGATTCCGGAACATACGTTAATATGTAATAAATGCACTTTGAAAACCTGTCCGCATCTTTTCAATGTTTTGTGCAAGTACTTGGTTCTTAACTGGTACTTTACAATGAAAGCAGCATAGGCGATTAAGTACAAAAACTACTGACAGGTGTAGACATTGTTTATGCATTCATCTCAGTCCATCTCGGTAGTGGGTTTGCTTATATTAGCTATTACATCAGCTCGTTTAAACAGCAGGTAAACAGTAAATTTAATAACATAAATAATTTACATAAATGTGGAAATCTTCTTATAATACGAGCTAAAATCAAAAGCTTTTAATTGATTTTCTCTTAATACGGGCGCTTGAGTGAATGAGTGAAATATTAATAGAAAATCTGAATACACTTCAAGTCTCTCTTCCACTTCTGAAGCTAGAATTCGTGGAATTATGCTTTAAAATATAGTTATTATCCTTAAAATCCTTTGGAATTGTGTTCAACAACATTTATGGATTATAAATGCAGTTAAGAACAATGCAACAACATACAATACGGTGCAAAATGGAGCACCAACATCAGCGAGGTATCATAATATTGCATCTGCAATAAAAATAATTTAATCATACATTTTGAAAACCCATCAGGAAGGTAAACCGTAGCTGAGAAGAAATTTATAATAAAGTTTTCTTTCATATTAAAATGGGACAAGCATAACAGAATGTTGCAATCGTAACATTTTTGACGAAATAAACAAAGCCTAGTATTAAAATACATTTGTCAATAAAGCGTTGCAGAGATAACACAAAAAAATGTATTTATATCTCCTCCATATGGCTTTTCATATTTCGCGTTATAAAAAAATAGTTTTAAAGCAAAAACACGCATTCATATAAATGGCACTTAAAATGTTAAAATTTATATTAAAAATATTTACTACGCACGCTGTGTATCAACCAGTTGAATAAATATTTATCAAATATCAAACAAAAGTTTATGCGAAACAAAAAAAAAATTATCTTTGTCTTTGGACGAACTTTTAATACTTACCTACGATAACTTCAAAGGGTATTCCTAAAAGAGAGACTGCCTTTAAGGCATTAGTTTCGTTGCCTTTTAACAATGCATGTAACAAAATTTCTCTGTTAAGCTTTAAGTCGCAATGCATATTTTCTCGTGATCAACGCCTATCTTGTTTGTTTCTAATTTTTTGAAGAGTCGCGACTATCGAAAGATTATAATCAGTTTCGGATCAGATCTCTGAGCATCAACTAGCATTTTTCATACTAGAAGCGTTCTAACTACGGTCGGTAGATAGAACAATACAAACGGAGTAGCAAATCAAATATTAAAACATACCTTTGTAGGGATTAAATAAAATGTAATACACATATGCACAGAGGGGTACCTTTTTGTTCAATTCACTTTAATTCAATCCAATTCAGTACAACTCAGTTTAACATTTCTTATAAAAAACTTTCAAGTACACGTTTTTCTATTAGTTTTTAAATCAGTTTTGTATTCCGCTAATATAAAGACATTTCAGCAAATATATAAAGATTTCAGTTCATATTTAATAATTGCCGTTCATTTGATTACATATAACTTCCAAGGGAAACTTAAACTTTTTTATGTGAAATGAAAAAATCAAGAATGTGTACACAAAATAGTTAAATGTTGGGATCTCGAATTAATTAACATTCTAGAGATTAACTAAAGAGATTTACTTTGTTGTAATACGGCAAGGTAGCTTTTACGGCACTGTACATATGATCTCATCAACGTATGATTGCTGCTTATAGCTTTATCGACTTATATTCAAAGATCTGCAACAACAGTTCCCCTTCCAGCAGTCGTATTAAAAACTCTCCCGTTTGAGACCACGATCATGGAGTCGCTAGTCGGGACACTTTGCTTACCCAGCCACTGAAGTGTATACACTTCCTCTTTAACTAACAAAATTATATTGAGATTTCTATAAGGACAAATATTTTCAAATCGGGAAGATGGACGTGTTCAGATGCATTCAAATTTTGAATGTGGTCAAGAATTTATATACTTTATGGGGTTTTCGAGAATTGTTTCTAGGCGTTAAAAAGGTATTAAAAACAATTAATTGTTGATACACTATTATACTGGGTAGAGGTGGACAATGCATTCCATTTCTCTACAGGTATTACACCATCGCCCATAAATTCAAAGTTCAGTTCAAATTTTTAGACATTTATCAGCTATAGCTTGTGAGTAATGAGCAAAAATCCAATATTTTACTCCTTTTGAAAGCAGAGGCGTCAGTTTATGTGGTACTGTGGGCGTGTGCTTCAACTTATTTGGTCCATTTTCAATACCAATTTGCGCACAAGAACTTCCGATGTGTCTGCGGAATTTGAAGTTAATTGCTTTAAGTTTTGTACTTTTAAGTTACTCCTATTACTCCTTTATGTAAATACATGGACGAACAAAGATCTATGATATAGCAACGAATTCTTCATTAGCGATAATAATGAAAATTAAACTGCGGCATTAACCACTAACAACATTTTCATAAACTTTCCTTGATGGCTAAGCTTGCTCACATTTCTTTTCAATTCGCCAAAACTCACAATTGGTGCGGATGTTAAAGCAATTATTTTTTTTTTGTTGTTCTTCTAAATGACAGACTCGAGCAATTGTTTTAAATGCTAAGTTTCCACGTTCCGCGTTGCCCAACAGTGTATACATTAATTTAATGATGACAGACTTGAGTAATTATTGTTTTTAAATGGCAAGTTTCCACGTTCCACGTTGCTCAACAGTGTATACATTAATTTAATTGATGTCGAAAATACTACTCATTAAACAGACACCAGATAAATCCTACAGCTAAGCATCATTTGCTTTCTTACATAGTTGAGCACATCATCCGTTTATTTTTATTTAGATTAAAAGTGAAATTAAACATTCAGTTAGACGTGTCGAGTTGAGAAGACAAAAAAGGAAAAAATAAATTAAAACGACTTACAATCTTAAGTTCATAAAATATTTTTTCAAAATAAAATGGCGCACCATTCCTTGCAAGTCATTCGAAGAAGATAACGAAGGAACGAATGAAAACGATATATATAGCAGAGAGCGTAATAGTAGTAAGTGCTTCGCTTAATACAATAATAAAATAACTTAAATAAACCTTTTTCGGAAGAATTGTTAATCTTTCATTTAACTTTATCGTCTTGTTTTAATTTGTTTAAAAAAAAAAGACAATAACTACGACAAGTACAGGCGTAATGACCATTCAAACACTTGTCATTTCAATAGTATGTAAAATGTGTGTGATATAAAATTATCGGCAAGTGGACAAAGAAGATTGTTTTCCCTTAATTTTAGCAAAATTAAAACTTTACGGTTGATTGACAGATTACGGATCGTTGGACTGTGCTCTTTGCCGAAGAGGTTGACTTGCTGTTCATTTCATGCGCTGTACGTTAGTAAGTAATGCATTTAGTACTTATGCGGTTACTAAATCGCGCTGACCTTTTGAAGTTTTCTAATCTCGTTTATGTTCTAATCTAAGTTGAGGGTTCTCTAGTCTTTTATTCATATTCTTTTCTTCATATAGTGTAACCAAGCTCATCTTCTGAACACATATTAATGCAAATAATGTAAGTTTTCGATTGGCAAATGTGGATAGTGTGGGTACGCTAAAGTCTATGGGGAAGTGGATTGGAGGATAAGCAGTAAATTTTTTTTGTTTTTTAGGACTCAATTAAGCTGAGTCGCATTAGCATCTTATGAATATGAATATAAATGTAAATAACTTATTTCCGAACTGCTTGTACCCGCATGCCAAAATTGTTACAAACTTGCTTATGTTAAACGCAACGATGAAATGGTTAGAAGGAATTGTTGACGTTCGATTTCTTTGAAACGGAAAATATTGTTGTAAGTATTGATTTCAGAATTGAATACTTTGTGTGCTTGACATGGTGGTTTGACAAGAGCAAAATACACACCAGGAACAGGAAAATATTTAAGCATTTTAAACACAAACTTCATCACAAAAAAACCGGAAACTCAAAGAAAAAACCGCTAAGCTAGAGTTTACTCAATTTTATTGCATGTATTTTTCACGACGAACTGTGACATGATTTCTAAAAAATGACTTCCCAACACTAATTAATAAAATAAAAAACTTCACTAATATAATAAAAAACTTTACTATATTTACACTTTAGTTTGGGCTGATGGCTATCTATATATAATTTCTTTATTTTTTCTGCATTTACTTTGCTTGTTAATGGCGTTTCATTCTTGCATATCACGATTGTAATAACAATAAAATCTTTTATTATTCTCGCCTGGCGTACACGTTACTCGCAGTCATAAATGTTCAAAAAATCAATACGAATTCATATGTGTGTTATGGGCCAGCTGTGTAAGCATTTATTTACATAAAAAAATCAATAATAACAACTTTAATTTTATTACTTTTATTCATTAAATCGAATGAAATTAAAAATAAAATGCTCCTAATGAAAATACTTGTAAAACCTTCACAAATAAGTGCTTGACGAGATCACAACTATTAAACAATTACTTATACTCTATTAGAGCCATGTACAAGTGCTTTTAGGCAATGCATGATTCCATATAAATTTGACCAACATATTTTGATTGATGAAACTCCAAAAGGCTAACAAAATTGCCATTAATTATTGGAAAAGGTGTGACGTTTGAAAAGAGATAAAGAGTATTTTCAAACTTTTGCTATGCTAACAAAATGTGAAAGGTAATCCAAAAATTATTACATATATCCGCCTGAGTGGCCGAGTAGGCAAAGGGACTCGATGAACAACTCAATGGTCGTGGCTTCAAATCTAAAGCGCGGCAGAGTTTTCAAAAAAAGCCGATAGCCTCAGATGCTAGTGCTAAGAGTAAGGGCTTAGTGTTACAATTTATTTCTCTGACCAAAAAATTAATAAAAATAATAAAAATATTATTACAAATAACGACTGAAAGCGTTTTTTTTTTTTTTATTTTTAACTCATAGATGTAAAGTATAAGGATTTCATTTTCATCATTTCCGTTCATATTCATCTTTATCCATCACTTGCTGATGTCGGAAGAAAGAGCTTTAAGTTTTCCATTGATTTTTTGAAGGAATTTAGTAGAAACTGCGTTCCCGTTAAAACCTTTAATCAAACCACAAATTTCAGAATATATTCTTATGGATCCAATCATTAATACATAGATAACAAATAATTAATGTTTTGCAATAAACGTTCAAGTTCTTAAAAATCATCTTAGTCAAGCTTCTAAGTAGAATAGAATTCTTCTACTTTTCCCTGCTTTTCTTAATCACCAATACGAACACATTTCCTTTAACTGCTTAACATTCCAATCGCGTCTTCGTGCAAATGAAGTGCTCTTACTAGTACATTTTTCATTAAATAAAATTTTGTGAATGTGTATGTTTCCCATTCGATATTCATTAAAATTTAAATTCTCAGACACGTGAAAACAGGAGCACAAAAGTTTTAAGGGCGAAATAAAATGTTTTTTTTATTTTCGGTAACGTACAACGTGTATAACGTCAAAGAGTTCATTCTACGACACGTTTTAGTTAATTGCTTTATAGTTGGCAAGCACCACCCAGCCAAACGTGAATTCAATGAACTGCACGAATACGTCATTAGCCATATGTAACATAAGTTTTGTTAAAATTGAAATTTTCTTTTGTTAGATCTTGTTTTTGCATGAAGGTACATGCATTGAGTTCTACTGCTTGTAACTTTCGATTGTGTGCTTGTCCCTTGTCGCTAAGCTTGTGCATATTTACATTTGTGATAGTGGAGAGTAGCATTGAAATCAGTGTAGCAAGGCTAGTCAAACGACTTTGTTAATTGAACTCGCTTCAAGTTGTTCTCTATCTTCGCTCCTATGTGAGCACATTTCGATTGCAAGTTTCCACTTTTATAACGTTTTGATCGAAATTTTGACCGATATTTTTATGCATATTTTGTGCAACTGTTTTCGACTTTTTTGTAAAAAAAAATTGCGTTAAATATTTAGTGCAATATCTCTTAAGAAATATTTTTTCCTTACATCAGTCAACCGCACTTACATTGATGAATGTTTAGAAAAACACATTATATAATATAAGGAATCATATTTATGGAAATGAGATATTGACGAAACAAAAACCCTGAGTTTATCTCGGTACGTATGCCTAAACAACAAAGTAAATTTATGTGAACTGGGATAGATGGGGGTATATTTGTGCTCGCTTTGATTTACCTTAATCAGTATCAAATTCTGAAACGACTTAGGAATATCTGTCCGTCGTACTGTCTGTCTGTCTGTGTTAAACACTCTTCTCATCGGACAAACTAGAGCATCGGCTTCGGATTTGGCGAAAACAGGGGAAACTCTTGTATGCAGGTTGATGTGAAGCCCGAGTCAAATAACTCTGTCACATTCCAACGTAAACTGAAAACTTCCGTTTTCAAAAGGAATATCGAATTGACGTCTTGTCTGTATCTGTAATAAGCACCAAATTGCGGACCGGAAGTACTAAAAACTACAACCTGAAGCACACAACACATAAAGCGATGAAAATAATTATTGGCAATCGCTTACAAATAAAAAATATTTGAAAAAGAAAATGCAAAGCCAAATTTTCTTACACAAAGCTTAAGACCTGAGGAAAGGAAAGGCGTTTGTAATTCGGGTTTTGTACCTGATTAAAAAATATTTTGAAGATAATATATTGCAAAGAATAAATGAATAAAATAATGTTTTGTGATAAAATTCAATTTAATTTAAAGCAACTTGTTATGCACCTTACTGATCGAGGCATTCATTATGATCATCTATGGTCTTTTGCCTCTTATCGGATAGTTTGCGGATACCCCCGTGACATAAACTTTGTTGTTTCGTGGTAACACAGCCATCAACATACTTCCGTACATTTTCAACTTTAAAGAGGTGCTAATCTGCTAAATACGGTTGCATCGATCTGAATCAGCGGCAATCACAGAAAGACATGTGTGAAGATTATATGTTCTCAGGCAAAGTTGAAAAGAAGTTCGTAGGGGATAATTCCTTACTACTTCCACTGAGCGGAACTTCAGAGTAACTTCACTCATCGTCCTTGAACGAAATTTTTTTTGCACGAAATCTTTGTTTAATGGTTTTCTGCGCGTCTAACTCAAATTAACATACGGTGGCGAAAATTCTGCGTGCAGATATTTATCCCCTTTATCTTGCTAGACACTGAACGGCAGCTTGTAAGGCACTGTAACTTATACAACATAAGCACCAATATCTAAGTTACCTACATCCAAACCTTGAAAGAAAGAAGTAAGTGTGTCACTTGCGTTTTATGAAGCAACCAAAATCAATGGACAGCATTTTCTTGCACACTTGATATTTGTTCAAGCTGAACTAAATATAAATTTTATATTATGAATAAAATAATATAAGTTTAGAAAGCATTTTGGAGATTTGTAGAAGGATCTCGATTAATCGCCGCGTTATAGGTACGTTGATATAAAGCCTTTTAAGCACATTTTCCTGCGCCAAGTATAAAACTCTCAAAATAGAGGCAGCTTACTGACCCGAGCTCCCCAATTTTACCAAATGCTTTTCTATTCTAACTAACTTGAATGACGGGATGCAAGAAAAAGGAGAATATAATTTCTTCCTTGTTATATATATTTTTCGGCACATTATCGATATTTTTTGGCTTGAAGTTTAATGACATAACTGATAACTTGTCAAACAAAATGACAAAATGACTTGTCAAACTTATGAACAGAGCCACTCATAGGAGCAGGTAAGAGCAGCGCATGCTGTCTTATTTGAAATTTTCAGGTCATCAAAACCTCCCAGTAAATTTTCGCCATGCTATTTAGGTCGAAAACTACTATTCCAATGCTTGCGGTTGAATAATAAGTTACACACAAACAAATAGTGTGCAACTGCATTTAAACCTCCAACGTTTAGTCATACCTTTGCTAAATAGCTATTTTTTACTAAATATTTGCACAACTCCTCCTAAAATTTTTGAACGATTTACCTTGAAACTTACGCTAAATTGAAATTTTTTCGAGATGTCAACTGTTGCGGACGTATTTCGAGTTACTTCATCGCTTTGCCTCAAGACGCAACGTTTAGGCTAAGCGCCAGTTTTTCTAACAAATTTTTGAGACATTGAAAACATACCATTAGTTGCCATTCGCGCGGACAGACAGATGAGAAACTAAGAAATAAATGGACTTACAATCTCACATTGATTAAGAATTTATAACCTTTAAATCCTATTTTGTCCCTTACGCATCTGTTTGGATGTGGGCAAATTCAGCAAAAACTCTATACTCATTACTCGGGCGTTAAATTTATAAATCAAAAACAAAACAATTGAATTACAATTTAAATAACATTAAACAAGTATATGATAAAATTGCATTACTGAAACTATTTAATTAGTTTTTAAATTCATTAACAGTTGACGAGAGAATCAGTGGAAAAAGTTTTCAATTGATTGTTTTTTTTTTTTTTTGTCTTGTTTTTTTCCAGTCAATTAATTACAATTTTTATATTATACCAAGTTGTACCAAGTTGTGCTGATGGCAATGAACTTGATATGAATATTAATTCTCAAATCGTATACAGTTGCCAAAGAGTGAATAATTATGCGTCGTAATAAAATGAAAATAAATAAACGAATGTAATTCGGAACCCATGTCCACAGGACAAGGATATTGTCTATCACCTATATTGTACAATGTTCTCATTGCATATATTCCACTACCAAGTGCACGTATGATTTTCATTTTTGTTGACGACCCTGCGATTCTTAATTCTGGCATTTTTGCCCTCGAAGTCACTGTCAATCCACGGATGCGTTTTTCAGAAAATGGAAGCTTCTGCTTAATGGACAGAAAACTCAAGCGATCTTTTTGTCCCGTAAATGTACACCAGGATACTTTGAGCATTGATGGTAATGACATATCTTGGAAAATGGATGTCATGTATTTAAGTCTAATACAGGATCCCAAGCTTGAGTTTTGCTGCTACATTAACTCTTACAAGCATATTGTTGCCAATAGTCTACATTCTAATTGCGACACCTTTATTTTTTTGAACGTGAAAATGTGCAGTGTAGACAGAACACAGTTGCGCAGACAGACAAACAGAGAGATGAATGGCAGACATGCTTAGGTGCATTTCGCTGCTCAAAAATTTATATGCTTTACAGGCTTTTTGAATCTTACTCCTGTGCGTTATAAAAGTTTTGGAAAAGAAATGAAATTATTATGCACTATTTTAGCAGGGTTAGTACAACAATGTTTCGTATCATATACTGTCAAATTATAGTACATTTACAACAGATATTATACAGCGGCCAGACGGACAGATGGGCAGAGGAACATCTTAAAACGATGCTGATCAATAATGTATACATTTTATGGAGTCTCTGAAGCTTCCTTTTGAGCGTTGCAAAGATTTTGACAAAATGAATGAACTCCTCAACCATCTGGGAGGGGTATAATATGGGTCCAGCCTATATACAGCAATGAAAAATTTTTGTCTAACTAGTATTAGTGATGAGCTTAAAAAATGCAAATCGAGACGTGTAAACTCTTCTAGCCTTTCAAAAGCTCAAAATTTTCGAAATAAGTTCACCATAAATAATATGAAGCATGAAAATATAATTTTAAAATATTAAGCACAATGTTCAGAAGTAATTTTTTTGGAGGAGAATCGCGCTGCCTCTCTTTATACATACATGCGTAACCGATTGTTTATTTGTAAAGGGAGAGGAAAGAGAATGAAAATGAAAACGACCATGAAATGGTTACAATGAATAGCAATTGTTCATCTTTAATTCACTTTCGAAAGTAGTGGCGAGTGCAAAATTGCCTATAGTACAGCGTGCGTACGCACATGTATAAATTTATGTGACAGACAACTATTCGCTCGTTTATGGCATCAAACCCGATATAAAATTCATCACTTATTCGGATGAAAACGTAATTTATTGACCGAATTCTTCTTTTTTTTTGTCCAAAATTATTTCCGTTGAAAATAGTTGCATATTTTATATTCGGGAGAAGGCACTTAAATACCAATGCAAGCATACATATATGTATGTAAAAGAATTTCATTAGTAAGAGAAAAATTTCCACAATACAGAAAGAATTTAATTATTTGTTACAATGAAAGGACTAAAAAGAGAGAACAATATAAAGAAAAAGAGCGAAATAACTTTGCAGTGGAGGAACATTAAGTATAAAGTCTTAAAAACATTGCCTTTAAAATGCATGCAGTCGTATTCCACTCCATTACATTACGTCAATAAGTAATATTTGTAAGTATGTTTTTTTGCTTATTTACTTTATGGCCAGCTTTACGGTCTTCATTCACGCAAGCGAAAAAAGTTTTAAATGAAAAACATTTTATTCTAACTAAGATATTCGCTATAAAAGCATATTTAATATAAACGCACTCTTGTTTGCTTTGTCCTGTGTTGGATTATTTATGCATCAGAGAATTTGCCAGGAGTGATTTTAATAATTATAACACACAGGACTAGCTATACTGCTTTAAGTTGCCATGTTACATAATGCGTGCCCGGTTAGCTCTAATTGTGTGTAGATAGTGTTTATCTGTTTATAAAAGATCTGCAACAAAACGCATTACATTATACATACATTGTGCAATTTCAACTACAATTACTGAGTAGAAAATTTAATATTATTTGCTATGTTTTCTTTAAGCAAACAAGCTAAACACATAAATAAACAAGAAAAGCAACTTTAGTTAAACAATTATTTATATTGAATGTGGCTAAAATATCTGCTACGGTGAAGTAGACAAATTTAGTGAAGTGATGATTTAAGAAAGTAAGCGAGTATTGTTCATCTTTCCATAAGCATCGACATTAGTTAAAATGATTTTTTATTAACTATGAGACGCGACCAACTAAGAGAGCGAGTTTTTATCCTTTACTCTTTCTTAAACTTCTTTGCGATTATATAGTGCGTTGGCCGCTGGATGATGGGAATATGCAACGCGTAAAAGGAAGCTTCGCAGACGCTATAAAGTATATATGTCGAACCACGTCTGTATGGCTTGGTGTCTGTGTCTCTGAGTGGAACTGTAGTTATGGCAACGTGTGTTGCTAACTCTCTTTTGATCGGAAAAATTAAGATGTCGATTTCAAATTGTCAAGGGATTCGCCCATAAAGGAGGGGAGCACCCTACCATTCATGTTCAAAAATGGAAAAGATCGGTCATGCCCATTGTAAGCAATTAAATTTTCATTTTTTTTCACTTTTTCACATTTTCCACTTACTGCTCATAAGGTGAAGTAGAGTTTAAAATTACTTTGTACTTCGTTTTGAACAAAATCGCCTTCACAAAGTTATAAGTGATTTTTACGAGCTTCTATTTAACTTGCTTTACTAACAAGAAAACTTCCAAGCGATATTTCTGGCGCTTCCGAGTGTTTGACCTTCAGTTACGACGACAATGTTGTGTGAAATAGAAATGTTTCTTACATGCAAGGAAAAGTTAGGAAATATCAAATATGGAAAAGTCGGTCGCTACAAAGGATATTTTCAACTGTCCTATGATGTTCAAACAATGCATTCTGGTGCAGTCAAATTTTCTCTATATTCGCAATGTCGGCCACTACAACAAAACGGCAGATTATTTTCTTCTTAACAATTCCGTCCATATGTGTGCTTTCAGAGTAGACTGCGATAATCTAACTGTGCCAATCCTAAAGCAAATACGGTGGAAATCGCGAAGTGATGGAGTAACTATTTTTTTGCAGCACGTTTGATATAAAAGGACTTGGAGGCGCCTCGAGTTACTTAACTATTTTAACTAATTTTTATGACATGACAACGTCGTGTTTTCTAAAAGAAAAAAAAAACAATTTTAAATTAAAACGTCTGACTTTTCCTCCTGAAAACGTCATCAATTTGGTTCGTATCTAAGAAAAATTGAATTCAAAATTTTTGTTACGTAAATATGCTGAAAACAGTTTATATATGTTTATGTTCTTTTTATTTATATCATTATAAGCCAAATCAGGAAAAACAAACTGCAGGATGAAAACATTACCCATTACCTAGGTTAACAAGTTCTTCTTCTTCTTTTTTTATTCAGTAGATTAACAATCGAAAATTTGCTGGGATGTGTAATGTTATCAAATTGTATAAATTTGGAAGAAATAATAGAATTTAATAATGGCTTGTTGATGTAAATGAACACTACTACACTTACCAATACTTTTATGGCATATCCTTCCGTTGATTGAAAATAAATTTGTATGTAGGCCTTTCCGGTCGTCAAGTTTTATTGGAATGTTTTTGGTATTTCTAGAGAATTTAAATTTAATTTAAATTTTAATATATGTGTGCAACAAACCGCATACGAACAAACACAACAAAGAAGCGTTTAATACGTTTTCCATGTCCTGAAGTCACGTACTATTGCAATAAATTTTTGCAGAATTCGAACTCGCTGTCAATAAAAATTTACTTTTAAATTTAATGATCATTTATAGATGATCATTTTTTCATTTGCGGCGCTTCACTTATTGATCTATGATAATTATGACATATATTTACCGCGATTTGCATTTAAATATTCATGGAATTGGCACTAACTTCATCTATACATATAATCGCAATTTATGTTTGCTCTTTGTTGAAAGGTTAAGAAAAATATAAATTTCGTTTGCTGACGAAATTCTCGCGAACGGTACTCATGCCAAAATTTTCATGAAATGTGAAAAAGTAAGGAAATTAAATTCGACTGTGGCCAAATCCTTTATACCGCTGCTTCTCTTTAAAAAAAAGGGAACAACGAAATGAACATCAAATTTCGATACTCTATAACATTTTATGGACGTGAGCTATTTTTTCCTTTTTTGAAGAAGTATGTAGGGGAAATTTTTGCCTTCATATCTACTGTGGCTTACAAGTAATGGAAAAAAACACCAAAATTTTCCTTGTTTTTAGAAATGGTGCTCACCTCAGATTGCGTTGGACCTTAGGCCTAACCTTTGGCTGATGTGGCTCATTTTCAATACTACCTCGCAAGCAAAAAATTCCAAAGTTTGAAGTCGATTTCTTAATTTTTGCGAACTGGAACGTGCTAACCACAGACAATGAAAAGAGTGACAGATAAACAGACTGACAGACGGACAGATGGTCGTCCTTAAACCGCGCTAAAATTTAATGCTTATCAAGAATATATACACTTTGTTGAGAGCTTCTGTACCTTCCTTCTGGTTGCTGAAAGCTTTCGACAAACTGACCGCATCCAACTGCCTCGGTTATGGATATAAATACACATCACTATAAAAAGTTTAATCCTGCAAGTAAGTTCTGTGTTTTTATGAATTCCACTAGAATTACGACTCATACATTAGTAAGAACTTAGTCAATAAACTTGAACTTGAGAGTCTTATTACCAAAGAAGGCTTCTTACATTTTTGTCACTGGACCTCACTCCACTTAACCAACGTATGAGTGTTTGTACGCTGGTATATTTATTTATAATTATTAAAAATAAGTATGTATGTGTGGTTGTATACTTATATCGGTCCACTTGAATTTTTTAGGGTTGACCAAAACGTATCAACCTCATCACCAATTATGCATAAAGGTTGGACGATCGACGAACGGAGGTATATCCGCCCCTTCACGCTAAAAATTGAGCTCTAGTTAGGTCTTGACAAATAATTACGCAATGTAGCTTTAGTTAGTTTATATCAAATCGAATATTACATGGGAAGCCGACTTGCAAGTCTTACCAATAAAAGAAACTCGATCGTCTCTTACGAAGGAACTGACAAATAAGTGAAAGATAATTGCAACATTTGAGAATGATAAGTGGTAACTAAATAGATAAGCTCACACTACCATGTTACAGACTGTAAAAGAGGAAAAGAAGGCAAACAAACATACAAATTAAAACAGAAGAAAACGCAACAACAATTATGAAAACTACTTACATCAACTTTGTCTACATACTGAATACGATGCACACATACAAATGCAGCCTGTCTGCATGCAACGTCTCCCCTTATTTATTGGAGAAAGACTTAAGTAAATTCGAAAAACTTTTGTAACAGTTTGTCTTTTTCTTTTAATAAAATATTTACCTTTAGGTTAACTTAAAACAATTCACTTATGCTAATGAATTTCTTAATTTATACGATGTATCTCCAGCAAATAAAAAAGTGGCTTAGACTAAAAGTAGGAGTTACTGACAACACTATGTATAGGTATATATATAGACAATCGATTGTTTACATCGATTTTTTCTTAAAGCAACATTTATCGCTGAGATGAAAGATGACCAACAACGTAGAGCATATTTTGAAGCCTTCTACCTCTACCAAAACACATACTTTTGAGTTTTGGCTAAATTGTATTTTATAATAATTATAACTAAAAAGAAAACCAGGTAAGATAATTATATTCGAGTGGAAACTCTTCTTTTCTGCTCATCACTGTTTTTTTACAAAAGACTCGAAAGAAAGAAAAAAGTCAATTTTCATACTCTATAGTGTTTATTTAAAAGTTGAAACTTATTTCGTGTATCTGCAGCAATTATCCCCTCTTTTGCATTTATTAGTACGTTTACCAAACAACTAGAAGATAGATCGGCAGACGGACTGATAAACGTGCCTACAACAGTCCGCCTTTGACACTGAGCAACAATACATAGACTTTATATGGTCATTGATGCTTCTTTCTGGGTACTGTAAATGTTTTGTTAAAAGAATAAAATTTCACTGCACCGGTGTTAGTAAGACAAAGCGGCCGATTTTTTCGCATGTTTATGCGGAACCACCTATAGAATATAAATGTAAACATTTATTTCCGTATCCGTTTTTTTTATTTCTTAAAGCAGATATGGTCCCAAAGACGCACTGTGGTCGTGTTCTTTAATTGATTTGTCCAATGCCTGTGTGCAAGAACTTCCAATCTTGTTGCTTCATTTTTGCCACCAGGAGAATGTTTTTCACAGATTTTACTCATATTAACAGACAGATAAACGTACGGGCGGACATGCTTAAATCGGCTCAGAATTTGATGTTGTTGAAGACTTTACAAATGTTTTGGCCTAATGAATATACCCTTGATCGCTTGATATAATAAAAAAAAATTAATAAAGACTTTTTTCACAAAGACTTCTTTGTTGTCTTTCTGTGCTTTCTTGATCGAAATATTAGTCTGACTGCATATATATATTAACGGCACTTAGTAATTCTTTTTTGCAATTTACAGTCATATAAGCATATTATGCAGTGCGTAGAAAGGCAAGCTATGGAATTTAAAGGAAATGGTGCATTACATAAAACTAATAAAAATAAAAACAGAGAACAAGAAGAGAAGAGAAAAATAAAACAAAAAAGAGGAAATCCTTTTGTATTCAAGGTTGATACTAATATGTTGTAAACGTGAGAAACTAAATATTGTGGCGATGCTCCAAAAGAGGAGTTAAGCATGTTCAGGCGACGCGGTTGGGAAGAATGGCGCACAAATTGGTATCCTCGAATAAGCCAACCAAATAAGCTTCAGAGACTTACTGTAAAGCTCCAATTATGGCCGATTGGAAACGCAAGTCACTTTTGAAATTTTACGTAATAAACCGTCAGGTTTTCACTTTTTCAGGTTATTTTGAAGCAAGCAAACAATATGGAAATCGATTTTGTTTTTCTGACTCGCCGGACAACTTTAGAGCAAAGCTTGTTAGTGAAACCAAATATGAGCAGAAAAATCTCCGTGTGGTGTCTTTGAAGGAAAAAAATTATGGGTTGACCTGGAAAAAACCATAGATATGTATTAGATCGAATCTTAGATGCTAATCGTGTTCAACAGATATACGAATATCTTGGATTTTGTTATTATTATGTTGCATACGCAAATGCATTAGCAAGGTGCCAAAGTTTATGCATGCGCACAAGATGTGACAGTTAGTGTGAGAACAAACATTGCATTAAAAGGCTGCAAGCCGGGAAGTGGTGCCCTATGTATTCTAAAAAAAATCCGTAAATCGAGCAAACGCTGTATCGGAGGCCTTTGTCATGTGAAAATACAAATATACATTTCATGACAACGGGTCTGCTGTCGTCATCTTTGTCGTTATAGCTTAAATTGGTTTATTGTTGATGTTAAAAAATTGCTACAATACGTCCTGGCATTACATGTCTATACATAAACGTAGCTTTATCATCATGCCATGTCCCCGTCACCGGAAATCTGTCATACCCACAATAGTAAGAATAAAGACACCAATACATCTACATCCTCATTACTTGTATAAATTCAATATTTTTCCTTTTAATATTTTCATGAAAACAGCAACCGTAATTTTATAAAATATTGACCATTGATTTTCCTCCTTTAGGACCACATATCATTCTCATATAGTCTCTTAGATATTCTTTCCCATTAAAAACTTCGTTAAGTGAAAAAAGCAAAGACGAGGCTATGTAAAGAGCATTAATATTTATATGAATTGAAGGATATTTTTAATGATGTTTTACTGGTAGCCACAGCAACATGTACGTTTGTATACACATGCACATGTCATCCTCGTTCACTCGCCTGACACAGGCAGGAGATAGATATATCTGAGTAAATCGATAACAAAGAAATGCTCAACTCATTGTAAACATGTTGCAAACACGTTACGAATTTATATCAAACAACAACAACAAAAAATGTACCAAATTATGTTAAAATTGCGACTACGCATTGCCATTTAATTCATTTATCAATATTTAAGGCATTTCAATTAATCAAATTACGCATCAGTCAATAACTTCGAGGCATGATATATATATGTCGTACCATTGACGAGTCCATATGATTTTTAGATAGTATCAAAATTCCACGACATTTTGATTATTAGTCTACATGACACTACTTTTGGAATTTTCAATACAATGAAGAAATCTGTCTTTCGCGTGTTGATGAAGTATTGCTTTTAATAGGTAAGCAATCGACCAAAGCAATGACTCGACAACTATTACCCGAACTCTCCTTCATCAATGCAAATGTTATAATGACGGTGTTTGGTGATTTTAAGCGCAGCCGTACAAACTTCAGTAGTGCTGAACGGTTTGGTCGCCCAAATTCGATTCTTTCCTCAAGAAAACACAAAAAAGTGCACGGAATTGTTTAGGAAGACAGAAAAATGAACTTGACAGAAGTGAAGCAATGTATTTACTATTCTGTATGAGTTTTTGTCCATGGAGAAGTTCTGTTCGAAGAGGTTTCCGCGTTTGCTTTTTACCAAAAACAACTATCCTTTGGAGCGATTTAGGCGATACACAAGGATTTTTTCATGCGATATGTGGCAATCGATGGAAACACCGATTCATCAATAGATGGATACGCTGTACTTAAAGCAGCAATCAGCTGATTGTACAGTAATTGGGAATGCTATGGCGTCCATACTTTAGGGTCCACATGATATTTAATACATCGCCTATCTTAAGGTGGGGTAGAGGATCAATAATGAATATTACCGAGCAAAATTAGAGCGTTTCAATGACGAAATCACAAAAAAACGGCAAAAAAATCATGATCCTATTGAATGACGCGTTATGTACACTAACAGGTACAATAAAGTTTCCTCTGACACGTACGGCATATTTAAATATATATGTATTTATATATACATATGATAGGAAGTCTATAGTGTCCGAACTTAAAACATCTGTAAAGCAAACCGTTAATAAATTAGAGAAAAGATATCTCAAAACCGGTCAAATTTTTAAATATTGCGATTGACAAGCACCAGAGAATCCTCCAATGCTTAACGAAGTATTCACAGCCAATAAACTTAGGCATGGTATGTTATAGGAAAATGAAAAATGAAATGTGGAGACTTCAGGCTTGCAATGCCTTTCTCTGGAAACAATATTTTGCGAGCTCATCATATCTCTGGCTGCTTGAATTTTAATCCGATTCGTAGATATTCACACTTTCTTCAAGCTTCACAGATCATTTAAAGCGTATATAAATTATATTCTTAATCAACATCAAACTGTTAAGGCATCAGTGTAATGGTTATGGTAAACATTCTTCCGATGGCAAAATGTAAGTTAATGCAGGCAGATTGGTATTGAAAATTGGTCAACTCGTAGTAAAAAACCCAGTCACGGTATTATATAGACTGAGAATAGGAAAAAAATACGAGTACTTGCTTATTGCCCATATTCAGCAGCCATGCACCAAGTGCAAAATATATGTGGATCATGTTGTTCAGGGGGGCTAGTAATGAAAGCATCCGTTGATATGTACAAAGGCATTGACGCGCGAATCAATCTTTTTATCTCATTCGCATACTCCTTTTTATCCAATTAATTTTTACCTTCCTCTGGAGAATGTATTCACCTCACACTGTCAGACATTACTGCATAGCTATGAAAATGCGAAGAACATTCAAGTTGCGTATAATGAGTTAAGTTTATAGATAGGATTTTTAAAAACTAAAATAATTTTTTTTTGTACGAGAATAAATGCAATTAATATTCGTATTTCGAATACATATGACAATTATCATAAACATAGTCATACATATATCAAACAAACTATTTGCATCGTACTTAACTCATTAAGGGCTTTCTTGATGCACGCATGACTAGTTAATAATAATGGAAATATGTAACACTAATTACCTTGTGCATATTTACGTTAGAAAGACTTTGCGAAAGGTAAGCTCAACGACATATGTAAAGCAATTATAAAAGTAAATTACTCTGCTAAACTACAGAAATTCGTAAAGTTATTTGTAATCATCATTTGTTGCATTAAAAAATCCGCCGGCATAAGATTCTATATTTCTTACTATTGAAACTTCAGAAGTAAGTGAAAAAGGATAACTATTAGGGATTAAGTTTCTTCATCGGAAGTAACTTAAATAAATTTCTTCTCTAAAAGCGTTTTTAAAATAAAGACATCACTTGGAAAAACCATATGGAAATCAAGAATAAAAAAATAAATTTCAACGACATTTTCATCCTATCCCGTTACAGATAGGCGTCGAGAGTGGAAAAACGTTGCTGAAAAAAAGCCAAAATGTTTAACACAATATTGAAAATATAAAATTCTTTCTCAATTTCCTTAACATACAAACCACAAAGTAGAAAGAGTTGATACAAATATTTAAGAAATCTTCAGACTTTATCCCATGTCGTAGACAGCTAGACACACTTGCAATGACGTTCATTGCTCGACAGACAACATGGTGTTAAAAATATGCTTGCTCTTCGCTTGTTTCACTCAAAGAGATTGCCGCATAATCCGGTTCACCTACGTACACACAAAAGTTTACTCACCTCCAAGTTGCAGATGTATAATAATTCCGTCATTCCCTTTGTAACAGTCAGAAAAATCACTAGAGCTCCTAAGAATTATTCACAATTTCGAAGGGACATAGGCAGCTTCTTAATGTGAATTCATTCTCTTTTACAGAAACCTGCTATTATGATCGATTTTCTAATCGATATGATTACATTATCTTGCAATGGGAACAGAAATTGCCTCCACCAGGTGTTGCTATCATCGTATTGCTAGCATTCTCAAAAAAATATCGGCAAAAAATTGAAACACCATCACTTAGTCGCGTAAGTGAAAGGAATTCGTAGTCAATGTGAAAGGAACTCATATACAAATATGCCTAGAGCAACTGAAGATTGATATAGTCTTTAAGAGCTTGAAACTTAAAAAAGGAGAATTTTTTATAAATCACTTTATATAGAATAGACAGAGGGACTAAATGAGATTTTCGTATCATACAATCGTGCACGGCGCACCAATACCTTAATGCAGAATAGTAATATGTATTGGAAACGTCACGTGTCCAAACTTCGCTGAAAGCCAAATATAGTTTTTTCAAAAACATGTAATTCTTACGTAGTGTAAAAAGTATTTTGATTTATGTGAAATATGTAACAGCGTAATATGTAAAACATACGCTTTGCGCTCCTCCCTACGGGATCCGCTAGAAAGCTTTTCTTATCAGTTGTTTTTTATGAAAATGAAAGCAAAGAAAAGTTTCAAATTAAATTCCGTTAGATATAAATAAGAACGAAATAAATCCAGACTAATGAGTTCCCTCTGAATGGTTCTAGAATGAATTGGAAAACATGTCGAATTATACACATGTGAAGATAGAAATTTTAATTCTTACCTATCGTTTAAAATCACGTTAGTAACATTAGCTTAGGAGAAAGAATGTAATCTGAAAGTTTCGTTTCTAAATTGAGAGCAAATTTTTAATTTTTTACCTTAGACTATAAAAAGGTGTTAAGGGAAAAAACTTAAGGGGTTTACAAACAGAAAGGACTTCAAAAGCAGGATAAATTGAAATTGGCAGGTTTGTCCACACTTGACAAGAGCCGGAACTTTGCCAAATACTAGGATTAAGTAGGATTTAATTCATTTTGTTAATTGTAAGGCACCGCCATCTTATTCTGAGTAGTGAACGAGTATTACATATATTATATACAAGTCAAGTAACTAGATATCATAAATTAAGAAGTGATCAGAAACGGAGAATTTGCTATAAATACATTGAACTGATTTCGCTTAGCAGTTTATTCGAGTTGACAAACTTGATTGGCTTAGTTGCGCTTAATCACGCTATGACAAAGTACTTTTAATCCCCATTTTATAGGATAGGTAGGTTAACTCGTACGTGAAAATTTTTGTTCGACAAATCGATCAAGTTAAACACAATTTGCTTGGTTGAATAATTTGTCGAACATAGGGTAAGAATAACACACTTAATAAAATATCAAAATAGCATTTTTGACAAATCGGTTAACTTGGACTTAACTTCTTAGCTTAAGTATTATTAATTCATTTGCTATCACTCTCACCTTTAATAAATCTATGCGTCAAAGACCCTATCTAGAACGTTAGATTGATAGCATTCCGGTAAGATATAGAAATAGAATTCGTAATCAACAACAATGGTTTATTTTGAGTCATATCTTTACAAATACCCTTAGACTAACATTTTTAAGACGTTGCAATGATAGAGGTTTTCAGTATTCGGATCAGAAAATAGGTGCAAAATTAATAGGCATTTCCTTACTTATCTTATCTTTCCCTAACACAACCATTCTTGCACCAAGCAATTCATTCCGTCTAGCAGTGAATATCGTGTATGCTCCTAAAGGCTTTACGGTTGATGTTAGGTGATAGGCATTAAAAAAAATTTCCTAAATTTTCCTAACGTAAGATGCTTGTCCTCCATTACTTTTGCTTGGTAATAATATCTCTTGCATAAAAGCTGAACGCCAGCAACTTGACTTAAAAACTAGAAGATCGATTGCATACAACTGTGGAGGACAGCCACTAACTCTGCTACTGAAAATATCATTCTAAAATCCTTCGTTGTCCCGGTTCATTAGCAACAAAGCTATTCATGATGGTTTGCATCTTTCATTTGTTAAAAATGTAAGTCAATGCCTTTTTGCAAAGTACCTTGTCGAACTGAGCATTCACGAAAATCCCTTGACAGCATTCCCCCTATATGTATCCAATGATACAAGAAGTTTGAAAAGACATCGTCTAATGGATTCTCCATTTACAAAGTAAATTATTTTTCTTCCTTAAACTATTTTAAGGAATTTTCTTAGCTTCAATAGTTTCTTTTTCTTCGTTTAAATGTCTTATCTACTTTGTTACATCGTCCTCATTAGGGAACATTAACATGTCATATTTTCCCCACCTTGTCATTACTTATTATCTTGCCTGATAAATTGTCAATTAATTAGTTACTTTTTATAAAGCTCATCAATATAATTGTGGCTTATTTTGGTATTTTTGCACCTTGAATACCTTGAATACATCATCAATTCCATTACTACTATTATCGCTACTGTGTACAGATAACCTATTGTCGATGACCTTTCATTTTCTATGCCAGCGCAAACTATAAATAAATCTTTAATTATAAATGTCAAATTGAATGAATCTTATTGACCCAACCAGGCTCGAACATCATTAAAATTACTGGCAACAATTCAAGCGATAATCGTAAATGTGAACATGTAATGATGCTATGCGTGGCCCATTTTAGTGAAATATTTCGTAAATTAAGCTCCGGCACAAAATGATTGTTCAATAAAAATTGTTGATCGTTGCAATGTATTTATGTACGCATTAGAGTTCGTTTGAGAAAATGTTTTTAATCGACTTATGGGTTTCTTTTAGTATTTCAAAGAATAAGAGAATTATGGAATATTTTCTTATTTCAAGAGAAATGTGGAATGTTTTCTTTGTTCAGCCATTATCAAGAACCACTCAAGACGCAAGAGCATTGCATGGTCAATGTCAATGGGATGACTTTTATTGCACAAGTTCTTCGTCGGCATATTCATTCTCTTTCATGGAGGAAATGTTAATCCTAAGATTTGTGCAACATGAAAATTTCCCCAAAAGTTCAAGCAGACTTCAGCACTTACAAACACTGCAAAGGCACATAGCCAAACACATGACATGAGTAATAGAAGAAAATACAAAACAATGTGGTCACAAAGATAATGAGTGGTAAAATTGTGTTCAAGTTCAAGGTATAGTTGGCCAGTCCTCTGCCGGCAAGAACCATAGTGATGCTCGGATACTTTCAAATAAAAAAATGTAAATTAATATAACGCGTGACCTAGTTATAGTTGGTATTCCTTTTATTATTGAAAATATTTTTTCTCTCTTACCTCAATTCCTGTTCTTTCTGAAATGTACTTTGAAGAAGCATGATTTATCCTATGAACCGGTTATAGGATAAGTAGGACAAAAACTGTCCCATCTTGTAAAAACTAGGACTTCGTTACAAATTACTCTATGACAAAGCGTTTTTTTCCCAATCTGTTGGTCACCTGTATATAAATCCTTTACCATTTTCCTTCTTTAGAAACGCAATGAGTATTTTAATTGCAATTCTCGTATCCTCGAATAAAAACATTAACAATTTGAAATACATTAACATCAACTGTGTATATTACTAGCAATGTTCATTTTCCTGGTTTAAAGCAACTCACTATTTTCCATGAGAGCTCAAGGAACTAAAAAGTTGAATACACTTGACATGAAGAACCCTATGAGTTGCAAACACAATAACTATTTTTGAGCTTCTGTTGTTATAACTATAAAAATGCAACCAGAATGAGATAACAACACATACTCTTTCCAATGCTTTGACTCGAAGCAAAAATACCATAAGCCTTACAGTTGGATTATGTACTTAAGTGTGATTTAAATCATATTTGATTGCCTCTGACCCCTTACAAGACCAACAAGGTGACGTTTTTTCGTGTTTGTATTTCTGTAAAAGAAAACTTTCCAGCGCTACTAATGAAAAGTTTGTCAACTTTGCTACCCATTTTGCGGCACAGCACAATGAGCAACCGACTTGGCTGCCCATCTTGTATAATTAATAGCAAAGCAAATTTGAGCTTTTAAACAAAATGCATTTTATATTAGCTTCAGTTGCTACATGTACTGCAACGTGGTCTTGTAAATAAAGGTAATTTGCGCAAACAGATTGAAACAAAATGGGCCTTCGATCAAATATAAAGCACATCAAAAATTTCGAAAATCTATTGCCAAATATTAATTAGATCTTAACCTAACCAAGTATAGAATTTTTTAGGAAAGTTTTCTTCATATCTTCCTCTTGGGTAGACAACTCCAAAAACATTCATATTAAATATTCACGCTATTCATGTGATGAGTGTCAAAGAATTCGTTTTATATGCAATCTAAACAAATTGTCCGCAGATTTTGTCTCTCCTGATCGCTTTATTGTTGAATAGGAAAGACTAGATGTGGCGTTGTTATTACATTCAGGCAGCAGACATAACATTTTCAACAACTGACAAAATTGTTTCACATCCTTTTATGACGACAAGTGTAGGAGGAAAAAAAACATATGACAATCTGAAAAAGAAGAAGGGAAAAGAAGAAAAAGCATCATTGTAAAGCACGAGAAAGCATACAGTGTTAATTATAGTAATTTAAGAAAAAAGGGACTAAAGGTTTTCTCCTATAAGCAGTTTAAATGCTAGCTTAAAAGATTTTTTCATTAAAATATGTTGCAATATTTTGTTTTAATTGCATTTAAATATTAGTTATGTAAGAAAACTACATATTGTCAAGTACTATAATATCGTCATGGGCTGAATTTTGAATATCTGTCACTATGTGTTCACCGGATGACTAAAATTATTTTTCTACAATGTAATTATTCCAAATTTCCGATCACTACACAGGCGGAGAACTGTTCATAAAAATTTGTCGAGCACCTTGACTTACCTTTTCACTTTGACAATATTTATTTATTCCCGTTAATAAATAAAACCAAATTAAAACACATAGCTATGTACCCTACCAATTCGCTTAAAACATCATATAAAAACTTTTTAAGATAAGATGTTATATGGGAAGTAGACGAAAGGGTGGTCTGCATTGAACGAGTTTCAACTGAGCCAAAACCTGTCCGTGTTCCGATTTCATGGCATAATAAAAGCAGGGTCCATCTCAAGCCCTACCGACTGTTGTACACATCCGCACAAATTTTACATACCCTTGCACCACAAGTAGTGTTGGCTATAAAGAAGAAACATGCTATAAACATATAAGTTATGAGTTATCTAAGAGACCGCCGAACTTTGTTGAGCGATTGTCGTTATTTCCAAACCTAGCCCATGTTAGGGAAATCATATATTCATCGTGATTCACTTTTTAACATTAACTTTATGAATTCTGGTAGCGATGTAATGATAAAGTGACCGAAAATTTCTTACCATTTTCATGCGGTAACCGAATGCTTTCACATTGAACTTGTCAGTATACAAAATTCGCGTTATCTAAATACTCTTTAGGCTTTTCGGTAGGAAAATGCAGGTAAAAGTTCACTTTTGCTCGTTCATTCGCTTTCCAAGTACAATTACATAAGGCGTTAATATTTTATTCTCCTAACTTCCTTAAAACTTTGATCATCTTGGTTTGATTTCAATAGCGGCTCTCGTAACGATTTTAAATTTTAAAAGTGCATTGAACTCTCCTTATGCTATCTTCGTTCTTCTTTCTTGCAAGCTTTTATTTACTTTGATTTTAATTGCTTACTGAGAACCATTCCCCAACGCAAAACACACCAGCTTTAATATAATTTGCTAAAGTTGTTTGTTTACATTACTGGTAAATATACGCAAGAACATACTTGCCTTTCTTGAAAATATTTTCTTTCTTTTCCAAAGTTGTCGATAAAAAAAGACGATTTGCAATTTTTCGAAAACAATTGCGTTTGTAGAAACAATGACTTCTTCATTGATAACGTAGAAAATATTGAGCTGCATAAGACGAATAAATGCACATGAAGTGAACTTGAACTAATGAAATGCTACACCAACAGCTTAATACTTCTTACATATTCTTTGTATATAACGCTGTAAAGCGTAATGTATAAATTTGTATTGTGCTTCAGTTTGTACTAAGCCGGCACGTTGTAAACGAGCCATTTGTATCGTTCGTTTGATATCGATTTCGGTATTTACCCCATATTTATCGATTTGATCTAATATCATATCAATTACAATTAATGTACCCGTGCGACCAATTCCCGCTGAACAGTGCACGCATATCGGCCCTGGCTCTTTTCCCGCTTCGATCAATTGATTTTGTTTAGTATTCACATAATTAAGGAAATCCAATACACAATCGGGATTAGTTGGTACGCCGTGGTCAGGCCAAGCTTGAAAGTGATAGTGATAAATATGTCGTTCGGTTTGATCGCCCCACGAAACTAAAAATTCTCTTAAGATATACTCCCCCAGAAAGGAATCCTCTGATATGCAATGTATCTTGACTGGTCCAAACTGTTTTCTTTGCCCTTTGTTGGTCCAATATTTTGCACATTTACTCCTTCCACGCTCCACTTCTCGAGTTAACATTACTATAACACGTGTATTTTCTTGCCAGATCATATTCCAAAAGTCTGTGATTGTATTAGGCAGGCAACCTTGAGTGGCGATATAGGTTTTTAATCGCTGTTGATTGCTGCTCAAGCTTTTACATAACAAATTTTTTTCTACAAGAGGTGCGTTTCCTTTATTGGCGTTCGATATTGAAATATTGCGTAGTGAACGTACTGCACATATATTTTTATTTTTACTGGCTTTTATAACGGACTCACCATGTCGATGTTTGCAGACACTGTTTGATTTCTTACTACATGTTACACAGTTGTTGACAGGCAAACTAGCAGTGGCCCCAGCACATTTCGCCTTTGTCAAACCTTTTCCGAATAGCTGACCATTGGCACAACTTTTTCCCATTTGTGCGGCAGCGTGAGTAGTAGACGTGTTAACCCTCGTACTATGGGAATTTGCATGTAGGCTATCTAAAGGTAAGCTTATATAATTAGCATTAATATAATCAGCGCCAGCTATACTATGATCAACATCGATCAATTTAACGCGGGTGTGGTCGTGGGGTAATACATCTCCATAGCGATTTTTATTACGGTTCACTAATTTGTAACCTTCCTGGCAATACAGTTTATCACTACTGCCTTCGCACAAGGATTCTAATTCTTCACAAAAGCCGTCCTTAACTATTTGCCCAACGCAGGCATCAATGCTAGCCGTTGCAACGCGTGCTGCATTAAACCGCTGCGATAAATCGTCCTCTGCATGGCGGGTTTCCACCAAACCATTATATTTATAATGTCCGCTATTGACTGAATCGTCTTTATCATTCTGGCAATGCATTACAGCATGCCTTACTTTATTGTTCGCCTGTATAGATAAGCTAAAATCCCCAGGTGAGCCATTTGTTCCACGATTCAATAGCAATTTTCCAGATTCATTGCCAGAATGATTGACGGTGGAGGGTCCAGTTCGCAATAAAGGTTGTTTCAGTTTAATAACTTCACCATCCTCCCTTTTCAATACACCAATTTTCATATAATATTGTACGAGTTCAGTTAAAGTAGCAAATATTTCGTCACTATCGACGTGTAAAAAATAACCAGTATTTTGTATTCCAATATGAATTACTTTCTGATCTTTTCGCACCGACAGAGTAAAAGCGTCTGGATTCGAAGTTGACAAGTGTACTAAAAATGATCCATTAAAGCCTTTTTTCAACAGCAACTTTTCGGCTTCTACGGTGGATATGTTAGGATGGAACCATCTTCTTGATGACATTTTTTTCTAATTTTGAATTTTTATTTTTTGAAGTCAAAATATATTTTCATTCCTGTTTTTTTTCTTTGTTTTTTTTTTTTTTTTTTTGGTTATAAAAACATATTCCTCGTTTTAATCGAAAAAACTTTTCTCTCCCAGTTTCTTTCTTTTCACTTTATATTATTCTCATTACACATGGGGTTGCATATTATTGACTAAAACGATTTTCTTGACTTAAGGAGGCATTGACTTTGAGTTTATTGCTTACATTGTTGTAGTTGTTCGTATAGTTATATGACATGAGCTTCATAAATGCATTCAAACTGCATTAAGAAACCTTAACAACTGCTACAATCACATTCTTAACCTACATTTAGTTACACACATTGTTTCAAGATTATTTAGTATAGGTAGAATGCCTAAATTTAAGAGAAAGCGAAAGAACTTACATTTAAACTAAATTCTAAAATAAACTTTTTATTCTTCTGCACGACTTTTTTAAATGCATTAAAAATGGGAAAAAACTCTATAATGCACTACCTAAGTGTGAAATCTACATCTCTTGCAGGTTGAAATTTCACTGTGAAGTGGGAGTTATTTTATATAAAATTTTTGATAAAGTATGTGGCTTAGGTAAGAATCAAACGCAGGAGAATATTCAGTTCATCATGACGACAACATTTTTATTTTCACTTCCCTCATTCAGTTCATTGCATGTTTTGGCGCACTTTCGCGACAGTATTTTTGATGTATTTGTTTTTATCCTATAAAATTCAAAATAAACATAATAAACACGCAGAAAAAATTTCAAAATAAATTTTAATTTTCCACAATAGCTAAGAAACGACAACAAATTGAATATACTCGCGTTAGGCTTGAGCTTGTTATCATTAATTTTGCAGACCTAAGTTTACAAGCAGCAAAGGAACTGACAAACAGATAGAAGCGATTGCATAGATCTAAAATGCTACCTTCACCTATTACGCTGGCTACGAACGATATCTGATGAATAACGAGTGAACACTGATCGTTCCTTACATTTGATTTACCTAATGGTCCTTAGCACCACAAATATCTTTTGATCAAAACGCTACAGACATACTTTGGGTTGTAGACGCAGGCTTCAAAAGCGAAATTGCAAATCCAATACATCGCCAGGATTCCTTAAGGTACTCAAGACGTAATAATAAGGGCAAAATTGTGTACCTTCTGATAGTTTTCACTTCTAGAATATGAACGGTGCCTTTGCACCTTGATATCTGTAGTAAGTTAAAATGGTGAGTTTTTGTATTTAAAGAAGATAGGAGTAGAAGAAAAACAAAAGGACATTTTTTTCATCAAAATTGTTGTTGTGATTGTTATTAAGAACATTTTATTTCAAAAGGAAATTTAAAAATGCTATGACGATTTGGTAGACATGGTAGTGTGATCGCCACTTCCACTTGAAGTGTGACAGAATTATGCGACTTCAGCATAATTCTTTTGGTAAAATAAAAATAAAATTTATGTCACAGTTCATCAGGGTGAGTATTGCATTTCATAATGCAATACGATGCCGCGATTAAACAATCATAATTTTTGTTTAGATAAGCATAACTTAGTGTAGAAAATAAGTATAAATAGTGCCAAATAAAATAAAGAAATTCAGTTGTTATCAAGCAATACAACTTAGCGTTTAACTTGCTGAAAATACAAGGCGTTCAATCCGCCTGAACCATAATTGTTTAGGGACCGTCTCTTTCCGAGACTTATTGGCATTATAAGAGACGGAAAGACTTGGCGCATTGAAGCCAAGCAGCTTAGGGGTAAACTGCTCTTCCACTATTAAACTTCATTACAACATAAACCTAAAAACATAAAAAAATTTGCTTTTTGCAATAATTTAGCGAAATTTTGTTTTATCTGACTTCAAGAAAGAATGAAACTGCGCTTGGCTGTAAAGATCGATGTGAACACAAAAACATTTGTCGCGTTGTTGCTTATGATTACAACCGCACTGAAGGATGGGGATATGTTCAGCTTGCTACACTACTTGAAAACTTCGGAGAAGCTATCGAGCGTATAAATTGTTGGTGAGTATCAAATTATGAATGAATTGAACCACGTTTGTCTATTCGCCTCTATAATGCCAGATGTAAACATTCAACTTGTCGAAAATATCAACATAGGGAATCAAAATTTGACGAAAGCATTAAAAACTTTACCATGGCATTTAAAACATTGAGGGTTTTGTTCGTTACACAAGATAAGCAAAATTTATCTTTTGTTAGGGAGACTTTAGATTAGATGCTTGAAACAGTGCAATCCAAATTCTACTCGACTTTTCATCATAACATATCAAAATTTAGTTTCTTTTATCCTAAAAAGATTTATGAGAACTTAGTACGGTTATCGCTACGTATATTCTTATCATAAATTAGAAAATTTTACTTTGTTGCCATATAAAGGCTTCTTTTTTCCGTTAATATTTTCTGCATTCAATCTGTCAATCTGCATGCAGCACATTTCTTTCTTACGTAAGGGTTTTTATCCAAAAAAGTCATTATGTATAGTAGCATTAGTCTTGACAGTGTATTAAATATCTCAAAACATCAAGCTGTAGCTTGAATAAAAGTACACAAAGATATACGTCGACCAGATAAACGGAGATATGTATTCAAATCGGTTGAGAAAATATTTCCCAATCGGTTAATATAATTGGAAGTCAATTTATTTCAAACACATTTACTTTACCGTTATCACTAGTGGGATAAATAAAACAGCTTTCGAACATTGAATAAAATTTTCTGACCTATCTCCGACTTTATAATATATATGAAAATATCATTGGAAACTCTTTAATACGGATAAGTTATATGTACTTTTAAATTATATTTACTTCCTAATTTAATTCGTATCGAAAATTATAAGTAGGTATGTATGCGTATCTAAGCAATAATAAAATTGCTTGATTTATTTATATATGTTTTATATGTTTTGCTTATATGTAATATCCAAATGATTATAATAGCAACGAACTGGAAGTAATTACCTTGTATGTATGCATAACTTCCTTATCTTATGAGCATAAAAGATTTTAACCTTGATTGTATAAATTACACAAAAAAAAAAAAAAAACTCGATTAAAAATGATATCCTTTGTGAAATGTTTCCTCGTCTCTAGATCAATATGCAAAATAGTTTCTGCGGTCAAAGAATTTCATTGCTGTTGTTATCATTCCGCAATTACGGATAGAAAGTAATAATTAATTAATCAGAACCTTAAAGGAATCACATAGAGATATTATTTTGAAAATTATGCAAGTTTTTCAAAAATCTTAAAATTCAAATAGTCATCTTAATACCACTCACTATATGTTTATAATTGCGTTAAGTTTTACTTTTCAGATAATATTTGTGCAATAATTTTCAACTCACTTGATCGAATGTCTTCAAAAAAAAAAAAACTTTGAATATACTTCGATGAATAAATAACCGAACCTGTACCAATGCAAAACACATTTCACATATACGTATCGCACTTACGGCTATTATATGTTGTAAAATAAATATGCAACGTATAGATTTTAATTACTATGGCCAATAAGAGTACAAATACTTTTCGGGGTATTTGCTTACCAAATAATCATTATAGTATAATTGCTTACATAATTAATGGTTGTCCACAATCACTAGCAGACGGACCGTGCACTGAAGTATGCATTTTACGTTAATGATTGCAACGAAGCACACTTTATCATTGGCAGCCTTATCAAATATGGGTACGTGGAATGTGAGTCAGCGAATATAAGTCGAGATAGCTACTTAGTTACGATATCATCTAAAGGTCCGCCGATCAGAGGCTTGTTATTATTATGCAATTTTAAAAGAAAAGATAGTTAGCTGTAGTCCGCTGATATATTCTGCGAATTGTTACATAAATAAAACGCTCTTACACGAATCTTACTGTACCTTCCATATCATAATGGATACTGATTTGTGAACAAACATTTGTCAATTTCCAAATTGTTCCAATCAAGCAATTGTCAAGTCTTTAAAAGTCTTCATACTGCTAATGTTGGTACAAGAATCGCTTCTATGTCCACTGATCAAGTAACACAAAATCATAATCTACTAAAGTTCCTTTTCCTAAAGAGAATATAAAACGCCTGCGAATGTTTCTTCGCCGCCATATCAGTAGTCCAAACTCGGTCTTTCTAAGGCGAATTGGTCATGCACAGCCCTTGTTGGAACTTTCGCAGTAAGAAGCCTTACAGCAAAAAGGCGAAAAAAAATGCATTCTCTCCCAAACTTTTTGTTTTTTTCTTTTATTATGACCAATCCCTCATCAGATGTCGATTGAGTGACGGTCAGAAAGATATGAGGAAACCAGAAGAAACCCCATCGATGTAGTTCAACACGCCAATCTTTAGATAAACTCATTGGCCAACTATCAACTTATACCTCCATTTTCAGCTTTCTAACTCGGGTTTTGTGGTCACGACTGCGTGTCGATAAGAAAAAACGCAACTTAGTTAGCCAAGCGGACGGAGATGATTAAACGAAATCCGAGTTTTGCGCTAATCTGAGGTATATGTGTTTTGCACTCATTTCTCTCATTAATACTATTAAGCGTCACAAAAGAAAGGACAACTTACTATATCCCTCAGAAGTGCAAAAGAAAAAAAGTAACAAAAAGCTCTCAAAATATATTTATTATTAAGTTACGAACTAAGCTTTTTCGTAACAATAAACGCTATCCAGTCTAGCGAAACTCACATTGGACCAATTTTTGCATACTTACTTACATACTGTGGATCAGAAAGATCTCGAGAACGCGCTTCAAACTTTATTAGTTTTCATACCCTTCATCACTTGTAGGTACATTAGCTCTGTGCAGATATATGCCTTACACAGGACTTACAAGGACTTGGAATAGTCCACCTTTTTATAAGGTTGTCTATCCGTCCGTCCGTCTTATTTTGTTCAACTTAAAAGTGACCGTTTTTAACACATTTTGATGAAATTTGGTGCACCAACATGTTTTGGCCCAAGGACGAACGCCATTAAAAATGGTTCGGATAGGTGAACTTTTTCGACTACTTTCTCTATAACGGCTTATCTAGGCAAAGTCGTTGTATGGATAACCACTGTGTAGAGTATTAATGGCGAGCCCTGAGTCCCTATAGTGTTTTTAATTGTTCGTGTTCGATTTTTTGAAATCATAATAAGGCAAACCTTGAAATTGTTTTCTTCGTCCTTTCTCGAAGGGAATGAAGTGGAGCTTTATATTTGTTAAGCTTTTCTTATCTAGTAAATAAAGTTAAATATTCTTAACCAAATAAATGTAGTTAAATACATTGCTTTACGTAGATTCCTATCGAAGTGTGTACACATGTTTGTATGCTTATGTTCCTTTACTTTTGTGATAGCTAAACAATTAATAATAGAAAATGAAATCATAATAAATTTTGTTATGCTTTAACCCCGACCACACAAGTACGTGATTACGTTTGCAGGCGTCAGTGCACTAGTAATTTAATCATTTTATCTGAGAAGGTGATGAAATGTCAACATAATGTCGCAAATTAATCGAAAATGTCATGAACGAATGTAGATGCAGGAATAATAATGTATGTACTGACTGCGTATGAACGAAACGAATGTCCTGACGGTTAATGTAGAGTAGACAAAACTATGTCGCTTTTTGTGAAAATACTTATACGTATACTGTGTATACTGTGTACTTTGCCGTAGAATTTTAAGTGATGTTTAGAGTTTATATCAAGTTATTATAAAAAATAACTATTCAGATGCAAAGTATAAGCAAAGATATGCATAACTGAACATTTTTCCCCGAATTTATATCCTTTTTATCCTTTAGTTACATTGTTGATTTTTGCTTTATATAAAAATTCAATTAATCAATGAATTTATTTTGTCTGAATATCTTTTAAATTGATGCTTACGATCTTAAAATTTTGTATAGAAATGCAACTTTATTCTGATGTGCTGCTTCACTTATCATATGTATAACGTTTAAAAGAAAACTTTAACATAGGAATTGATTTGCATACCAAAGCATCAACCAGTAGAGTAATGCAAAGGCACTTAAGATGGATGTATGTAAAAAAGAAATGACCAGAAGTGGTGAGTTTGATACAATTATATCGGTTAGTGGTTTGCGAGAGTAGTAAGCAAACAGCTATCAAAATGCATGAAAAAGGCAAAAGTACATAAATGCAATCAAGTGAAGTTTGAATTTATGTTAGAAGAAAGGATATATGGAAAGGATATATTATTTTTCATCGTTAAACCGTCACGTCGTAGGTGTGCTATAATAAATCAACAGTAACTAATGCAGTGATGTTTGTGATCATTTACCATAGCTTGCGATGCGGTTGGATGCTTTCCGTACCTTATGCCATTTGTGATACAAGGTGTATTAAGTAAGCGAACATGTGTTTCACTCACTAGGGCCTATCCCATATTTTATTGTACCGTTCGGATCAAGAGTAATTTTCAGAATCGATTTTTATGGCTAAATTGGTTCGGACCTAGATTCGGACCTAGGGTACTCCCTCTTGCCTTTTAAACTTTGTCGACTTCAATGTTCCGAATAAGTATTCACGAGACTATATTCCCTTGAGAATATATCATTGCCGTATTAATTATTTACGGTATAGTGCTTTTAGTTTGCTATGTAGACTTCACAGCAGGAATTATTACCGCTTTGATCAGTTTACTCATTCTTTAAGCACAAGTAAAAATAAACTGCATCTAGTTACAAGTTGAAAATTCTCGTATGTAATGAACTGTTTTGTCACGCTGAGTAATGTAATTATGACTACTTAAATAATTAAATACGCACTTGAAGGTTAGAATTAGATGTTTTTCTGTATTACTATTGTCGCTATTATTCGTATTTTGCACCTTTCTGTTTGTGGGGGCTTTAGCTTGAAGTTGAAGCGTTCTTCCACTTATTGGTTGAAATTTCCTTAGATAACCAATTAGAAATAAATAAATGAAAACATCTCGATAGGGATTTTAGTAAGTAATAGAACAAAAACGATAAAGAAACTTGTCTGTCTATCGGTCTGCATGTGTGGTATTTTCGTGCACGAGTTCGCGTTTGCGACCACTTCTTGTATAACGCCTTCTTTTCAAAAGTCATCAATTTTTAATATTCCTCGACAAAAGTTACTACTACTTAATTATTAATTCACAAGACTTAATTAAAGTAAAGTGTTTGGAGAGCGGATCGAATGGGCCAACATTTTTGATGATATCTCCTACAGCCGTTTGTAAGGAAACAAAGCCTTGGCGAGGTAACAAGAATTAATTCTAAACATTTTATAATTAAACTCTATTGAAGGTGGTGACTTGGGCTTTTCTTGGGCTATGTTTGGACCTCGTATGTCTATTCTTTGAACTCAATCACATATAAGAATTCTGATGAAAAGCTCGTCTTTATATATACAGAGTCTAACTTTTAATACCTTATGATGAAAGCAAACGAAGTGTAATGAGGTCTTTAAATTTCGATTACATCAAGTCATATTTGCGTTACCTCTCATATAAGGAATACGCGAGTAAAGTATATTATCGTAAGATAACAAGCCATAATTTTCGTGATTTTGTTCGCATAGGGCTTCTAACGGTCGGCCTTGAACAACAATTATGTTTTTATTTATCCTAATTTCGATTTGCTTATATCAGAAAAATCAAAAAGTGGTAAGTGCTGAGTGCCAAGAGTTTCGGTCCTGATCGAGTATAATATTTTTTTCTCATTTGCATTTCTATTTTCCATCGCTAATTGCTGCATTGATTTCTTCTTCCGTTCGCCAAGCACAGGAAAAAGTACATTAAAAGTTAAATATTTTTAAATAGCACATTCACACAAATGAAAAATTTAATTAAAATTCTTGTTCTTCAAGTACATTTTTTTTGTTATCAGTAAGAAAATTAATCGGGTTACTGTCTGTTGTAATAGCTGAAGGAAAGAACATTGAAAAGTTTGAAGTGAAAATAATTTTGTTCAACGTAAAATTCTAAATTGGTTCAACTTCATTACATTGCTATTGCAATTGACAACGGAAGAGAAACAACAACGAAAATATGTTTTTAAATCTCTTTTCTATACTTTTAACAAACTTTTTGTTCATATGTTAAGTACGTTAAGTTGTGCATGATTTTTAAAGAAACTTGTGAATAATGCAATATGGTAAAACTTCTTTTATATAATAACATGATTTTCTTAACAGCAATTTTATATTTATTGTCGTGAATTTTTCAGCACAAGAAGGTATATGTTATGTAAGTTCGAAGACTTTTCTACATTAATGCAACAAAATTGAAATGAAAATTGATGATCACGGTATCCAGTGTAAAAAAGCAATATCTTCCTTCTCTTTCACGATTTATGGTGCAGTAGATCTTTTCCTCTTTCGCCTGATAAAAATCATTTAAGTCTAATTGACTTACCGGAGCTTGAGGAAAGAAGGCACATGCCAGGAATGTCCTTTGTTGATAGAGGGAATGTTTAGGTTGATAGAGGGAGAGGTTAATTCTCCATTTTTGCTCAGTTAATTATCTTTAAACGCTCCATCCCGTTACTATATTTCAATTAGTCTCCCACAATGAGACGTACGATACGAGCTTTTTTTTTGCCATTCTCCTAGGTCTGCGAAAACATCAACAACTTTTACACCGACCTTTTATTTCCTGGTACGGTGACCGCCTTTAAAAAAAAATTTCTAAGCCTGAGCTGAGTTATTAGTTGCCTGTTGTGTACCTATACAGATGTAGTATTATAATGATAATAGTATATATAGGAGGATCAAGATTGAGAAAGCATCCGCTTGTTTGACGCATTGTCTGTCAATTTAATTTCTTAAAATTTTTTTTTTCTTCTGAATTTTCATGCATTGAATTATATTTTTATGTTTATTGACTGTATAGATTAGCTAATGATATTTAATAGATAAGTAAACAAGTAAATAAATTGATATGGCGGTTCCATTCTTTTGCTTATATACATGAGGCCACGCGTAGAATATACGCACAATTCTTCACAGTTCTATCTGCTGTAGTTTTACAATCATAAACAAAAAATCCCGTTCTTAACATTTACAGTTTATACAGTACTAACTGCTGATTAATTTGAAGCGTTTTCTGTAAAAGATCATTGAAAATATTCGTAAGGATTCATTTTAAAGCATCAAGGGTACCAAACCGCAAAAGTTTCCCGATCTCAGAAAAACGATTTAACACAATAGTGTCTCAATTCTTAAACCGATGTAACCAAACCAGCGATTTTCTGTTATGAGTTGATTCGAATGGTTCTGAACTGATTGGCACTAGTACTTACCAATATCAACATATATATATGTTTTGCAATACAAAAGCTTTTGTAATCAGTAATGGAAAGACGCTTTCACTTGCTGATCGTGTAAACATTTCCGAAAAAGTGTTTGTAATTTTTTGAAAAAAATCGGAAGATAAATTTAGCTTTTTCCGCCATATGTCAAAAAAAAGAAATACTTCGAAGTAAGAGCGAAAGACTATGATTTCCTTATTCAAGGAACTTTACAAAATCGATTTTTATTCAAATGTAAAGTGAAGCCTTTGCCTATGCGTTCATTAAGATTTTTTGTATATATGTGTGCTGCGATGATTCCTGAGAAATGAATTAAGAAGTTTGATGGCATAAAACAATTTCTCGCCGCCCTATATTCTCCATTTATAAATGTCCGCCACGCAAGGAATTAGATTACGATAGAATCTAATATATTAGAAGGTTCGAATAGTAGGCCTTTGTAGTCTAAATTCTTCACACAAAATTGATATATGAACTCTTTACTCTGAACAAATTCTGGTTGCAGAATACGGGAAATTAAAAACATTTGGCATAAAAGGAATTATTTTTTGTAGGTGCTTTTATATGGCAGACGGATCAAAGCGTCACTTTCAATCGATTTTGTCCATTTCAATATCGCAGCCAGCAAAACGGTTACAATAGACAGTACACAGACGGGCAGGTGGACAGACGGATGCCTTAAATCGATTCAGAATTTGATGCTGATCAATAATGTATACACTTTTTGAGGTCTCTGAAGATGGGTAACCGAATGGACGAACATGCTTAAATCGCTTCTCTCCTTTCTTATGGCCGTTGCAAATGTTTTGACGAAATGAATATTCGCCGCACGCTTCGGTGATGGGTATAATAATAATATCAATTTATTCTTTTTTTTTACTTTTGTTATGAGCAGCCCTTTGAGTGGACCATTAACATTAATTAATCCCCATAAATCAATAGAAAAGTAATATAAGAACACCTTGAACACGTTACACACAGTCGTATAATATAAATATAACCTGTGTAAGCACAACACTAAACTAACGGCGAACCCGCAATAAAAAAGAAAACGATGGGGATGATGCTGCTGTTGCTTTCGATTTTTCATTTTCATCTTATGCTTCATTATCATCATTAAACTAAACAATGATGTTGGTATTGACTGTATACTAAATACTCTACTCACACAAACATATTAAAACGATTTTAGAGAGTCGTTATTGTTGTTGCCCTTCTTTAAGTGTTTACTTTGAAAAGAGTTTTTGTATCGGATTTTGCCTTAAATTACGTCGCGTATTCATTCGCGTGTCGATTCCAATCTACTAATTACAGCCTTGTGCTCCTGATTATCCCTCAAATCAAGACAACCGTTTATGGTAACATATAAAACCGCCTTCATTCACCTTCCAATGTTGATTTTCGGTCTCATTACAGGAATTCATTGCGAACTGGGAAACGCGTGCAAATTGTTCGAACGTCAAACACATTTGATTTGGACACATTTTTTGTAAAAATACATTTTCGGTTGCCAAGAGTGACATTAAAAGAGTCCTATAAGCGCAGAAAGGAGTGCAGAAGAAAAAAACAAAAAATCCCAATAGTGATGAATGTGAGCAACGTATTCATAAACGAAGATGATTCATTTGATTGATAGTTTGTTGCAATTGTTCTTAAAATTACTGAGAACCTATTGAGCTCTTGCTGGTTATTTTGAGACACTACAAATGAGACGATGCGATTAAGATAGGCTCGTCCTTTGGTAAAAATAACGGGAAAAAAGATATAATTATAGTAACTCGGAAATCCCGTTAGAAATAAGTAATAAGCGGCATAGAAAGATTATTTCCCCTCAGTTAATGAAACTATTACGGTGAGGCAAGATAGGATTCCGGTATTTGTAAATCCGAATAGACTAGATTCTCTAAGTACCACTTAAACGGCTTGCAAAGAACCTATGTTCCAACGCTAAGCGGTCACCAATGCGGAAAATTGAAGTAAAAGAGATAGAAAGATTAAAAGAAATAAGTAACAAAATTATATTCGGCTTTTACCAAATTTTTTACATCCATTACCGATATCCTATCCACGTACATCTATAATCCACATCCATTTATTTGATATCCAAAATTAATTGACGATGCCGAGACGTCCGTATGGAACCAATACACTCAGCTTGTCGCATGCTACTCTTCAAGTCGATATATTTGATACTCAATTGATTATACTGCTATGAAAAAACGACCCCTTTACTTTGCGGGAGCCATCACATTTGTTTCAGGATTTAAAACTGGCCAAGAATTTATTTACCCTATGGGGTTTTTGGAGCTTGCTTTTCTACATTGTAAAGGTCGCCGACTTTTTCCACTTTTATACAGATATTACAGCATCGCCTACAGAGTATATGTTCAAACATTTGTTGATTTATCTGTAGATTACGAATAACGAGAAAAAATCAATTTTTTATTGCTTTTGAAAAAGAGCGTCCTCAATTTACGTGGTGCTGTAGGCGTGTCCTTCAACCTATTGTGCCCCTTTTTCAATACCAGATGCGCTGGCACCAAGTGCACGAACTGCCAATGTCTTTGCAAAATTTGAAGTGGAATGTTTACAACAGACACTGCACAGACGGACAATCGAACGGACGGACATTCTTAAATCGCTTCTTTGCTTCCTCATATATGTATAGAGACAAAAAGAAGGGGATTATTGACACATAAACTAACAGAGTGCTTAAAGCTGAACAAAAGAAGCACCGAATTTTTGTCGCTTTGAAAAAAAAAAACAAAAGCAGTTTGTAGGTTTTCATCCCACACACATACATACTCATACTCACTTGCTAAATGATATATTTTTCACTAACGGTGCTGCTGTACAGTAATACTTTTTTTATTCGTCCATCCGCATTTCGATAGTGCGAAGTATATTACGCGCAATACGTCTGCGAAATACATGACCTGCACGGTTGCAGAGTATAATCTCTAAACTACTACCACATTGCCCAACACGAAATGAAATTCCGCGACTTTCGCCATCACACACATCCATCGTTATATCGTATTTGCTTAATTTACTAAAGTAAGCTTTGTACATATTATATAAACCGCTAGCGCAACATAGGCGTACGCATTGCTGTGGTGGGGTCGTGTTAACGTGTCCCTCTTTCCGCTAGCGTTAAATGCTACCAGTTGAACAAATCAAATTGCAGTCGAAACCAACACGCAAATCATCCGAAGCACCGACATGCTGAAAATTATCCATGCTAACGACATCGACGACAGAACAAACAACACATATGGGATCTTTTCGCACACTCTCTAACAATGGTTATAGTCATTGCTCGTCGCATTCAACATAATTATTGAAGAACGTTAAAACAGCAGCTGACCCAGCGCGCACACGAGACCACACTAAACCTTTGCGTATTTGATTGCGTATGGTAAGCACTGTATCGATATTCGCCAATTCGAGCCATCGTCGGTTCGAAAAATTTATGAAAAAATGTTAATTCATAGACCTCAGAAAGCAAGGCACAGTATTATAAACACATACAATGGTCACTACAATCACCATGAGATATAATTTCATTTACTAAACGCTTTGTGCTGCTACAACACTGCACAGAACAGATAGTCGCGGAGTGGTATATCAATCATTCGTAATGAGTTGACAATTGTGCGCAATTTTGGCAACCTGATTGTCGCAGGTAAATCTTTGCTATGGTAAAGCATCACCGAAGCCATTACATTGGTAAGGATCCTCCGCAATCGCAGGGCTCCACCTTTCATCATAATCGACCTTTTCCACCTTCACCCAGACAAGGATGTGGGAAACCACCTGAATCTTTTTCCATCTTAAATATCCTGTATTACTTCGTTTCATACATACTCTTTACATAACTACTTTTCAAAACAAGGTGTCAGATGGGAAATGGCCGAAAAACAGTTCCATACTAAATTATTTTGATTAATGTCCGTCCGTGGGCCAAAATTTCATCAACATACCTCGAAACTTCCCACCCATAAGTTGAACACAAAATACAACACGAACATACGGATACACAAGTTTAGATCGATTATTCTCAATCGATCAGTACAACGAAACTTGGGCTTATCGTAACTCTTCCTGGATGTTCTATACATCGGCGCTAACTTTATTTACCCCTGCAGCACAATCCGTGTAAGGTATAAAAAATCAATTCCAGGAAAGCAAAAGTAATCCTCTGTTGTTAGTTCTGTGAAGAGTTCTATTAATCAATTTTAAAAGTGTAATCGATTTTAGAAAAATAATTTGAAAATACTCTCTTCCTCCCCTTCTGATTATTCAATCAGACTAAAATAACATGCTGTTACTTTTAACATTAACCATTACCGTCATTAGTACGTATTGTTGTAATATTGTTTAGCAACTCAATATGGTTGTGCGTATATGTGCATGGTGTACGAAAGAAAACAGTTTTTTAAAACCTACAAAGCTTTCCAAAATTTTTGCTCCAATGTGAAATAAATAAACTCCGACGTTTACCTGCAGACATTCGCAGCACAACATACACGAGCAGAAAATGTAATATTTTACTCGTAAATAATGTCCGCGATGATTACACAAACAAAGAATCAAACAATTATAAGTTTTTTTTTCAAGTTTGTGAAACAAAGGTCTTGGCATTGCTTTAAAAGATGAGCCAAAAAAAAAATTTCGTTTGTTAAAACTTGAATCAAGCCATAACGGAGTTTGAAATGCAAAATTGAAAAAAGATTTTTTTGCAAATGCATGTATAAGAAGATAATAGTGACTTTTTTATACCTGAAAATACGTTCCAGTGTCCTTCTACAATGTAGACATGCTTTTCTTTACGATATTTAGAAAACATTTAATAGTTACCGTGGTCGCACTGTCTGTTCCCCAATCTATTCCTTTTTCTTTGACCGTGAAGTATGAATACTTCACAGTGTGTACCCTAAACGCTGAATCAAGTCTACATAATAGCAAAGCAAAAGTCTTGCAGAAATCTATTTGCTTACGCGTTTTTCCATTGGCGCCGTATTTCCGCCTGTCCGTTTAGTCCATCACTTATTGGTCCAATGGTATATTTTACAACTAGAAAGGCAATAGTAATATAAAAGAAAAATTTAACCTTAACTTGCAGTTTGCTTAAGTCCACATATATCGCGTTTAGTACACCTGTCAACATTCATTGTAATTGAAACATACAAGACAACGTTGCAACCTTGAGACAAACTGGTTACCAATGCTTCCATTGCTATAAATTTGTACGGAATAGAAAACTTTTTGCTAAACCACGTAAATGCTCGTTGCGAATCGAACTCTTGCGATGCGCACTCTTAATTCGACATCATGATCTTCAAGTATTAACTACTAGAGAACAAAAAGAATCGCTGTTAAGATATAAAATTACCAATGCTTCCTGATTGCTTAGGTAGATTAATCTCATATATTGGCAGAAAAATGATTCATATATTTTTGAACTGCTACTATTTTCTCTCTGTCGTGTGTGACTGCATTTAGAAGGAAGACAAAAAAAATTTGAATTTTTTTTTCCAACCTATCAAATGAAAATGCCATTATTACAATGATATATGTAATTTAATACTTGAGTATACTTAAACGAATAGTACTTGATAGAGTGTAATTGAAATTAATTTAGAAATGTTATACTATTTATTATTTGCAGTTGATTATAATCAATCAAGTCTAATGAGGACTTTTATATAAAAAAAAAAAAAAAGAAAAAAAAATTAATGAAAACAATACCTTCTCTTCCATAAAAAGCAAAACCAGGAAAATATAAATAAATATTTTCATATTGTTGTTATTTCATCTATGGCTATGGCACTTAATATTCTACTCTAATGTGTTTATAAGAATTGTTTGCACCATAAACAATAAAAAATTGTTTTTCCTTTTTATTATTCTTTCTCAACGTAGCTGATCCACAGATTCACATCATTTCAAACAATTGTAATAATAAAATTTATCTCGATACTAAGGTAAGTTTACTGTGAAGATTTTTATTTCTTTACGGTTCTGACCGCTTACAACGTCCAGAAGTAAGCTCCAGAGACCCCGTAAGGTCTGCATCACATTCTGAATCGATTTAACTACGCGCGTTTTTTCGCCAAAGCATCTGCCCGTATGTCCAACTATTTAGTATCTGTGATAAATATTATCCCTTCCGCAAAATCGAAGAAACTGATTAAAAATTTGTGAAAAAGTTTTAAAATGGCCCAAACCGGTCAAATCACATGCCTACAGCTACCACACGCCTATAAAACGAAAACTGAGGACACCTTTTCCTTGTCCCTTGCTCGCTGCTTACAAACTACAACGATATACATTTCCACAAAGTTATTCTGCAAAACCCACTCAATGTGGGTTCTGCCACGCCCACTCAATGTTATAGAATATGCGAATGAAATATTTTTCCTTTTTTTTCAATTTTTTATAGAATAACGATAATGGAAATACAAGATTCGGTCGTAACCGAATACAATTTTCTTATTTGTTTTATTTCCAAGTATTTTACCAAACCAGCAAATCGCGATAACTTTTTACATAATCTTTATAATATTTCGTTTTGGTTACGAAAATCAATAACAGCCCATCCAACCGCCCGGTGCAGGAGAAGGACTGCCTAACTACTCATTCAGTTCTCCAAGAGTAAAATGTGCTCCAAGCGTAATATATGCAACTCGCAGTTGATGGATTTTTAAGTACTGTCGTCACGCTATCCAGTACTTGATAACCGAAGAATACGTATATGAAAACAGAAAAAAAAAAATAGATTTTGTTTATTCCGTGCGAACCACGACAAGAGAAACGAAAGCTATAGTGGCATCTACCGGCATCTACTTTCTGCTGCTCGAATTATCGTTTGCATGCTATCCATCAATTTGATGGTCGATGACTTTGCAGAAAGCAAAGCTGGCTTGCTCTATCTATCTTAATGATGAGAAGAAAAACCGTAGGTGCACGTTCTGTCTAAAGAAAACCTCCGCGCTGACAATCTCTTAAATCACTTAATGATAAACTTACCCAGATGGAATGGAATTGCAGGGCTTGCCGCAACTTTATTTCTACGGTAAAGAAGAGACCGGTGTGTAGTCCAAATTCTTCCCTTACAGAGCCTGGAATTGGCAGTGTTTTAACGGTTCTACGTTTTTAGTACTTTTCTCGTAATGCAGCAAAAGCAAAGCAAATCAAGTAGGATTCCCAGGTTGATCCAGAAAACATATTATTTAAAAAGTCTATAGCAAGTATCTTTGCATGTTACAAACGATATGATCAATCTAGTATACATTTATCAAATCAAATGCTAAGTGAATTTAAAAACAAAAAACATTATATACTTCACTCTGTATTTGTGAATGTATAAATGTACGAATATATCGAGGCATATACAACTCACTTACGTACGCACATGATTTGCAAAAATGAAAGGAGTAGAATGATGAAGAGAGAAATCCACAATAATGAACTGAAAGTATTTATGTATGGTTTGGGTTTTGTGAAGGCAACATCTTCTTCCGGTGATTTTTGCTTAATAGCGATTTTCGGCATAGAGTGTTATTTATTTTGCAGCTTTTCCGACAAGCGTGAATTAAAACAATTTTAACCACAAGAGTACCAACGAACAAATACTACGCGGCATTGCTGTTCTATAAGCTTTGTTTTTTTCTTTGGCAACCTAAACTTAAACGTCGACTTTGTCGTATACCACACATGTAGAGAAATATAGTCATTAGCTCAATAATTATGCCTAAATTATAACAAAAAATAATCTCCGGCAATGGCTTTATTACTTGGTCCCCTCGAATACGATTAACTCATAAACATGCAAAACGGAAAAATTTTTTAACATAAAAAACCACAAATAAAGAAATTATATACAGTTGTGACCGAATCTCTTTTATCTGTCATCTTAAAAAAAAACGGAGCAACTAAATTTCGTCATTCTATAATGTTGCGTGGGTGTGGATGATTTTTTCTATTTTTGTAAACTAAAAGTAAAAAATTTATATCGCTTGCTCGTTAGAATTTCTGGGCAAAGAACATGCAAAACCAAGATGTACTCGGTCAGCAAAAGGACTCGCCTACTGTTCAATATAAGGACCACTCTTTTTACCGATTTTCAATATCAACTTGCCGGCAGCGACTTCGGTTTACAATTTGACGTTGACTAAGAATAGATAAAATTTGTGGAGTTTCCGACACTTCGTTCGACTCTTCATCGTTCAATGACGCTTATAGAAATTTGCTTTGCCGCAGAGAGTCTTTCTTGCCTACCATTAGAAAGCAAATAAATTTGCATTCGCTTAGACCCAAATAAAAATATTGCAAATTCTTCGAAGATTTTCATCGGTTCTACTTCCATTAGTTATCGTAATAATCAGTTCGCCTGAAATATATTCTATTATCAAAGCTGTTAAAAGATGAGCTGAAAAATTTTAATTTCGAATATCTATAATAGGGAAATTTTAGATATTTCCCTATGCGAAAAAGAAATCACCGAAAATTTCATACGTACACTAGAAACTTGTATACGCTTGCATACGCGAATTTTTCCAAATATTTTTAATTTAAAGTTACTTACCTGTGAGCTCCTTCTATTTTTATTTTTGATTGAAATAATAAGAGCAAAAGTATCCTAATTTGCGAGACTTTCGAAAGTTAACAAAACGGAATGGCGGCGCAAAGAGATGTTAACATAATTCCTATTAGTATTATTTATATATATATATATATATATATATATATATCATGCGGTCTATAATTATTTTTTTATCACAAATATTTTTTGAATCTTTTTCGTTGAATGTTATAAAATTTTAGGTTCGAGTGAATCTTGATTGCACAACGTCTAAATAAAATATTAAACAATCGAGAAATATTTTTATATGTAGTACTTTTCATAGGACAACAGTCCGTATTTCAGATATTCGTGCGCAATTTTTATGCGAGGCAAAGTCTAATTTCTAATATGTTAGGATGAAAACTGGCAAAGTCTAGTTCCTAATCTGATACAAAATATTAATTGTGCGTATGGTTTTTCAGCATAGGATGGGAAGAATGTAGATCTATTTTTTAAAGCGCTGCCCCCATAAAGGTTGTAATGATGTTTTCAAAATCTTATAGCGAAAGTAGACTGAAGAAGAATTCTGTTAAGCAAAATAGTGTACGGGATTTAATAGTCGATTACAACATTTTACATTACAGAATTTGCCTTATTTTACGGAAAGAGTCCTATATTTTTCATATCAGCTGAACTTTCTTAAATCATTTATTAAGTCATTGCATCGACAAGAAAGAGAGAGCTTTGAGTGCAATTATTTTTAAGTCTTGCATATTGAATGAATTTTTCGAACTTCTACGTATTACGTATTTGAAGACGCAATAAATGGCCAAATCATCACATTCGCAGAAAAAAAAAAATTGATTTATTTTTTTCCATTCCATTTATTTGATTCAGATGCCATTCGAGCTCTATCTTACAAGTGAAAGGCATATCTTGTGCAGTCAATGACGAAAAAATATC
>NW_023998416.1:6918562-6999902 GCF_014805625.2 Glossina fuscipes
TTTTCAGCATAGGATGGGAAGAATGTAGATCTATTTTTTAAAGCGCTGCCCCCATAAAGGTTGTAATGATGTTTTCAAAATCTTATAGCGAAAGTATACTGAAGAAGAATTCTGTTAAGCAAAATAGTGTACGGGATTTAATAGTCGATTACAACATTTTACATTACAGAATTTGCCTTATTTTACGGAAGAAGTCCTATATTTTTCATATCAGCTGAACTTTCTTAAATCATTTATTAAGTCATTGCATAGACAAGAAAGAGAGAGCTTTGAGTGCAATTATTTTTAAGTCTTGCATATTGAATGAATTTTTCGAACTTCTACGTATTACGTATTTGAAGACGCAATAAATGGCAAAATCATCACATTCGCAGAAAAAAAAAAATTGATTTATTTTTTCCATTCCATTTATTTGATTCAGATGCCATTCGAGCTCTATCTTACAAGTGAAAGGCATATCTTGTGCAGTCAATGACGAAAAAATATCTCGCCTTTAAGCGTCTACAGCTTGTTTATCTCATTTCGTTTGTCGATTTCTGAAAAACTTACAAAAAGAAAAAAACGAAAAAAAAACTACAAGAGCAAGTAAAATTCAATGCTTACGTTAAGTTACGTTTAGCATATTGTTCAATATTTTCTCTTATGGGAAAAAAAACAAAAAACAATCATTAGAAGAAAAATAACTTTTTTTCCTGTCTTTCTGGGTTAACAGTATTCGATCAAATGTATATAAATGAGTACTTGTATTGAACAAATGCCAAGTTTAAGTAAACATCACAAAAATAGACATAAAACTGAAAAGAATTAAAATTCTCTAGTTCACAATAATGCACTTACTATGCTTTTTCAGAATGAAGTATTGTTCAATTTCTTCTTTCATTTTCTTTTTGTTCCTTTGAAACTATGTCAATTATTGCAAAAGGAAAATTATCACAACTCTGGTACCTTGCTTAAGCATATTTATTATTCTACAAGAGAACAATTAAAATTTTACTTGAATTTCTCGATACATAACGATATACGAAACATTTATAAAATGTACTACATATATATTACATGCAATATAAATACAAGTTTAAATTTCTCTATTTCTCTCTTATTTCGATGACTCTTAATATTTACAGTTGTAATCTATAGAAATTTTCATCAACTTACGCTTTGTATCTTGAAAGAGATTTTCATTAAGTTGAGTGAAAACACTTCTTTATGTGTACGATTTGGACCGATAAAGCCTTAAGTTACAATTCTTTCTATTTTAAGCTAGAACTAAACTTCTATAATAGCCTGAAAGGGGAGAATGAAAGGAAAAGGAAAAAGGAGGAAAGTATATCTATATGTAAAGATATTGAAGAGCTTTACAAGCTCTAATATAAATAAATGTTTAATAATGTTTTAATGTTTAGAATAGAAAAGCATATCAAAATCAGTTTGATCTAAATAGCACACAACTACATGGACTGGCTATTAAAGTAATACAAGTTTTCATGTAACTACTTTGCCAGTCACTCTCACTTTGTTACTTTGTAAGTCACTTCATTTCTCTTCATTTATACCCATGAATATACATTTAAACAAAAACTAGAAAACAAATTTTACATAAACTTACTTATCTACATTCAACATAACAACTACCCGTTAAACAATATGCGTATCGTATAAGAAAGTTATATTCACCTTGAAGCAAACCTTAAGTACACTTCATACCAAGAAAATGAAAAAAAAAAAAAATAAATAAAAATCTATCTGCAATTTTTTTGCATACTGCCGTCAAAATAAAATCTTTAAAGATATATTAAAGCGATATCTGCTAAGGGCCGTTAGTTATAAACACCAGCGAAAGGCAGGGAAATTATTCGTTTTGTCGTTTGTTTGCAACACCCAAAAGGATGCTTCAACGACCTATATGGTGCATATAACTTTAGTGATAAGTCCGTCTATCCATCCTATGTAATTCCAAAGTCTGCTATAGCAAATATGCAAAATTGGTCAACGGTTGTGGCTACAATGTATCATAAAATGAGACCAAAATCTCTTCTTTCAGATCTTGTTCCCCATTATTTATAAAGTCAATATTCAAGAAAAAGAGATAAAAATCAATTACGTCCATCCATTTTATTACGCATGATCCAAACTTAGTTCTTATCGTTTTTCACTTTCTTTTTAAAGCAAAACGCGGTGGGTATAAAAGATTCAGTCACAGCCGAATATAATTTTCTTACTTGTTATTCATAAGAATGCTTCAAAATGTTGCTTTTTAAGACTTTCCAAGCTCTGTTTATTGGAACATTAGACTTCCATCTTTTGCTGATCAGCGAGTGTTACACGTTTATGGTTTTATGCAACACCTGCAGTAACTTCAGAAAGGCACCATTTGATATTCTCTATCAGTCGAGCCAAATAATGACTGAGACAGTCAATCTGAATCGATTTAAGCCTGATATCGGCTCAAGCTAAAATGCACAACATTTGACAATTTGACAAATTTTGAGCCAAAGAGTAAACCTAAGGGAAATGAACCATTTTCGCGATAATATCTCATATATAACGCCATTTCATACCAGGTTTCTGTGACGAAAACCTTGCTATTTTATCATTTCTTAACGAAAATCCCTGAAAAGCATTCTTTCGATGCACTTAATGAATGCAAAATATTTGTATGGGATTGAGACCCTTTGTATCCTTATGAACGGTCTCACGACAGACAAGTTTCTGCATAGTCAGAGGGCTTAATTTTTAGTTCGATTTAGAAGAACACGTTACACTCTGTGCTTTTGCTTGCTTTTGGCGCCTTTCCTGATGGTTCCATGTATTACTAGAAAAGACTTTGTTACGCTTTGTTACTTTGTTGTTTGTGCAGCTTCGTTAATTTCATTTTAAATTGTACTTGATGTGAAGTAAAAGCCTTCCTCTCTTACTGCACAGTTCTCAAATTGCAAACACATGTAAACTGACAACTTTCCCCGTGTATTGGTGTATTTATCTACTCCACTTGCCACCGTTCGTCACATTTGCCTTACAATAGGTCTCAATCTCAAAAGTGTTTCATTGAGGCAATTTTGAGCAGAAAAGCACATCAGAATGAACCAACATTGACAGATCATTTATTACGCTTTTGATCTTTTCGTTGCGATGAAAAAAAAAACCTATGATGCGTGTTTAACGTGGTAGGTACCATTTCATAATTTAATCATTTCTTAACGCTGGATTTGAAAAGATAGATTACCTTGCATAAAACACAGAAAAAATGCCTGATTTGCTAATAAAGTTATTATTATAAGTTCCAAGATTTTTTCAAGTATATTCTGACAATTTGTTGTTGTTACCGTATGTACGTGGAGATTTACTTCTGGCGGTATTATTTTTTTTTTTTTGCTTTTGTAAATATTATTTTCATTTCCTTTTGCCAATTTTTCTTTTTCTGGTTTTCCATTTTTTTCGTTTTTCTGTTTGATAAAAGTCAAATGAGATTTTCTTTTGTATACTTTTTTACTTAGAGCTTGTGCAGTTTCAAATGCTTGGCTTGAATAGAGAATCTTTTGTCATTCATTCTAATATAATAGCATAAATGTAATTTTTTTCTTTTTATTGGCGTATTTGTAGAACTTTGGGCGGGCTTTGGAATACTTCCGCAATAAAGAAAAAAATATATTAAATCGTAATTTTACAATGGTTGTCGCAGTATGAAAATGTTCGAATTTTGTCAATTCTTAGTAAATTGTATACAACCTTCGGATAGGCGGATATTTTCTTATTTAATTTGCATAAACGTCTTTTTTATTTAATCTGCAATAAATGAAAAATCTCATGTCGATTAACATGAACTGAGCCATCTCTGGTTACCCCATGATACTAATTTTCTTCTTCTTCTAATCTGTTATTAATTCGTGCAAAACAAAGGACTATTGTTCACGAAAAAGAATATAATGCAACTATATCTGGGAAAAATACTTTTACATAATCTGCTTTGCGCTCCATGGACTGGTGCCAGCATGGCTCAAAAGCTTTAATATTCATTTATGGTGAGAACCGACAACCTTCTCAACATATCCATTAAACATAGACCCATGTTTTCATTATTAGCAAATCTGTTGACGTCGAGCCACATTTTCAAGTCTGGAAGAAAAAAACGACGAATTGAATTGAAGGCTTGAACAGGCTATTCAAAATTTAACTTTTTGATTTTGGGCACCGCGATAACACTTTGCCTTGGCGTCCCTCTTTGGCAATCCGAAAATCTTTGTTTAAACTCATCCACCCAATACGTTATTGTTACGAGGTAAGAGACATAAGTATAAAGACATAAATATAAAATATTCCCGTCTTTTACCTACTGGTTGAGAACTCTCATTATTGAAAGCTTTCAAAGAAAAGACAAAGTGATGCGTTAAAATTTTAAATTTACATTGTAGGGGTTCTGACAGTTTCGCATGCGTTGTTTGTCAACGTGGTACTCCTGGGAAAAACGCAATCTTTTTGTGAGACTTAAAGATAGAACTTGCCGAGGGAGAAGTACGTAGCAATTTGCGGGATCCCTGATGGAAATACACACATTTTCCCACCGTCAATATAATCATCACACAATGCTATAATGTATATGTATATATATAAACATATAAGCAATATAATTCTCTAATTTAATTTTTATTTTTTCTTACATTCTTTTCTTTTCTGCTCCTGATTAACAAGAAATTCTGCAATGGGAATAGAAATCACACATTCTGTAAACTCGCAAAAACAATATAAATTTCACATAGATGATAGACGTCAACAATTGTTCTGTTTGTTAATTATCTGTGTTTGTGGTTCTATTTGTGTTTTGCATGTTTATTGAGTCGTATTTATATTAATTTAATTGATTTCAATTATACTCAAAGCACATAAACAGAGTTTTTCTCATATACCTTTTTAATTACAAGTTGTTGGTACTTATTTCGACGAGAGTTATAACAAAATTAAATTTTTGACTCAATGAATTCAATGACAAAGAAAAGAATATAATCTAAAAGAAAATCGAAATCGAAATAAATTTGAAATAAATTTCTAGTACGCTTGCAAGGTAGCAAGCACACTGCACGCACTAGAATTGGAATAAATTGCAACAAATGCATAAGAGATTTTTTTATTTTTCGAAGTGTCTCTTTACTTGCAATCTATATGCAATTAAGCATTTAGCAAATGATTTCACAGCTAAATAAGGAAAACAGTCGTTTAACACAATAGTTGGATTATAGCGAATTTAACAAATGTATTTATTTTATTTTCGCCTTCAGGTATTGAGCTCATATTACATTAAAAACATCAGTATTGTGTGGTGTTTTTCAATCTTCTTACTTCATAACTATCATCTTATAAGTTAATAGTTAAAGATGTTAGATTGCAGGCTTAATCTGTTTAAGTAATTACTGCTACAGCGAATTCTTTCATCTTTGAATTACTGAATGTATTAGAATTGCTGAATGTATCCAATAAGTGCTCATAGTGTCTTCGGAATGGTTTTGTAGAGTAAAACTTTGCTGTTCATGTTAAGCTTGGGTATCGGCCCTGGAAGAATGGCTAAGGATTGAGAGGGTAACTCTACCTTATTAAGATAATGTGGGTACATTACAGTGCAAAGAAAGAAGGGAAAATATCACTTCATCCTGGTCAGTGCAGTGCAATTGTGAAGATTTTGCTTTTAGATGCGTGTGTGTGTTTTTTATGACTTGGTCGCAACAAGAAAATCATAAAAATCAAGAATTTTTAAGAGAATTATTGAAAAAAGATCACATGATGTGTTTTATCTAAGAATTATATAAAGAAAGCTATGAGAGCATACAATGACTTATAAAACATAGGTATTAAGCTTTAACCGAGTGACTACCGCCTAAAGCTTTAATCAAATTTCTTATATAAAATTATATTAACTATGTAAGAACTCTTTTGTTAAATATTAATTCGATTTGTTGAAATAAACGTGTTGTAGATTGAATAATAAATGACAACTACAAACACACAAACATATATTGATTTACTTCTTATAATACGAGTAAAACGTCTTTTCCTAGTATTAAGTAAAAATTAATCCTAGATATAAAGAAACGAAGATTTGTTCTTTGCGTTTCCTTTCTAATTAAAGTAATAAATGGTGCCATTGACTCGCCTTCATTACTTGGTGAAATAAGTTTTAATGTCCCTAACCGCTTCTCCAGGCACTTTATCTTGGTTAAGCTTAGTCAGTGTAAGTTTAATTATGAGCTGTTCAATCCGCTCAGAGTCGTTTGCAAGAACCTAAATGACGTCTACCACTTACTCTCGTTATCGGACTCTTCAAAGTCCATTAAAGCAACATTGCTTAATACGCGCGATTTACCTATGTCGTATTCAAATTAGCTTTTATCCTAAAGAATCGTTACTTTTCGAAAATGAATTATTGTCAATTTATTATCGGTTGCCAGGCTTATGCATGTTTGTGATGGCTTAGGGGTTCATTTGCAATTTGGTCCTGTACCGGTTGTAAGTGTGTCCCTATGCTGATAGTGTACATGCTTTTTTTTCTTTTTTCTTTTTTTTTCTTCTTATTGGTTTTATTATGCTTATACTCAATTTTATTGTTAATGAATATAAGTTTTGCATTAAGAGCCAAATGAACTCGACTGTTATTTGTTTAGTTGAGTTTCTAGTATAAGTGGAATAAATAAATAAATAAATAAATATTATATGAGTACTAAGCACTTTACTTTGAACACAAGTATATAGTAGATAAAGTAATTTTTCATACGCATAAATGTTATTTTGGTGTATCCCGTAAAGTTATGCGCTTGTGACAACGTAATTCAGATTAGAGTAATAGAAAAGGAAAACCACTTAACAAATTAAATAAATTAAATAAGTAAATTAAATAAGTAGCAAAGTGTAACAGTTAGTTGAAGTCGAACAATTATTTCTAAATGTTACATGTTATATATAAAAGGAAATAAAGAGAGAATAGTTTAGTTCTTCTAAATACGTAATAACTAATTAATAAGTCCGATAACTAAGTTGAAAACATATAACTGTTAGATTGATTCGCCTTCTTAGTCATTTTTCCAATAAACGTAGGCAAACATATCTGCGGACACCGCATTGTATGCGTAATTTATCTCAAATACGTAAAGTCCACGCTTCAGTGGAGCAATAGCAACCACAATTTCGTTCGATTCGCCCCTTTACTAATGGATGTAATGTATATCGTTGTCAATAATTAATTAAAGTTAAAAACGTTAAGGATTATTTACCGACAAGAAATCTTGAGCCGATCTCATTATTTTTAAAACATTGTTATTAGATTTTTATTAATTATTATTATTATTTGAAATTTAAACAAATTGGAACATGACAGTCGGCGAATGCCAACTATCTTATGCCCTACATCTCTTCATCAAAAATAATTCGCAATTTCTTTCCGTGATAAAATTGCACCTTATTTCCATGTGTATATTTTATTCAAGTCCTATAGTCCTTCATGGAACAGAGCCCCAAACGTAAACCGATGAGGACTCAATTAAGAAAAATTAATCTTCTTGTCAAAGAACTTATTATTATACCCACCACTGAAGGACGGGCGTATATTCATGTTGTCTTCTTCGTAATGTTTGTAGCACGCAAAAGGAAGCTTCAGAGACCCTATAAATTATATATATTCTTGATCAGCCTGAAATTCTGAATTGATTTAGCCGTGTCTGTCCGTCTATGCGCTGTGTGTTGTTGGCACTCTCCTGGTCGCAAAGGTGAAGATATCGACTTGATATCTGTTACAGCAACAAAAGTTGTTGCACGCAGGTCGGTATTGAAAATGGGCCAAGCTGTTCCGAACAGAAGCCCGCAGTGGAGCATAAGCTGAAGAGAAGTGCGTTTTTCTTAACAAAAACTCATCACTCCACTCTTTGGGCTATGTCCACACAAAGTGATTAAATTTTTATATTTTCACTTTTTAAGGTTTGGTGCTTATTTATCATAAGGCAAGCAAGGCAGAATGTTTAAATCTAGTTTGTAAAGGATTGATTCTAAAACGAGACGGTGAACAAAGCGATTAATTTTTTCTTAATAATACCAGCGATATGGGTTTATTAGTCAATCTCCCTAATAAACGTAAGCAAAACATATATAACATGTAGCGTATGCGCAGCCTACGAATAAAGTTTATTGCTTTAGTACTAAAGATAAATAGACTTTGTCTACATTTTACCTTTTATCAAAGTTTAAATCGTGTCATTGAAAGGATTATTTTTCAACCAAAAATATTAACCCGATTAAAACATGATATGTCAAAATGGCTCAATTAAATTTACAAATTTATTGTTATCAAACCAAAAATTGAGGTTTACAACACTGATAATAAATAATTATTACTTGAAAAATATAATTTTAATTTAATAAGACTTACGCTCTATGTTAACAATAATTTAGCAAAATCTTCTTTAATCAAGACAATGGAGTATACGATCGAAAAATGAAACAATTTCAACCGTATGCATACTTAATTATCAGTGCAATGTGTTACATTTGCTTTTAAATAAACCAAAGTTAAACTTAACACTTAATTAATTCCTATACGGTTGAGTGTTTAATTGGAAAATGAAATTAAAACAAAAACGTTCACTCATGTAAAAACAATCTGTTGACAATTTCAAATTTTGTTTGTTCAACTCTTTTTGAAATTTAAAAAGTAAAGATTTTTAAATTATTTTTTATTGAAATTTTATATTTTTGTTAAAAATATTTATCAAATGAAAACAGACTTTTCAAATCAACTTATACTGATTCTGTCTCATTGTAATCACTGTAAATGTACTATTTTTCAGGAAATTTTGATTCCATTTAAACAGAGCTCTCTGTCTGTCCATATATCGATTGTTGTCGAAAATTGAAATTAAACAGAAGCACTACATAAAAATGTGAAAATGTTCCCAGTCGAGTACCATCCATTGAGCTAACAAACGTATTCAATTCGACCGTATGTCTACTAAAAAGACACATCTACGTAAAAAGTAGTCGTTGCGGTTATATAAACCTAGTAATGTGCTTTAAATACCTACTAAATTATATACAGACACCCAACTCTTTTTTGGAACGATCCTTAGAAATCAATGGAAAAACAAATTGTGTAAAAAAATACATGCGACATATGGTGAATTTGCTGATATGTTTTACAACTATAAAGAATCGTGTAAGATGAAAAAACTCTACATATTTTTTCGAAAAATCGCTCAAAAAAAAAAAATTAAATTTCTGTCAAATTTTTGTAGAACAACAACCATTCACTTTTATAACAAGAAACTAATTACAATTAGTATGCAGTGAAAATTCGGCCCGTACGTAAATCCATAAAAAATGTTATCACCAGTGGATACGTTCAGTACATCTAGCACATTGTCGGATTTGATTCAAATCCAGAATTTCGTAGCATGTACTAACACATGTGCGGGCAAGAACCGATTGACTTGTAATCACAGTATTCCCTTAGCTGCATTTTGCTGCTGTATACATATGTTTCCGTGGGACACAGTTAAAATTGGAATTAAAAAAAAATCTTTTTTTTTTTTGTATTTGTGCTATAACAAAAAATGTGTGTAAAAAATGTCTATTCGCTGTCATTGATAAACCATGTTATATGAAAATCGTGTAAAAAAAACCGTGTAAAAAAGGGTTAGGTGGACATATATTAGCATTAGATTCTGAACAAGTTTAAGCATATCTACGTAGTCCTCTTAAGTTTACCCTGTCAAATGGAAAACATAAATATCGTAGCTTGTAGGAACGAGAAAGAGTGTGAGACACCAATCAAGCTTCCTATAAAGTTCTTGGAGATGAATTTAATAAAGAACATGATTGATTCATACTTGATTGTTTGTTTTCTACAAAAATCGGACCATGGACCGAAATTTGCATTGCCTGCTGGCTAATAGCCATAGATCAAGTTTGGAAACGACAAGAAAACTCTACTAGAGCAGCAACAAAATATTATTAATACCTAACTAGAGATACATATAAATTTTGGGTGCGAAAATTGCCTTCCATATGTGTACCTTTCCGGTTCATGACCATACCGAGATTATTAAAAAAACGATTTCAAACATCGACATGAAAATCATAAAAAAAAATTTTATAAAAATTTCTCCTCTCTTAATGCGAGTTACCGTAGAAAGCAATAGCTTCTAAGCCAAACATAGCTATGCATGTATGATTATTGTTTGGCTATTCTGTTTAAAAGTTTTTTTTTTTTTAAAGAAACACAATCTCAAATTTGAATGTTGAACATATATTGTTTTCCCCCGGAGGACAATTTAGTTTTGCTTATTAAACATGTTCTCCTTAGTGCTAAGAAAACCTGAACTAGTATTTTATTTATCTTAAAGCGCAGAACATACAAAAATCAAATAACAAATAAGCAAGAGCGAAAGGAAAGCCATATCCGTTTCTGTCGCATACACCATATGTGGTGGAGGCGCATATTAACCCTTTTGGACTCGAGAGCTCCGCTACGGAGGCATTGGAAATAATTTGCAGTTCTTAACATAAAAACAAAAACAAATCGTGAAAACTAGTGTTCGGGTGTTTCGCTGTTCGTGACAAATGACGGTCGCGGCTCGTGGATTGTAATACGAATGAAAAAAAACTTCGAGTGCAAAGGGTTAAGTTCGACCAGATGTATAAAACAGCGCAGGGGGCTTGAGGTAGATCCGTTTTTTCTTTTTTTTTTTTTTGTAATGAACAATTCAAAATCACTTTTTTCTTGTCTGTCCGTCCTCTATCTTGTCCGTCTATCCGCCTTGTTTTCTTGGACGAACGCTATTGAAAACATATCGCACCGGTCCACATTTTCGATCGCATCCCACGTAACACGTTATTGTGAAAACTCATTATATGAATAGCTCTAGGTTGGTGTACAGTATTTAGTGGTGTTTTTACTTGTTTGATAATCGAATGAGTGTGTACATGGAGCTAACAACCAGCAAAGAACTAGAAAGTTTACTTTGCAAATTGGTTTTGCGAAATATTTAATTTTCATAGGTCAGCTTCAAGCTAATTGTATTCTAATTAGTAAAGCGTGTATAGATAATCAACTGCAGGATTAAAGAATTTGCACTGTAAAGCAGAGACATATTAAAATTGAAATCACTGTCTGATGCTATTTTCAGTAATCGATGATAAAATTTAACGTTTCCTAAGCAATGTGTGTTAAAAGACACTTAGCATTGTGGATGTAACGACAATAGTTCTTGTAGAGATTTGCCTTAGATTATTTGCCTGGTTACTTAAAATTCATTTATTTTTGTATTACTGAGATTGCAGTTTACCCCAAATAGTTTTATACCCATCACCAAAGGATGAGGCGTATATTCATTTTGTGAAAACGTTTGCAATGCCAAGAAGGAAACTTCAGAGACCGCACAATGTTATATGTTCTTAACCAGCAGCAAATTCTCAATGGAGTTAAGTGTGTCCCTCTGCCCGTCTGTGTGACTTTTGTTGCAAACATTCTCTCAAGCCATCGACTTTAAGTGTGCGAGAAACATTAGAGTTTTTTGCACGCCGCTTGATATTGAAAATGGGCCAAAACGGTCAAAGGACACGCCTACATTACCACGTAAAGTGAGATTGCTTTGTGCTATGACAAATAAGATAGGTCAGGAAACCTATTAAGTAAAGCGGTTTATGATAACTATGGATTTGAAAGAATTAATTTGTATTTATTTTATATTTGCTGCGCGAACAGCATGCACATGTGCATCGCTGTTGCGTGATAGTGCAACAAGTAATATTTTATTTCACACGTACGTCCTAGTAAAGTTGTAGAGATATGTGATACTACGCATATAGCGTATTACAGTAAAAAGGAGAAAATTTCGTTTATGTTAATGAAAAGTGAATTTGTGCTTACGATGGCTTTCTCTGCGTTCAAGCTAGCGTGGTGAAAAGAGTAGTTCAGCAATGCTTTGCATTACATAATAAAAACAATGTCTCGCAAACAAAACAAATAGTTCAAAACCATGAAGAAGGTCGCGTCTTAGCAAAGAATGTTTTATTGTCTCTTTAATTTGATGAAATTATAATGAAATGGAGAAAAACCAGATTTAAAAATTTTTTATTTAGCTCTCTTCTATCCTTGTGGTGCGTACGTGTTTATTTTTAGTAGATATTGCTGCACCTAAACATTGCTTGATTTGTTAAAACAACTAGAGTGTCGGTAAATAAAATAAGAAGAACTTTTGCAAACGTAGCGTTGTCAGGCTGATCGAATCAGTACTTGTCGTTCGCAGCTAATTTCGGTTTTGACCAAGTGGGCTTTGCCAATTGACAAGATAGTCAAATTTAATATATGCCGGCTGACCTATTTGAACTTCGACTACGCTACTGATTCCACAACATTCCTCAGACGCTGCCGTCACAGTTATAAGCATAAACCACACAAAATGTATGTAAGACAACTTAAAACACCTTCTGGGCAAACACTAGATCCAATTTGAAAGCATTTAGAAAACATCACGAACACTTGACTTCCGCAAGAAAATATTCATATTGCGAAATACGTTGCTTACCATCTTAAAGCAAATTGTAAACAAAGCCTTTGTTTTCTATTCAGGATTGTATCCTTCATAATTTTTATAAGACATGGGAAAAACAAACACATTGTTGCTTAGAGACACAGAGTTACGTTCAGTTTACGCTGCAGTGTGGGCGTTGACTAATTTAGCCCTTTTCAATACCAACTTGCTTGCAACGACTTCTAATGCTTCTGCCAAATCTTAAGTCGGTACCTTAACAAATGTAACAAGGGAAGTAGCAACAACACGGACCACACAAAAACACAGGCAAACAAACAAACAGACACATGTACATGTCTTCTGAATTTCACATTGATCAAGATTATAAAGACTTTACGGGTTGTCTGTAGCTGCCTTTTAGGTGTTGCGCTAACATTATTACAAGATGACTACGTACCCATTCTCCAGTATGGGTGTAAAAAAGGTAGGGTGCTCACTACTTAAAATGATAAGCTATTTCTGATTGGGTCTACCATTAACGAAATCAAAACATGTATTTTTACCGACTTTCGGATAGAAATTTTCTCCAAGTTTCAGGTCAATAACAAACATATTCTGTAGGAAGTAAGAATTTATCTCTATTCCTTGCAATGATAATATCATCCAAAAAATGTTTTAGAGGGGAAAATGAATATTCGCTGTTCAGTACGCAATTTGTTGGATTTTTCATAAAACATAAACGCAAGCATAAACATATGTGAATGAAAATCAATATTTTTTGCTTATGCATACGCTGTACACCGCTCACTATTTCATAAAATCTGACTGCACCGTTTTTAAATTTAAAAGCATGTCACTGCGTCATTGCTGCAGTAAATACATATAAGGTGAAGCTTTATTACGTTTTTATCTTCTTATTTTATAAAATAAATAAATAAATAAATAAATAGATTATTTTTCGATACCTGTCACTACATAAAACGTTTACAATGTCACAAGCACTTAATTGTTTATACATATATTGCAACAATAAATGAAGCTATTTGAGGACATGATTGCCTGTGAAATTTTAACACCCTTATGGAATATATATGAAATTTTTATTGTGAAATATTGTTAATTACAAAAGAAATCTTCTTTGTGAAATGAGAAAAAAATTATATTCGGCTTAAATAGACTTACTTTTCTTAGTCAACGAGATAAAATACGAGAAAAGTGCCTTTTAAATTAATCAATGTCATTGAGCAGTTTTCACTGTCACATAGCAAATATAGCTTATTTTCTTCTTTTTTAGTTCCCTATGCTGATACACTTTTTAGGCGAAGCTTTATAGAACTGAACATTGACACGTCGTCCGCATTATTTTACACTTCTAAAAATTGTAACAGTCCCTTGCGAAACAAGAAATTAAATATGTCCTTCTCAAAACAGCCTGGATAAATTATAGATCTGGAATATATATAAAACTTTTGCTGTTTTATATATTTGAGACAAGACAATTATTCGTTTGTGGGACTATATTGTGTGAGGCTAAAATCACAAGAAAAAAACTTTGCGAAATTGACGAAAATTAATATATTATTACGTAAACCGATCTAGATGATTTTACGTTTCTATCCAACTCCTCTGGAGATTAAGTTCATATTATGAATGGTTTTATTTACAATTCTTAAGAACATGTACTTAAAAATTATTCATAGGAATTTACATTTACAAAGTTTAAATGCTCCTTCCGTCCTCCCCTGTTCGAAAATGACAATAAAACTCGCTCGAACCGACTGACTTTGCCGACCGCCATTACTTTGCATATAAACGCTTTTACAAGGACGTTACCTATGCCAAATTTCATTGTCATATTTTCACGCTAATCCCTTTTTACCCGTCCCCCCGAATGATTCGTCGAATCGTTTCTAATGTTTTTACCTGTCACCAGATGCGTCAGCAAATAAATCATCATCAACCTGCATTTGGTTTTACCATAATAATTGGTCCAATATAAAATTTAATAGGCAGTGGCTGATGTTGCGATAAATTTGTAAGTATCAGAAAAACCACCCCATTTTGCTTACGGTATGAGATAATCAGGTGAAACGGACGATTACTAATGTGATCAAACCAGTTTAAATTTTCTAATCAGTAAAGACTTAGGACCATGTTTCCATCTTTCTGTCACAACGATTCTCTTCTGCCCGTAATTAGACTCTGAATCGTCCATTCGTTTGTAGACGAAAATTTAATTTATTACATACGAAAAGCCAAGATATATTTTGAATAGATTTAATCGTCCATTATTTTTCAACTTTTTCAATTCTCAAATATTGAAAATTGAGATAGAATTTTAGTGTTTACCTGTCTGTCTGTCTGTCTGGTTTTCTTGTGTTTCACTTACAGGTCTCAATTTTTGATATATTTTAACGAAATTTAGCCCATCTAAGTATTTTGACCCCTAGGACGAACGTTATTGAAAATGATCCCGATTGCATCACTTCCCATATAACAACTTACTTTGAAAAGTCATTATTTGAATAATTGCATTAAGCGAAACCCTGTAAGGAATTTAATGGTGAACCGTGTCCCGCTCTAGCGTTTTTACTTGCTATTATTTAATATTGTTTATGCGAGTAAACAGAAAATCACAACAGCAACAACATGTACGCACACACATAGTAACTTATTTACAATTCTGAAAAATTCATGTTTGTATAAGAATACATGTAAATAGTTATGCATTCATTGCTTTGTCAATTGAGATAAAAACAAATATTTCCCTTCAATATCAATTTAATTATCGTATATATATGTTAAACAATTTCCGATAAAATATTTTTTCTCGTCGCACAATCTCTGTCATTGTGAATAATTCACTTTGACTAAATTAAACAGTAAATTTTTCGAGCAATGTAGTTACAACATAGTTATACAAACAGATAATATAAACAAAAAAAATTAAATTATCTGACGCAAATAATTGAACGTTTATTACAATGATTGCCGTGAGCTAAATTGGACATCACGGGTAGAAATATAACTCAAAGAACGTAGGAGGTTCACGGTCAGAAAAAATATATTCTAACAGTAAACATGGGCGTCCTCCGCTTAACGCGGCACGGTCCCAATGCAATACGATCTCAGATAATCGAATATGTGTTCTGATGGGTTTTTCTCAATTGATTTTTGCTTTTACATATATAATAAAAGTGTATAATATCTCGGTCAGCCACAAATTCTCAATCGATTTAAGCGTTTCCATCTGCCAGTCTGTCCGCCTGTATAATGTTTGGTGTAAACATTCTGCAGTTAGCGAATATGAAGATATCGCCCACAAATTTGCAAAAGAATTTGAAAGTTTCGAAGAAAACGCCTACGACGCCCACACGTCTAAGCGACAAAAACCTTTATTTTGAAAATAGAAAAAATCAACTGCGCCCACTCTGCACTACAGATCATGAAAATTTAGTTCATTTACTTTTTCTGTCTTTTTAGGATGACGGTGATGGGTATGAAAGATCCGTTCACGACCGAATATAATTTTCTCACTTATTTATACCATTGTCCCAGCAATTAAAATTAAATTTCTTTTCTCTTATGTCTCATGTATTTTATAGTTTGTTGTAAAGCAGAAAAGGATCCCACCCGGCGATATCATACCTGTGAATATCCATTCATAAAAAAAGATATAACTGTCTCTAGTTTAAATCCATACAATTTTGAGGTTTATACAATAACAATAATAATAAATGGATGATAGGGATCGACGGAAGAAAACTCCTCATAAAGGGCTTTAACAAGTAGTATTTCACAACACCTTAGAGAAAATTGATTTTATACGATGGAGATGGAACGCATAAGAAATGTCCCGCTTGGAAAATATGTCAACGCTTTAAAGAAAACTTTTCTACATGCAATAATTATTAATATTATAATTTATTTAGATCGATTAACTAAATTCTTAAGCTAAAAGAAAAAACATTGAATATCATCGACTTAGGTTATCGGCTTGATTTTGGAAAATATGTAGAGGAAAAATTGTATTATCCTCTGCTTACTGGGCTACTCAGGCGGATAAATTTTAAAACATTTTAAATAACATTTTAATAAATTTCGATTCACTTTAAACCTGGATATAATTTCAAAATTCAATATGACTCGTAGCAGTCCAAAAAGCACATCAAAAACGCTTTCGTCGCTTGAAGATATCAGAGTTGGAGTATTTTTTGTTACTTCGTAAGTCTTTGCGACAGTCCCTTCTTGATCAGGTGCTTGCAAATGTCACCATAGCCAGATACGTACGATCGCGGGTTGTGTTGCAATTTCGAACTACTTTCGAAATCGCAGTCCACTTCAGGAAAGTGCTTCTCCAGTTGACTGCAAAGCTCAATCACTGCATATATATATATATTCTGCGGTGTTTTTCTTAATCATTTCGATAAGATAACTATCGTGGAAAGTGTCAAATCCTTCCAGAATTTGGAGACATATGCATAAAAAAACTTTCACAAAAATGGCATAAAAACACCGCACGAAAACAGATTAAACTGCATAGAAACGATTAAGCCATTCGATTTAGAAATCTTTTTTATACTCTATTTTGCCTTTTGAACCTTCCTACTATTTCCAAAAATTCTGAAACAATATAAGGTTGTTTGTCGAAAAAATCCGTTGCATCCTGCTACAATTAGACTTACATTTATTAATTGTTAGATGTGAGGAATTTAAAAATAATTCCTTGGTGAACCTTGGCAAACGGATATCTATTCTAACTTATCTCTTTATGTCTTTCACACGTCGCATATGTTTCCCTAACCGTTTTGTTGTCTGCTTACTTGTGTATATATTGCTTTAGGTTAGCAGTTCATACTTATGCCCTCAAATTGCAAACACTTTTACGCCCACATATATCCAAGTTTCTAACACTTACAATTTGGTTGCAAATTGCTTTCCATTAATTTTTAGACAAGAAGAAATTGAAATCAGTTATCAAGGTCATAATTGACACAAAATCATTGGCGCCTTAAAGGGACAAATTTTCCACAATAATCTTATAAATGATTATTATATCAAAATGTTTGACTGTTTGTTGTCAAACCAACGTCAATGACCGTTTATGTTAATTAAAATTGAATGGCAATCTTAGCAAGAGCTCGCCTAAGTTGCTGTCGTCAGTGTGACGGTTACTTTGTAATTTCCCTTCTCTTTAATGAAAATATTAACATTTGAACAAGATATGCCGGAGAATTAAATCATTTGTAAGCACAAGCAATCGATTAAACAGTTAACGATAAGACGAACACACACACTGGCGTAATAATGAACAATTTTTGATTTTAAATTAGAAAACACAAATGTTCCATTAAGTGTTTGATTTTTTTTTTTTTATTTTTCTCAAAGTAAGTGCTACACTTCCCAACTACCAATGAAAAACACCTTTTATCTTCCTTTCAAAACAGTTACATAATTTTAAAATTTATTGCAAACCATTGCTTATTAATACGATAAAGCTCCTGTTGCTTGAAAACTGTTGAATTTGCCAACAACGCGGGCTCTTAGCAAGGAATTGAATTAAATTAATACAAGAACCATGACGAGAAATACTGCGCATCAGTTAACCGCATCTTAAAAATTTACATATGTGTCATCCGCTGCTGCTGCTGCTGCTGTTGCTGCCGCCGTCAATGTTGTTGCTGCTGCTGCCTCCCGTTCGCCTTTATTGCTTGTTGATTAAACACACTACATCAGCAGCAATGTGCATTCGGTGCACATGTGCATTGAATGGTACGGTTGATTGAGAGAGACTAACAAGAGTATAAGAGAATTTTTCAATTCCTTTTCTATTGAAAGTTCGTATGAAAGTGTTAATGGGTCTCGCATAATTCGCTTTCATCAGTTTCCAATTTCCCTTTTGGTTTTGAGTTGTGTTATGTTCGTTTCAAACAAGTTGATGGGGACGGCTGAGCGCAAAACCGATTTGGCAAAGTTTTCTTTTTGTTTTGTTTTTGGTTTTTATCGGCAGACATGTGCTATTTCCAAAGCTTAGTATACTTGTGTAGGAAATAAATTCTATAATCCTCCCACTCTTTAGAAAAGTCTTTTAAAGAGCACGTGGGAAATGTTTTTTGGTCGTAAGCTATACTTTCCTTTTTTCGTTATGCAGCTCTCTCAATCCTTCAATGCCTTTCTTAATATTCTTATCCGTTTGGAGTTATTTCCGTACTCTCCCTTCTACTCTGTTCAGAGTAGGTTTTCCGATTCATTTGTTTCTTTTTGTTTTTGACATTCAGGGATGTCCCCCATAAACACCGCGCGAGCCCTTTAAAAGACGATAAACATTTAGTAAATGAAAATTATTCATAAATTCCAAACTCAACACATGAGTTAGATGTATGGATCGATTCAAAGCAAAGCTGTGTTAAGCGTATAACATTTTGATGAAAGTTTGCAAGCTCTCTGTTCAGCTGTCCTCATGTGATTTTCAGCATATGGACATGTTTTTCATTTTTATATTGTCTTTTATTTTTCTATTTATCTAAAATTTTATATTGAATTTTTTCGAGTCTAACTCAGATTGACAACTTGCTTTAACCAAAGGCTAACGATAGTTTCGTAGATATACACCTGTGAATAAAAGCTTAACCAAATTCAAAGCTAGTCGTAAAATCTTGTTGGTATGTCTTAAGACGCGATCCTTTACTATTTTACCTGTCTCTCTGTCCCATTGTTAAAGACAAGGTGACGTCCATCGAAATGAACTTTTATATCCGATATTATGTTTGAAGCTCTTTCATCATTCAAAAAGTAGGACAACATATAGCTTGATATATTTCAGATATTAAAACCACAGATTCATTTTTGAAGGAAAATAAAAAAGGCTAACCTTAAGCGAAGACTTTTGTAATGCTCAAAAAAGTCTTGACTTGCTCAACAATTAGTAGCGAATTTGAAGTAAAACAGAAGACATTTCTAGTTCTTATAATTACATCTTTGCATAAATTGAAATAAAAACTTCAATCATATGCTATTATATATGTACGATGCTACTGACGTGAAAATATACATATCTTAACAAGGCTTATATCCTCCACAGAGTCTTACAATCACTTGTGATATTTCAAAACAGTGAAAATCAGCCACAAATCATTATTCATTTGCCAGAAGTTGCCACAAAAAAGGCAAGCTAGAATCTTTCAATGAAAATCAAGACAAAGAAAATCATTTGGAATTAAATGAATTCCTTGATATCGGAGATAAAATAAAAATGAATGCATTAATTGTAGAGGTTAAAGAAGTTGAGGAACTTATTAAAAAATATATTTTATTTTTCTGTAAGTCAAACTTGCCACGTGCCATCAATTACTTGACCTTTGCTTACAACCTATTTGAGCCATCTATCCCCCCCCTCTTCTTAGTTACCGCTAACAACTAACACAATATTTTTTACATTGTACTATCATAGAGTAAGTCACGATAGCGAAGGTAAGCAAGATAACGAAATGTCGATGAAGAAGAAATAAAAGGATAGAACATAATAATAATAATAATAATAATAAAAATTCATATTCAATAAACACAAACAAACACAGACTGTCGACAGGGAAGTGAGCAGACATGCTATAGTGTTGACGCACTACATACCGACCCTTGTTATTACAATTGCCAAAATGATGTCTTTTTCTTCAGCCCGTCAGACTGCATATCGATTTTATGCCACAAAATAAACTGACTGTTTCCCGCTGCATTTAGTAAAGGACTTTTATTTTTTTTTTCATTTAGTCAGTGAATTATTTTTTATAATTAAGTATATTATGAAAAGTTTGGCTGTAGGAAAGATTTGTTTTTTAATTTTGTAATTATTTGTGAGTTTCTTTCGGTTTTCTTGTTTATTTTTTCATTTTTCACAATCGCTTTATTTCGCTTCGAGTGACCAACGCTCAGCCGGAAATTGAACTGTTCTTCGTTTTGTTTAGAAACTGCTTTGCAGACTATCTCATCCTTATCTCTTGCTTCTTCTCATTCTTATCTATACTTAAACACTTGTAACGTCATTTAAAAAATCATTAAAAAGTATTTATATAATTTTTATTTATCTACCTACAGCACAACTGCAAATTCTCCAGCAGAGATTCAAAATCAACTGCGCATGCTTTAATATGAAAGACTAAGGAATACACTGCAAATAATATTGAGTTAGAATTTTAATGCAAGAGAAAACAATTATCTCCGTAATATGGTATGAAAGCGTAAGTAACGCCAGCGGGTCGTAATTATTACTGCTAGCAGTCAACTCTATGACGATAACGAAGGACATTGGGAAGATTCCAAAGGAAATCGAAACGCACGCACAATTTCTGTTCCCCGTACCGTGGTCTACAGACACACAGCGGATCTTCAATAAGGGTGTTTAAATCTTGATTTAAAGAGAAGTAATGAGAGGGTAAACGTCCGATTCTTTCTTTATAGAGGGCACAATTACCAAACGCTACGGAGCGCATCCAAACAATTAACAGAATAGACTTTCATACCTTTAATGTGGTATAAAAGAAAATACTCGAATACGCGCCCTAAAGGGTAAGTAGAAACCTTTTTTATAATATCCCAGGCTTTTTTATTATATCGAAGGCTAAGGTCATTAAGAAAAAGACTATAAAGAGGCCATCAGTCGTAGGATATGATCTGTCTGTCCAGTATTTTTGGAACTCTTCAGGTGCCATAAATCGAACCAAGCAATGTATGTGTGTGTGTTTGTGTTTTAGCTTAACACAAAAATGCCTTTTCATACCCTTCTTCATTATTTTATTCTAATTTAACTTAGTGTATTGATCGCAATGCAAAGTGCAGGTCAATATAATCTTGGTTTCTAGCTGCTAATCTGCTTTAACTAGTACTACTCATTGTACTAGTGATCATCACACAAAACTTAACGTATACTAATGCAAGTCTATCTATAACTTCATTCTGTTGTAATCTTAGTATTAACCCAATTTAGCCAATAAACTGCTTTTAAGGAACTCTACAATAATTTTACGCAATAGTTTAAGTTCATTTATGTTAAGCTGATAACTACTAATCTGTAATCATTTAGTTAAAACCGACAGTAAACACACAACGGTGCTGTCGAAAATTAAATGAAATAAATCTTTGCAAACTAATCAACGATAGTGAGCTTGAAGATGTTTATTACATTTCGCTACCCAATCAAATAGAGAAATTCAAAAATGTAGATCTCATTGTGTAATGTTATTATTATTATTATTATTATTATTTTAATTTTAGACCAATGAATTGAATTCTTAGACTAAAAAAAAGACATTGAGCACTAGCAACACAGGCTATCGGCTCTAATTTAAATAAATGGATATTAGATAATAAGCTTAGTAGTATTAATAAAGTAAAATATTGAATTGATATTCTGTTCTGAAGCTGATTGTAGAATGTGTAATGTTATAATATTGATGTGTTTGTATATTTTATTTGCTTACTGAACTTAATAGGCACAACACTCAATCCGAGCCGCTTGCAAATTATTGATTGTTTTTTCAAAACAATCCTAAAGCTGTAAGTTTTTCAATTAGAACATGTCTCTCCACGTCCCAAAGGGAAATTTAAAAGCATTTAAATTTACCTAAAGAAAAAAATTAAGAAGATTTTTGAATAGTAATTAAATACGCACACACCCACACATGCATACATACAAAATAAAATTGTTCAATTGATTTTAAATTCTTTTTTGAAATAACACCATCATCTTCACATGACCCATATGAGAAGTCCCTTAATGGCCTTTAAGGACTTTTCAAAAAATAAAGTGCTTTTAAAATGATGCCTTCTGTCTTGGGCCCGTATATTATAAAGAAAAAATTATCATTTTTATAACAAAATACAAAATTAAAGTTAACCAATGTATATAGTGTATGAGTCCATTTAATACAAACTATCACAATTTGTTATTAGACTATAATCCCTCAACACCTCAGACATCGACTTCCTCTGATACCTTTACCTAGACATTTAGTACACCATTGTTCTCCAAAATGTACCGCATACGAGTATACAAAAAATTTACTTTCAATGGTATATTCAAGTAAACTTGCGGTAACAAGTCGCACGATTGGTAACAAACTCTTTACTCCCCCAGAAAGTTTACAGTTACCATTACAATAGAATCCCAGCCATCACCTTGAAGTATGGAGTCTGGCGTCTTTACAAAGTCTGCTGATTTGAGAATCCAAAAATATTCCCTCTTTAACTTTCCCGTCATTGATTCTGGGAAGTTTTTCTTTTCGCTTTCTTTAGACAGAGCTTTAATAAGCTAATGCTTATCCAGCTAACTGGACGTCATGAAAAAACTATAAAATTTTATGTTATGACGAACATATACGTCATGGCCCGTCCATCGGTCCTTGTGGGATTCCCTCATAAAATTTTACAATTATGAATATGTATGTGTGTGTGTGTGTGTAATATATCTTAGATAGTATTAATGTCACTTTGTCAACTTATTTCATTACAAGCTAATGTCATGTTACGCACATTCTTTGTATGACGGGTATGCTCGCCATGGCTAAATTTTTGCAACGAAAGTCAAACGCACATTTTCTAAAATGGTTAACATAGGTAACGGATTAAAGACGAATTTTTGTCAGTTTTTTCATTACGTTAGCACCAAATGTCAATAAATGTACCCAGCATACAGCATAGTTTTGTATCCTTTGCGATCTCGGCTGTAAGCAGATTCGACGTTGGCGCAGACCATTCAGTTGCTGGATATTCAGTGCTGCGCATATAAGTTGTTATAAAAGAAAGAGAGCGGAAATTTACTCGAACTAATGGTCTCATCTAAACCTGTTTATAATTTATGTTGAATAACAATGAGAAATGTACCTATGCAAAACAAAAATAATCTTGCAAAGACCTTATTTTCTTAGAAATGATAACCTAAACTTACATTACAATCATATAGAGCTAAGAAGACTCTTGGAGGAAGAAGAGAATTGTTCGTCGATTCGTTCACAGATTTAGGCGTTGTATTCGATTAAAGGTTACGTTCCAATTTGCATATTGAGCTCTCGTTAAGCAAAGCTAGGTCCGCGCTTGGTTTTATAAAGAGGTGGTCCAAAGAGCTTGATGATCCTTATACTACGAAAAGGCTTTACATGTGTTTGGTAAGACCTATACTTGAGCATGCCTCTGTTGTGTGGTCTCCTTCATATACGTGCTATGTAGATTCCATTGAATCTGTTCAAAAGCAATTCTTGTTGTTTGCCCTTAGGAATTTGGGTTAGGACCCGATTGCCCCTCTTCCACCCTATGAAAATAGGTTGCTTCCGTTATCCTTACCGTCATTCCAGAAACGTAAATTTTTTTCTTGGGGTTTCCTTCGTAATCAAATTAATAAATTGACTCGCCCGCATTACTTCGTGAGATAGGCTTTAATGTCCCTAAGCGTTTCTCTATGCACTTTGTCTTGATAAAGCTTAGTCAATGTAAATATAATTACGAACTGTTTAACCCGCTCAGAGTTGTTTGTAAGAACCTAAATAACGTCTATCACTTATTCTCATTAACGGACACATTAAAGCAACATTGCTTAGTAGGCGCGATTTACCTATGTCGTATTTAAATTAGCTTTTATCCTAAAAAATCGTTACGTTTCGAAAATGAATTATTGTCAATTTATTATCGGTTGCCAGGCTTATGCATGTTTGCGATGGCTTAGGGGTTCATTTGCAATTTGGTCCTGTACCGGTTGTAAGTGTGTCCCTATGCTGATAGTGTACATGCTTCTATCACTTATTCTCATTAACGGACTCTTTAAAGTCCATTAAAGCAACATTGCTTAGTAGGCGCGATTTACCTATGTCGTACTTGAACTAACTTTTAACCTTAAAAAGTCATTATGAATCAAAAATTAATTGTTGTTAACTATTATCGGTTGCCAAGCTTATGCACGTTTCCGATGGCTTAGGGGTTCACTTGCAATTTGGTCCTGTACCGATTGTGGGTGTGGCTCTATGCTAGTTGTGTACATGTTTTTTTCTTTTTTTCTGTTTTTTTCCTTCTTATTTGTTTTATTGTACTTATACTAAGTTTTAATATTAATTAATTTAAGATATACCTTAAGAGTCAATTGAACTCGACTGCCAATTTGTTTTAGTTGAGTTTCTTATATAAGTGCAATAAATAAATAAATAATAAATAGTCGTACATTAACATAGCTATACAATTTTTACATTCTGCAATGATGATTATGATGATAGGCAACCTGTACATTAAAAAAAAAACTTCTTTTGACCGGTAAGAGAAAAGTTCATGACAAATTATTTTTTGCTTACTCTACTTTAAAAAATCCCATAGAATGTTGAAAGTTGTAAAAGAAAAATTCAATTAACTTGAATTTTGTAAACTAAACGCTTATTAGAAAACTTTTTAAGGGTAAAAGTCTTTAAAAAAGTTATGTAAGTAATAAGGTAATGGTAAAATATTCCATTAAAAACAAAAGGTTCGTAAAATAAGTTAGTTTACGTGAATCCAATAAATACTTTCACACACATCCTCTACATTACAATTTTAAATTTTCGATTATTCCGGTCGTTTTTAAACATAAATTTAAAAGCAACAAAACCTAGTTTAGGCAAAATAATAGCTATATTGGTGGAGTCAATCCCCCCTCGAAATGCAAAGGATGCAATTAACAAATCTTACGAATATTTTTCTTTATTACTTAATTTGTAGTCGCGTCGGACGTGTTCTACTCAAAAGATAGGGACCTTTACACACTCAAATGGTGGTCATTTTGAACTTGACCACAGTGTAGTGTATGCACGTCTTTGCGTAACGCATATAAGTGACAAACCCCAAAACAATCGAAACGTGCATTCGTCTGTTCGAAGGCAAGTCAGGCATTTATTGTCAACACAAAACTAATTACAAAACCATAACGTTATTCTAGACATAACAAACACTTGATTTCTAGCTACCAGCGTGTGACCATACATACGCATTGAGATGAGTCGCATAAAGGTACCATACATTATCCTTGTTTTGTTCTGAACTATGAACAATGCTTTCCTCGTCGAAGGCCGACACTTAATTATCGCACTTCTAGCTATGGCTTTATGAACGAGATATGATCAAAGCGATAAAAGAATGTAACGAGCAGAGCAATTGACTGAATCAAAACGAAATCACAACATTTCACTGTAAACTACATTAGCATAATTAGAGTAAGAGAGGAACATGACTTTATTCCAAATCTACGATCAGCTTCGTCAGAAAGATTGGAAGTTCTTGCAAAACCTTGCAATATCTTTACTACGATCTCTCAAAATCTGGCTTCTTTTTCAATACCATTATATCGCGCAGAAACAATTTTAAAGACCCCATAAAACGTATATACATTCTTGCGCAGCTTCAGGCTGGGATGCACCTAAGAATGTTCGCCCCACTTTGGATTATAGAGCATAAAGTTTTAGTTCTATTACGTTTTTTGTTTTTTTTTTTTTTTTTTAGGATAAAGGTGATGGGTTTAAAGATTCGGCGACGAACGAGAATAATTTTATTTGAATTTTTTTTTTTTTTGGAGAAGCAGAAGAACAAACACTTCGCTTACAAGAACACAGTTTTACGTTTTTATTTATTGGACCTCATTGTGGCGCTTACACCTTCACTTCTTGGCTTCCCTTTATTTAATCGTTAAGAAAAACACTATTAAATCAGTTTAACAAAAAAAAAAAATATATAGATGCTTATGGCCGCAATATATATTAAATATTCGTTCAGCGTAGTTTTTCCAATTATTTGTTTTTTTTTTTTGTTTTTATTTTCATTTCATGTTTCGGCAGGAATTTAATTAAAATCTCTATATGGTAGCCACCGTTATTAATAAACAACAAATTTTGCTCCTGAAGGCTAACGTTATATAAAAATTCCCTCTAAAGTTAATTAAACCAAAAAGATATTAAATATGCAAATGATTTGAAAGTTTTCTAGTAAATATAAATTTTTTTCATTAAATTGTTGAATTATGATTACTTTTATCTTTATTGCTCACACAATTTGTTCAACTTTTGGGTATAGAAACATACGCATCAGATAAACTATTTAAATTAAATAACTAGTGCATGTGCTTGTAACATATCGAATTCTATTTCTTGGTAATATGTTCGAAAATCTGAACAACGCTTAGTCCGTCATTTACTTATAAAAACTCCTCAACAAATCTTATGACTTTTTTTCTCTGAGTTGAACACAAAGCCACACAAAAAGAAAAAAACTACATTTCGATATTCTATAATATAAAATGGGCGTGTACAAGTTCCTCGTGTAAGCACCGATAGAAATCAGAGAATGGCGGCTATCATGTAGCGTAAGTGTTGCCTAAGAACTTCCAACATTTCCGCCAAATCTAAAACTGAAATGTTAAGCTTTATGCTAAAGAGAATGTTTTTCGCAGAAGCTACGCAGATGAATAAGGTCTAGAGGGGACAGACAAGTGAATCTGCCTAGAACAATGCCGAATGTAATATATTGGCTAAATGCTTTAAAGAATGTATTAAGTTTCCTCGTGTGGGTGCCGCAAACCTTTTGACAAAATGACTACACCGCCGTCTTTCGGTGGTGGTTGTAAAAAAACGGTAGAATGCTTGTACCATGTCATTGGTTCATGTTCAACTTCCTTTCAAGTACATAATGGCCGAACACGCAACCACATGCGGACATATGTCGCATAATCTTTTGTCCCATCTGCTGCAGTCAAACGAACAGGAATTTACAATTCATTCTCATAGAAACGTAATTTGCTAAATGACTTTCATTTCTTCCATACGGTTTCCTGTATGAAGCACAAACGCTCAGGCAAGTTCATATAGCATTCTTACTATCAGGAAAAAAAGCAATGCAATAATAAAGCATTTAATAATTTCATTGCGAGTAATACAATGAGTCGAGCAGCAACAGTGAGCAGAATTGATGAGAGCAAATAAATAAATCTATCTTTGGTGAGAACGAAAAATTTTTATAAATATTTTCATTAATTGCACGTTTTTCTCATTTGCTTAGAAGAAATCTGTTGTAATAGAAGTAATTATGCGAATTATTTCGTGTTAAGAGGAGAACAAAAGCAAAAGGTGCACCTGGCTTGGATTTAACTTCCCAGAATACGTCATTAACTCGTGACATGTTCGGAAAAAAATGTTAATTTTTTGGAAAAGAGAAAATTTTGCCAATTTTTCTGATACAAGCTGTACGATATAAACCGATTTTTTGCTTAGCAGCGAATAATTTGCTGTTCATTTGCTGAATAGCAGAAGAAGAAGATGAAGAAGGTGTAAACTGATAGAATACATTACATAATTTTTTTGTTTTTTTTTATTCAGAATTAAAAACGTAAATATTTGAAAAGTTTTGGTAATCAAAGCGAAAAAAGAGAAATCGTTAATGTCAACGTGCACCACATACCATTGCAAAACGTAACGAAAGTTGGACATGGCATGTTTATGAAAGCCTATTATTCTTCATTTTGTCAAAAACTCGCAAAAATTTATGTAATTTGAAAAAATTATATAAGAATTGCTGCTACAAGATTTTCGAGTCCTTAGATTGTGTACATCAGACAAGAAACTGAAGCTACTATCGTATTTGCCATTGTAGTCGCTGCCCAGTTCTTCAGCCGATTCTTTCCTTTCAACTCACATGTTGATTATTATCATTGGTATTATTGGTATAGTCTCACTCCTCAAAGAAGTATCAACACTTGCAAGTAGTCATCAATAAGCCTAAGTTAAAAGTACCTATTGACAAGGCGAGTCTCTATTTTTCTAAAACAACACTTCTTCCGTTCCAAGCCAGAATAATTCGCAATAAACCACGAAAACAGCAATATTTTTGTCTTTATAGTATATGTGAAATATGTTCATAATCCGACTCTCATATGAAGAAGTCGCCTACTATCGACGCAAAGTCCTATTGTTAAAGAGAATTTGTATAAATATTTAATCAATGTTTAATTTTTGATTCGTTTCTTGGTTTGGGGGTTAACTATTCTTTTCGATAACTTACAACAACAGCATTGGCCGGTGTTAGATAAAATTATGTGTGTACACAGATATGGTTATTGCGTTGTCGTGACCTCAATACATGCGGAAGCTTCGAACTTACGGTTCATTTCATTAAATGAATTCAGTTTCCGACTTGGGAATAACTGGATAATGCGGCCGCGAAACGATAAAAACATAAATTCAAAGACGTGGCGGAAAGTGCATTCTTCGCTTAAATGGCATAGGAAAGTGGCAGGTGAAAAATTGTTGCTTTGTAAAGCATGAACGGTTTAATGGCATTGCTGGTGCAACTGGGTAAAAAGCAAATTAATATTAAATGACTATTTTCCCCGTTTATATTTGAAACTCACATCTGCGCATTAATTGATAGGATAGTAGAAAGAAAAAATGATAATTATTTTGTATTAACAAAATGTATCCATAAATTCTGAATTAATTAAGTTATCGCATGCAAACAGCAGTGAAAATGGCGCTTATACTAGAGTACTCGGTATGTTATGTTATATATAACATACCATATGTGGAATTATATATATATGTATATATACACATTATGAGAGTAATTAATAAAGTGATAGAGGAGCGTGAAAAAGTTTCACACACATCAGAAGAGTTTTATAGTTTACTTGCTTCGCAATATTGCACTTTTCCAAAGGACTTTTCTTATTAAGTGCACTATTAAGAAATAGAAAAGTTTAAGAGAGTGATTTTCTGACAATAAGGGACTTTTAGTCTATATACGGACAACAGAGAAACCAAAAAGGGCTTCCACCATCCGCAACGTGTTTTCCTCCTGTTAAGTAGAATTCTAAATTAAACTATATTTTGAATGAAGATCTTAAGGGATTGGTGTTTGGATGCCAATTGCATCACAATTGGAATTTATTCCCAGAAATTCTGCTTTGAATTAATCTCTAATCTACAGCAGACTCCTATTTCCACTTATACGAAAATTCATCTACATTGATAATCAACTGATACCAAACTAAACTATGCTAAAAGTTCACTTATATTTTGTTCAAGTTAAGTTAAAAGAGGAAAACAATAATACTAATATTTTATTAAGCAAAAAGAATCAAGTAAACTGGATGAAAGAAAGAGAAGAAACCTGCTACACGTCATAACAGATGCACGATCACAGCCGGTATTCATAAAATTGAGGCCGTATAAGATGGTAGCCTACAACTGAATCGGCGCGAGAAAATAAAATTTGGAAACTATTTATTACCAAAATTATAGAATGTACGCTCGACTCACTATAATTGTATGTCGGTGTGACCACCTCGAATATCAACAAACTATCGAGAAATATCCGATCCACCAAGATAGCCAACATTGTTAAGGTTGTGTCTCTGCCAAAAATATCTTCGCTAGGTTACGATTACATTCCAGCACAACTTCGGTTGTTAATTTGCTTAATAACAGAAGAAGAAGAAGAAGTTACGATTTATCGCATAAGAAAACCAAAATAAGTATTAAAACTAGACAAGTAAGCGACTTATTCGACCGTGCCCGACTCATTACCATGGTCCTAAAAGAATAGAAAAAAAAAATAAATTTCCATACTTTAATATTAGCTGGGCGTGGCTGACTTTTTCTACTTTCAGAATAAAAATGGAAATTTGTATGGTGTATGTGCTATACTTTGTAAGTACCAAGCAGAGGTGTTAATTTTTTTTTGTTACAAAGACGTATGGGCGTTATAGGCTTGTCCTTTGAAAAGTTTGCGACATTTTAGTACATGCACTATGTAGTTCCGCAAACGGACAGATGGACACTTGCACGGACAAACACGATTAGGCTTAGAATTATAAATACGTGTCGAAGCTCATATAACATATACATCATATACATCACTGCCGAGCGTAGGGTTGCACCTGTAATCCTTACGAGACTTGGATGTAACATTTAAAGCAAACATTCACGGCGATTCTTTTAAACTATCATGCGATAGTGGACCTTATCTGTCCCCAACCAATCACTTAGCGGAGAGAGAACTTTATTTGCTGGTTCTTTGCAACTTTTTTTTTGCAAACATATGATAGGATAATCCATTTAAAATTCTTAACATTGGCGGCAGATAAAGTCATATTTATTTTTAATTTTTTTTTTTTTTTTGTTTATTTTGGTTACTCTAAGAATCATGAATATATTCCAATTTTCTTTAGATTTTCTTTTTTCTCTTTGTTCAAATAATTCATTCTACGTTGAATTTCGAAAACAAAAATACAAACATAATAAAAGGTTTTTTTTTAATTTGTTTGATTTTGACAAAAGCGAAAAGAAAGACACATAAGACTTAAGAAGAAAAGTATTTCGTTTATTAATTTTGCAGAAGTGATGCGTACATCCAAAGTCCATTTAAGTATGTCCGTTTCAAGATGCATAGGTAATTGGCTTTTTAAATAATTTAATCAAGTTCATATATAGCCACTAAGTGAAGTTACCAACTATAAGAAGGACTTTTTATATTTACTTTTAATTGAAGTACTTTTTGTAATAAACATCGGCACGTTTTTTTTTTTAAACGGACCAAGCACTGGCTTTGAATGTATTAACCTTGGATTTTGGACAATTTACGTTTTCCATAGGCGACAATGAAAGTAGTTGGTAAATAATAGAAGAAACAAGAACATCTTAGCTAGCAGCTCCTATCATCAAACCATGCAACGTCAAAAGTGAATGCTTGGGGATTGTTCTTATTTCTCTACAGACATAAGAGAAACACTTTAGCTTAACCTTAAATGGAATTAACACTTTTAAGATCCTCAAAGCCATTCTGAGGATGTTTGAGGGTTTTTCTTAACAAAAAGTTAATTAGAAAAAGTCTTTTAAGAGCCAAAACCGGGAGACATATGCTGAGCGAACGACTTTTCTTATATGTAACGCAGGTCGTACGTATCAATCGAATGATGCTTTGCAAATAGCTTTGAACGCAACGCGGCGTTTGATTCAAGCAATCTAAGATAATGGATATGGTTTGATTGATCGTTCAGTTCGCGACTACGAACTGCACTGGGCAATATGAACAACAATTTCATTTACTCTACTACAAACTTTAACTTTTTTTTAATTAATCCCTAATCCCTTAAGCTATTTATTAAATTATTTTCATCTAACTTGATGTATTTATTTGGGGGTCTATCTTTTAATATTTTTAGCTAAATACGTGGTATGATAAGAAAATACAAATTTTTCTTTTACATTAATTGGGTTACAATAAACGATACAAGTATAGATAAACTAGTGCACACTGTCCGGGAGCCAGTATCCTCGTCCCTATAAAGTTGACCGGTTACATAAAACATTGCCGTAAAAACTGCCTTTGGTTTTTCGCTACCTTTAAAACAATGCAAAATCAAATCATCACTTAGTTGACTATGGAATGGAAGACAACGGAGTATCGCTGATTTTAAATTAATATCTCGGCCTTTGCATTTAATATGACGTGGCGAAGTCACCGTTATGTTGCGACAGTTATTTAAAGGGCTATCACCATGCGAGATCATATAATGACCTTTACGGCCATTCATTCCGAAAACCGTATAACTGAGACCAGACTTAACATAGTTATCTCCATATTTCTGCTTGGCTTCCCGCGGATAAGCGCCGATACATATATTTATCAATTCAGCATTATTTAAGGGTTGGCAGCTAGGGCTTAAATTCGGCGCAACGCAACCATAGAAACTGCAAAGAATATAAAATAGTAGAAAAATGTAAATGTTCCCCGCAGACTGAGTCATAATATTTATTTTATTTTTTTTTTTTTGTTTATGTTGCTTTTTTTTACTACAAAACTACAAAAAAATTTCGTTTTGATTTTTTTAATCAAACAATTTTAATGTAAATATAAAAAAAAAAAAAAAATGCATTTCAGTCCGAAAGTCGAAAACATAAATTTTTAAATTTCATTTGCCTTTTATGAGCGCGCGTCAAAAGACCTCAAGATTTTCAAACGTTATTGCTTAGTATGCTGCTCAGTTGACAGCAGACTCATGGGAATTGTAACGAGGGTTGCCAACTATCAAACTTATTGTAAGAAAAGTGGAAAAACAAGGGGAAAAACTTCTGTGTTAGCAAAGCATTTAAGTTTCAATGTTTATTTTCAGAGAGTGAGGGAAAGAGATAATCTTTCTAGCCAAAGTAATTAAAAGTAAAATTATATCATCGGATATTTGCCGCTATAGCATGTTCTAGCGTATAGCAGGTCAGTAGGTAAGTAGCATAGCCTGGGTCATCAAGGAGTGGTTACCTTTTTCTTGTGTACTTGACCCAAACATTAATTTGTAAAATAACGCCGATAAGAAAACTTAATTGAAACTAAAATTAAAAATATTATTGATAAGTGTGTCCGCAACAACTAAGAGCAATAAGCGTCTAAACCAAGCATTATCAATGATATAATTCCCAATACTTTGTATGACATTAATACTCGTAGGGGTAAACCTTATTTGATCTTCCGGCAATTCGAGTACATTGCTTAATACGAAAAATTGACATAACCAATTGCAATATCCTGTTACTATGTCTTCTAAATCCATCTCTACTAACATCTGTTATAACAACATTCTTTACGTGATATCTTTCCTTGACTGCATACACTTATTTATTTATTATTTGATTGCATAGTAAACTTTTTCTTCCTTTCTTTTTTCACGCAAGGGAAATAAAACCTTAAAGCATATTCGTGTTGAAGAACGCCTTAAAAAACTTTTAAAAAATTCCTATTATATTTCAATTAAAGAGTTTGACTAAGCTCTTCTTATTAAGTATTATAACCAAAAGTAAAAAACTGATATGTAATTAGCCACAGCACGTGGACCGCATTTTGGTTTTTAGAAAAAATATTAATTAACTGCTGACTAAGGCAACTTTGATATAACCCTAGATGAAGACGAAAATCCATTTCATTCTCACAGTGTTGGGCATAACAAGAAAACACATTATTATCAGACAAGGCTAGTGATTAAATATTTTACTCCACTTTGCTTAAGATAGTTCTTCAATTATCTTTAAGATAAATTTAGCTTCCGGCTGTCGTATTCAGTTAAATATTAGGAGTTTCCGTTAATTTCGGGTAAGGGCTTCTATCAGTAAAATTAGAAATAACAGTTAAATTCGATGGTTTTGACCTTTCTCAACGGTTTTTAATCTAGTATTATTGAGATATTCAATCTGTACAGACGCTAATTATGGAACATTTAAAATTGCATTTTGGATTTTCATTACTTCTGTTATGTAATTTGAAGTAATCTGCTGCCGAAGTCCAGCAGACACGTTCAGAAGCTTATGGTGATGCTGTTCCATCATATTCCAATTGTCGATTTTAGTTTCAGCGGTGATTCCAAATTTGGTGCAATCAATTTTCACGGAACATTACCAGTACTAGCCCATCATAAAATAATGAAAAATAGGACCCTATAGCTAAAGTCTACGAGAACGTTTTATTTAATCCATGTAGTATTTTTCTGCAAAAATAACACCAATCAGTCATGTATTCACATTGCACACTAGAGCATATATTTAATGTAATGTATTGTAATGATTACTATGCTTATTACGTGCATCTCCTTTTTAAACCCGCATTAATTCAATTATCTTGGAGTAACTGTAATTAGTCAATAACTGTATTGTTTACAAACTATATAATAATTTGACAAAAATATCTGACTACAATTTTATACACATGTGTCCACATATGCAGGTGGTACACTGCTGTGTACACGGACAAAATGTTTGTGCGTTTCCTATTTTTATTCTCTATTATTATGTTTTTATTTCTGCATTAATTTTTAACCTTGCTTTTGAATAATAGAAAGAGATTCATAGAGATTTTTTATTAAAGCGAACACTTCAAATACGCAACCACGATCTTAGGACGCAAACGGCAATTGCTCTGTCTACCTAACTACTTATGCTCATGAAATATGTAAGTATATATTACGTATATCTCGAATGAATATATAAATATATATAGGTGCAGCTACGCGATGAAATCTGTGAGAGCTTTAATTAATCTACGATCTGATGGTCTACACCCTATAAACACATTGAAGCTTTAGCTCTTTAGGGCTCGAACTAATCCAAAGATGGTTAAATAAAATTATTTTCGAAAATCACTCGATGTAAAAATATGCTTTAAAAACATCGTTTGAAAGTTTAACTCAGGACGAAGGACCTAAAAGAATAGTTATCCCCAGATAAGCCCTTCAGTTCTACGAAGATTAATTCCTTCCTTCAAATTCAACTAGCATATGGTCTTTTACTTACATCTTGACTGTATAACTATTGATGCAAGTATAAAATGAATTAATAATAAATTTGTTTCACGTAAGCATACGACTGTAATTATGTCATGTATATAACATGAAATTGTTTCTCACACGTCGCAGCGGCCTGATTTAATTACCATTACTACTAGAAGAACTTGAAATGTCAACAAGTTCACACCAATTGAGAGGAGCTTTGTAGACATATTAGTCCTCCTTGTTAGCACATCAGAGATTGAGTACTAATTTTAAACAATTTCTCAATAAAACACCAAATGAATACAAATACTTATTAAATAAATAAACAAACGTGTTTGCCTTAAGATGAAACTTTAATTTACTCAAAACCATTTGGTTTGGTCGATTGAGGCCATTTTCGCATCGACTCTTCAATAAGATTTGCTTTAGATTTCTTAATAGTGCCTCTCTTAGGTAAGCTTCCCATTGCATACGTGCTTCTAAGACTAGTAAATCGCTCGTTCGCTGAACAGAATTTTCATATAGTTTTCCAAAAATTTTATACCATGCAGCGGTCAATGCGCCTGCGGAAATCAATTCTAAAATTCAGCGCACCGTAGAAGAGCGTAACGGACATATGCATATATATAATGTTTAGCGGATTTGCTATAGAGAAAATAGATCCACATCTTTAATTCTTCCTTGTTTAATTTTGTTTCATTTAAAAGGTGAAGATCAGCTTCCCTAGACTGAGACATAATCAAATAACTCCAACTCTCCGACCTTACAAGATTTAATAGGTCAGATAATTGTCTTTATTTTAATTTTTAATAGAACTTAACTAAAATAAATTTCATTTCCTTTCAAGTGCAACAACATTCACTTGGAAACACATTAAATTTTAAACATATCAGTCCAGTTTATATTTGTTTTATTTTTGTTTCATTTTAAGCAAATGTAATTATCATCTTGACGTTGTTTGCACTTTATATAAACACGCTCGTATGCGCACAATTTAAAGTAAATATTTGAAAAAAATTTGTAGTGCTCAAGCACTATTGTGAGTCTTATGTTGTGCAAATATCTTTTACGAAAAAAAAAAAACAACATTCCTAGCTTTCTGTGCAGATGAAGCTCAAAAAGGGCGAAAACACGATATCCTCTAAATGGAAGCATTTTTTACTTTCGTCTTTTGCAAGTAACAGATACTTTTATATATTAAATAACCAGAAATTTCGAAATTTTTTATAATTTCTCACTAAAACCTATGCAAATTAAAAAGAACGTTAATTTAGTCCTCATCATCCCATGAAGTTGTCCATGCCGAATAATCAACAGTATGTATATTTTTTGTGCGGTAGCTTGAAAACCAGGCGTCGTGTGAGGCTCGCATTCTCTGTAGCCACCCATGCGACTCCTGTTTTCCTTGGCAGCACTGTCTAGTATTCTCTTATCGGGAAGAAGGGTCGTAGATTTGGTCTTTTCTTAATTAAATGAACTCTTAGGTAACCAACCAAGTCACTGCCAGCCGGTATAGTGCTAGAGAACTTGTACGACTGAGTTTGTGGGCACATTAGAACACATGAACAGAGTTTACGCAACATCGAAAAACTATCTTCACAAGGACTGTGGCATCACTCTTTACTTTGTAAAGTTTTAACGGATGTATATCTAAGAGCAAAGATTAGTCATCGTAGTTCTTATTAGCTGTCTGGTAGAAGGAGGAAATAAGATTCAATCAAATTCTGTGTAGCTAAGATCAAAAGCCAATGACACATCTAATTTTTAATATCGTCAAGTACAAGCTTTGGAATCCAAAATTTCCACGGTAGTGATATGGGGATAATTGTAGTGTCGGAATAACCAACAAAGCGTATAAAAAATTTTCAGACTTGATTGCATTGAATACTACGGTTTTCAGCTCTTAATGCCTAAAACTGTTCCTGAATTGAAATGTCAAAGCTGATATATTGACTATATGTTAACAGCACCGCAAATAGACGTAAGCCAAAACTTTCTTTAAGCTTAATACTTTTTGCTTGAAACGTTGTTTCTCTTTCAATTTTCCCGCGCTTGCCTTTTAACTGCGGTTTCGAAAGGAGGTTTTCTTGTAAGCATTGAACGATAATGTAAAGCCTATCGTTTCTATAGGCTGTTAAGAGTCGTCTTTTTTTAATAAACAACATGTCGTGTTGACATCTGGTGTAAAGCTTTCAATATACTACAAGAAAGAAAGAATGAAATTCTAATATTCTATAACACTGTGTAGGGGTGCCCGATCTTTTCCATTCTTGTATATGTGCTGCAGAACCATCCATAAAATACAAATGTCGTTGTGTCGCTTGTTATTTATAAACCAAATTTCTTCTAGTTCTGAAGAAAGAGATGATCTCAGGTCATGTTGTTCTCTGACTCGTGGCCTTCGACCGATTTGGCTCAGCTCCGATAATAGTTTGCGTCCAAAAACTTGCGTCAAGCTTGAAGTCGCTAACTTAATTTTTACGGCCAACTGATTAATGACCACTGACGTTAAGTAGACATATAGACAGACAGACGAATGTACTTAAATCACGTTGAAATTTACTTCTAACCAAGGATATATACATAATACTTCATGGGTTCCTTGAGGCTGCCTTCTGAGTGTTGCAAACTTTTTGATAATGTGTATATATCGCTTATCCTTCCGCGATTGATAGCAAAAATTATTATTCTTAGCAATACATTGATTTATTTAGCATGTTATGAAGTCTTGACACCTCTCTTAGAAGGCTCTAAACTCCTAACCTATCTGCGATAGATAGGATTATAAATACTGTTATGAAATTCGCTTTTATGAGACACAGTTCGTATCACTAGATTGCAGATATTTTGATCAAGAGAAATACATTTCAAAGTTCTTTTAATTATAATTATATTTCTTTTATTTATTAGAATTATTTACAAATTATTTTTGACAATACTTTCGACTGTTTTTTACTCAAATATTCTTTTTCTACGTTCTTGCCAGATTAACTCTACTTTTCACGAATATTCTATTTATATATAATTTTACAAGCATCTTACTATACCTAAATTTATGGTTTTATTTCTAATCCCAGCCTGGTTTTCCTCTAATTGTTTTCATCGGCCTGCACCTGCACGACGCGCCTGCGAATGTGCACTTAGCTTTTACCTGCCTGCTTTTCCGCTAGTCGTTTTCATCGGCATGCAGCTGTATGAGGCGCCTGCGAATGCTCATTTGGTTTTTCCTTCTTTAGGGAATTTATTTTTACGAAAATTACTTAGGTGATGTTAACTGAATTTGGGATTTTCGTAACAATACGATATCGCTATTTGGAGACCCTTTATGTATATAGTGAAAAACAGTGTATATGACTAGTGCGAAGACTATAAATGTCCGCAAAATATCCGACAAAGTGCAAGTATGTAAGCATTGCATGCTAACGGCAAGCAAGTTAATACCGAAAAGAAAAGATTTAAAGCTCTATTCAACAATGAAAAGAAAAAATACAGCAATAAGTTAAAGCAATTTTTGTTAAGAAACTCGTTAAGCGTGTATCCTCAGGTATAATATTTCCGTTGATATCAAATTGTTCATTTCAAAGATATAAGAAAGCAAACGTCGTGCTAAACAAGTTATCAATCATTTTCTTAGCGGAAACGTTAAAGCAAATAAATAGTTCACTTAAACTAAATACAATTTGGTTGGGTATGAAATTGACTCAGAGAAAAAAAAGGAAAACCTGTACACACAATAAAAAATAAAAATAAACTAAAACGTATAAGTTCACGCTAAGTTTTTATATAGGTGTGTAGGATATGAACGAGAATCGACAAACCAAATGTACATTATACGAGGGAAGTTGCAGAAGTAGCTGACGTGGTGAAGAAAACAAAACAACAATTGCTTTTAAATATGTTAACAGTTTTGAACCAAAGTAACTGTTATTTAAGTCTCATAGCTCGAAAGACTTGTGAGTTGAAAAAGTTGGAGAGAATTCCAATAAGATGCTATTGAAATTCTTTGCCGTCAATTTAGGGTCAGTGGTATAAGTTCTTCTACAAACTCAATCACATTGCTACTAATGTGAAAATTTTCAATTCATTTTCAATTATGTTTCTAAATGTTTTCATTAAAATAATTTAATTAATTAAATCTATGAAGTATCGAATAAAAAACGTCAGCCTATGAGCAATGTTTTCAAACAGAAGTAAGCTTAAGTACGCTTTTATAAAATTACATTTTTTTTTTTGATTTTGATAAACATTTTTTTTTCAACTTATCAGCCAAAAGGCATTTACTTCTTAATCCTATTAAACAAAGTTTATCTGCCCTCCCATGCTTCGGTCTTTCCTCGCGATTTGTTGCCTTTTCTCTCATGCTAGTGGCGATTTGAAAAACAAAGTTTACGTGGTGCTGTAGGCGGGTTCTTCAATACAATTGGCCCATTTTCAATACCAATCTTTGTACAAGAGCTTCCCATGTTTCTGACAAATTTGAAGTCAACAGCGTAATTTTTGCGGCAAGGAGGATGTTTACAGCACATTGACAGACGGACATGCTTAAATCGATTCAGAATTTGATACCGCTGATAGAATGCACATACTCTGTGGGGCCTCTAAAACTCTCCTCCGGGCGTTGCAAACGTCACACACAAGATGAGTATAGTCCCCTGATGCTGCGGTAATGGATATATAAACTTTCAGTATTAATCTCATTTGCTTGACAGATTTAATGTGCGTCGACCAGAAGAAAATTTTGTTCAAATAAATAAATCCAATGCAATAATGATCATTCTAAAGCAATTAAATTAAAATGCGCAGAAAATTTTTATATTGCTTGGGGGTTAATTACGTAACAAAGCGTTTTACAACAATAACGATGTTGACGTGTGAGACTACATACACCGGTAGGTGAACGAACTATTAATAAATAAATAACAATTAAAACATACCCTTAACTAATATTTATGATTACAAATTAATATTACAATTAATTTTAAAGGTCATAGAGACTTAAGTAAAACTTGTTCAATAATTTTATAAATGCTCCGAGCAATAAGTTGATAACTTGAGTTGAAATAAATTAAACTTTTTGATTCGCATACAAAACACACTTACAAGCACACCGACCTAAATTTTTCTTGTTTCTCTTAATTAGTGTGATATTCTTAGCCAAGTGAGTCTCATTCGTGCTGACAATGCTTCAAAAAAAATATTCAAGCATTAACAGCACAAACCTAAATGTGCCGATAAACTTAACGAAAGAATTAAATGTTTGCGAAAGGCCTCGGATTTTTTGGTAACTGCACGAGTTCTCATTTACTAATATTGGGCATAGCAAATATTCTGTTTGCACCGCGAAGATTTTTCTTACTGATTTTATTCAGTTTTTTTTTTTTTTTTGTTCTTTTTAACTTGTTCAAAATCACCTGGACAATGTTATTAGAGTTTATATCTGAAATATTATAGAACATCTTATAAAATACCTGAATACATATGTACAGGTGTCCCTCTCATAAGACTATACTTATTGAACAAGGGCTCGATAAAACCTGCCACAAAATGTGCAAACATTGTAGCACGATTTTGACATAGCACGATTTCAAAAGATCGAATATGTTTTTTTCACAATTGCTTTCTGCATTTATATCTATTTCACCTTATTATTAGTAGGAATTACAACCATTTTTGTTTTGCCAAAAATTGCAGTTCATTTTCGGTTTATATTTTCATTTGTATATACAGAGATGGACAGGAAAATAGGTACGAGGTCTCTATTTCAATTCTATGCTCCAGGCAGCTTTCAGAAAGCTCATAAAAAGTTCTTACATATGATAACATTGTTGAAAGTTAACTGCGGGAATTTCATATAAACTAGTTCTCGCAGTGAGATGTTGAAGGCTTTCATTTTGCTTTAGTAACTTTCTGATCTAGACAGTCAAATAGGACCATCATCTTATTAAATGTGAAAAGTAAAGAGCTTGATAATATTTTTTGCTTTGAAAAGAAATGCAATATGAATTAATATTTATAGTAATTTTAGATGTGTCGACGACATAATCGTAACGACGAAGCTAGACGGATAGTTCATCAGCTTCGAAATCAGGGAAAATCGAGCAAATTTTAATGCCGGCTTAGTAGATCGGTCACAAAACCGAACAAATTTTCCATCTTAAGGTTTAGTTGTCTTAATTATGTTGTTGTATGTCAGTTTAAATAAATAAATAAACAAGTGAGAACACTGTAGTGGGTCACGGGCCACCATTAAATAGCCTGCATCAACCTACTGCTATCCATATAACAAGTTTTCAAAATACGACCTTATATGCGAAGTGGTCGAATGAGTGGTTCGCTGTAAAATGTTTTCAACAGCAGCCGTTCTGGGTCCAAACTAGGTCGGTACAACAAATTTCATGTAAATGTCTAGAAATTGCGGCCTATAGGTCGAACACTAGAACGCAAAATGTACAGATGAAGAGAGAATGTTAGAATCACTTCCTGAATTGATTGGTATAATAAAAGGTGCTCGCCATTCCTTATGGATGTTGAATACATCCTCACAAACTGAATATACCCTTTCACTGCAAGATGTGTATAAAAAGTTTCGTATAACACGATTTCGCTACAGTGTGGTACGTACTAACCGTGTTACACGACAGACGCCGGTAGATTACATTGCAGTTATCATTGCTAAAAACTGTCCCATCACGTGCAACGCACCAATGGATGCATAGATGCCATTGACGGTGGAATAGTGTTAGGAACAAAAACGTGCACACGACGTGTTTGGCAGTCATGGTGCATCACAAGACATATCAGTGCCCAAATATTATAGTTTTTACTGCTGGAACAAAACAATGGATATATTTGATGGGCTTCGCATGGCATGAATACGTTATGCGTGCAGGCATCATACGCTCAAAATTTAAAAATGGTTTTAGATAAAAAAATCCCTTGAAAGAAAGAAAAAAAATAAAAAATCTTTTTGTTTCATTTTATAAAGCCTTGTAAACGTAAAATGTTCATAATCGAACATATAAGGGGAATACTTTCTACTCTACTCTTAGCGAAGTGAGAACACATAGTAAGGCGAATCAATAACCAATCTTAATTAAACCCACTTAAAACTGTGAGATGATCAAGAATATTTGGGAAGTGCAAACTAAAGTTGTTTGATAAAAAGATGTTCGCAAATTGTTGAGTTAAAATATCGCTCATCGCTAAACAGTACTTTTTTTCGGTTTTGCAACATAAGCAGCATATGAATTCCGCAAAGAAATGACGACTCGTTTCTTGAAAGCGTTCGCAAACCTGCCGAGTATGCGGCATCCTCACAAGAGTTCAACATTGTTGTCACAAAATCCATTTTACTTAACCCAAGAAAAATATAAAAATTAGGGACACATACAGAAGACGTAGTATCTGACGAATCTAACGTTTAATGTACCGTATTCTACTTCGGTACCAACGGAACTGAACCAAGTTGCTTGGCATTCTTATATGCTTAGTCAAGTACCTCCTAGGCCTAGGACATATTTAATACTAATCTGGCCATTTCACGATTTTTTACGTTTCAATTTATCACAGTCTGCATTACCAGTCATACTGTTAGGCAAAAGAGTTTTCTTTTTGTTTAAAGCAGCTCTTTACATGCAGAAACTCACTTTCATTTGTATATCGCTTGACTCTAAGCCTTATTCCTTGAAAACGTCGGCTTTCGAAGAAACTCGTAATGAGTTGTCACTTTTTCTTACGCTCTTCATATAAGTCTCTTTTGAGATGTGCCTCTAATTCCCCATTTTTGTCGTCTGTACAGTTTCCTTTGTATCCCTTTAAAGATTTGGAGCCAGACAAAATATAACCATTTAAGAGGCGGCTTTGTCCAACCGTAACATTTTTATTTGTTTAAGATATCTGTGAATGTGAAGGAAATGCCGTTTCAGCCTCATTGCTTGAAACCGTCCTTCAATGCTTTAATAATAACATAATGATTATTTATTTAATACAAATTAAAAATTTTCGTGACTTCACTACATGGTCAATGAAGTCCGTCTGATATGGCAACTGGAAAGTTATATTCTATAAGAATTAAATTCATTTCTTTTCCATGTGATGACAAGCAATCAGTAATGCAAACACGGAAAAACTATGTGTGGTTAGTAAAGCAGTTTTGTGGATGTATTAAACTGTCATCACTCTTACGAAGAAGAAAACGATCTTTTAAGCATAAATAGATTTTCGCATGTTTTTTTAATAATTATGACGTTCAAGGTTTTATAATTACCCAGCACACATTTGAAAGGAATTTAAGGCGAACTGTAGGTGACAATATCACATATCACAAAAGCTATGGAAAAGAGGGTGAGGATGCTTTTAACCGGCAGTCAGTATCGCAGCAAGTTCAGTTAGGTAGTAACGTCTTGATTGCAATACTAATCCATCAAGGTAAGGGATCATATTAATTCGTCCAGACTTTTGATTCGTTTTTCTCATGGCTCTAATAAGAACGCACAGGTCTTCTTCACCTTCAGGAAAAAACGCTTCGAGCAATCTACATGACCAAGAAATGGCAAATTTAGGAGAGTTGGTTGATCAATCTCATTTCATCCTTGTCCTAGAAATATGAAAAGATGTTCGCATGAAAAATATTTTATTCGTTCGGATACTAAAAACTTCTATTACGAGAACTACTCCCGTTTTGGTCGACTATACGTCGCCTTGTAGTAACAGCTGTTGGTTCACTCTGATCTCAGACTGCCTCGGAAAAAAATATAGTGTATATCGTATAGTAACTAAGCGTGCATACTATATAGTCTGTTGAGCTTTATAAAGAAGAAGATTTTGCTTGACTTAAATAAAGCAAACGGGTATGTGAACGATAACATTTCAAAGACGTAACGTATATTAAGTTATTTAAGATATGCATGAGGTGCCTATAAGGTCTAGATTTCAACAAATTGCATATTTATACGGGTTTTGTAAAAACTATTCAGTCATTTATCACTGAACACTTGTTAACGGCGATATAACATTTATCTACGTTCTACGTTTTAAAGATTCTACTATTTTCAGTTGATTTTTTCTTCACTTTAAACACTGAGGACATGTAATATACTCTTCTAGATGAATGGTTTAATGTGTTATAGTAAAACTTCTTTAAAGTTTCTTTTTTGTTGTCATTACTTGGCAGTAGATTATTTGTGTATTTTAAGCGGTCATTGCGAAGGCCACCGGTGTATATTCATATAGATTGTGATAAATGCGCGGTACTCTCACATACCTACAGTTGCACCGAGTATTCTTTTTAATCTGTTTTGTTTTTTTTTTTTAGCTTAAGTGCACGTATGTATGTATACATGGACATGTGTTTTTGGTTTGTTAAAAGATTAATGTCAGTATTATTTCACAAAGATTGCACGATGGTTGCACGGTATTGCATGCTTGTTGGAATTTATCTACACCGAAAGCACTTGAAACGTATCAAATGACGATATTTGTATCAATATAATTTTTATAACCACCGCCGAAGAATGAAAAGTATATTAATTTTGTCAAAACGTTTGCAACGCCCCGAAGAAGCTTCAGAGACCTCACAAAGTACATATATAGTTGATCAATATCAAATTCTGAATCGATGTAAGCATGTCCATCTATCCGTCTACCCGTCTCAAGCTATCGACTTCGAATTTGCGCGAAACATAGGAATTTCTTGCACGCCGCTTGATATTGAAAATGAGCAAGATCGATCAAAAGACACGCCTACTGCACTACGTAAACTGAGGACACATCTGTTTTTTACAAGAAATAAAATATTTGTTCTTTTCTCATTACTTATAAAGTACAACAGATAGAACTGTTGAAACAATGCTGTAAGCCACACCTACTACATTTTTTTTTTAGTGGGCCAAAATTTCATTTTCCAAAATCTTTATAACGCTTGGGAAAACCAAACGCTGAAAAATCCAATAAAGTATATAAATTCCCGACTAGTTTCCAATTGCGAATGCACCTAATGATGTCGTTTTGCTCCTGGAAACGTCAATCCTTGTGCCCAGCTGCGTAGTGTGTGTGCCCGTTCCCAAAAGAGGAGACACCGCTTCAAATTTTGCAAGACAGTAAGAGAATGGCCGAAGAGGATCAAATCACACGCCTGCATAACGGAAACTAAAAGGACTTTTTTTTCCCTGTCCTTTAGTCGTTGCTTATACACTACAAGAGATACGCTCTATAAATTGCCACAAAATTATTCTACAAAAACAGAAAAAATCGGCCACGCCTACTCATTGCTCTAGTTTATGCAAATTTATATATAACATTTTTTTCAGTCCTCTAAAGGATAACGGTGATGGATATAAAAGATTCGGTCGCCAAGAAATATAATTTTTTTAGTTGTTTTATTGGCACTGCACTACAGTAACAATATCTCCACTTTAAAATTCTCTTACCTTATAGAATGGTTGTATAGTTGTTTAATTACCTCAATATCCAACCCTAACCTATTATACCACAGAGAATACCGTTGTGTTTTAATAAAAAAATTTCTTCATTTTTTGTTCGCTTACATATATAGGAATGTAACAGACTTTGGGCAGTTTTCCTAATCAAATTTTCAATGTGGTTATCATCTTTTTTTTTCTTGATGTTATGAAAAGGAAAAAAGGCAAGGATCCTATTTTCATACGACTATCAACATGATGTTGAGACGATATTGACACAATTTTCATTCAGTTCAGCATGGCTATGCTAACAGTTCAAGCAACTTATGCACAACAGACCTAATTATGACACGAGAAAAAAAATCGATTTTAAATTTTATGCTCATATGACAGGCATACCAACCATTTAAACAATTTACATTTGCAATTACATCGGACTTTTGCATGGGTGTAGTGGTTGGCGATATAATCAAGCTGGCGTATTGCCAATTACGCGCACTTATATAAATTCTTCCTCGCACTTTTTAATCAGTTGAGGATGTTTCTATGCCAAACACGACATGTAATATCAACAAAAACGGACACTTTATAAGACTCCTATACAGCGTGAGGTCATATGAAGGAACCATTAATAAAATTCTTATCCATAAAAATAACTGTAGTGTCGCATGCTATATCGAATTTGTAGCACAAATACAATTCTTTACCGAATTATATCAATTCTCTGCAGAATTTCTTTAACTTTGCGCAGCTGTGTAAACGATGCCAATATTGTGCTTTAAGGATAAAAGCATACATGCCCGTCGTAAACAAAATACACTTGAATTCCACATAGCGATGCTGCTACTGCCACTGATGGCCGAGGCACCACAAATCTCTGAGACATGGAACATATTGTCTCTTATTTTGAAAAATTTCTTAGCCACTTGCCTTAATCAGTTCTCTCAGAAAGTGTTCTTGCTTCGCGTTGTTATTTAGTCGAGTCTTTTAACTGATTTGTCCCATTTTCAATACCAATCTGCAACAACAAATTCCATTGTTTTTCGTGAGTTTAAAGCTCTTAAATTAATTCTTGCGACCAGTAGTGTGGCAATAAAGCAACAAGAGACAGCAGACTTCCCTAGAGCGATTCAGAACTTGACGCTGATCGGGCATATACATACTTTAAAGGGTCCCTCAAACTTTCTATTGCGTGTTGCAATGAAAGTATATATACAGGATTCATTAGATACAGGTGAAAGAGTAATTTTCTTTCAATTATGGTAATGACAACTTATCTCTTCGTTTAAAAACATATGCTTCCCGGGACATTCAGCTTAAACATTAAACGTGGAACTTTATCCTCTAAAGGTAGGTGAAAGTATTTCATAGGACTTCATGTAAAAATTAAAAAAATGAATAAATTATATAAAATTTGTTTTTTTAATAAGCAACCTGTCGCGTACTACTCACGTTCCCTTATTTGACACCCACATCGAAGGAATTGTTAAGATAAAACTACTGCACCACGCCGTGACGTTCCTGGATTTAATCCAAAATGAAGGTACTTAGCTTCTTACATCTTGCTTTCTCCATACGCACACACACACACACACACACACAGGCACAGAAATACTTTTATTTAATATGCAGACTAAAGAGATTGTTAAGAAAGGATAAAGACTTTTTAGCGGCTGCCACTTTGAATACGCATTACACTGCGAACGTAATTAAAGACATATGAAATATTTCAGCAAACCTAGCTTAACCGACCGTTTTTAGGTCATGGAAGTATCGATCACCAGCTCATTATTTTACTCTTACTTACTGTGCCAAGCTTGGATGATTACAATTTCTTTGTCCCTATCTTGGGCACAGATCTCATGAAAATAGTTAATGAATAAGTTTTTTGTAAAAAAAATAAATAAGTATATAAAGTGCGTTAAATTTAGAACAGATGTTTGGTCTTGCTCGACTCTAAAGACTTAGTGTGCTTTTAGATTAATGTGTTAATAGCTTCTTCGTATATAAATATCTGTTCAGGACTTTGTATTATAAATAAGCAAACCAAACGAATTGCCTAAAGTAATCTGAAGTCGTTTTTTAAACCTATGATACTTATTCTCTCAGAAGTATGATATCCTTTTTAATTTGGATTTCAGAAAAGAACGTGGTTCTAAAGAGAAAATAAAAATTCACATTCTTCATGCCCACTCTCTTCCCATCCTTTCAATAATGGAATTCTCGTCACCTTTCTGTTAATAACCGCACGAATATGTTACTATATTCCCACAGCTTCGAATCGACCTTCAAACTTAACTGTCTACGAACTTTTCTAATCCCCACAATTTTGAAAAGAGGCGGGTTAAACATAGATCCAGCCGCTTATCGATTTAGACATAAGTCGACTTAATAGCATTCTAAACAATCTGTAATAACCTCTAGGTATAACAAATAAAACGACAGAATTGTTGTACCTCAACCATGTTGTAGAAGCTTTGTTTGGTTGTAAATTGCAACATATCTCTCACTGTCTTGCTTTCTAAAATAAATAACTTAAACTTAGCGAAACTGTTTAGCGTTTAGTTTTCTTTATAGTCGCAACCGCCGTATCAATGGTTTCCAAAAAAATACATCCTTCCAGATGACAACGGCATCGACATGATGACAACATCAATTTTTCCACGTCTTCTTCCACTTGTGGTTAAATTTAAAACTTGCCAAACACTGTGTTTACATGATATGCGTACATAAAATAATTTTTATATAACTTTAGCCAACACAGCGTAAAGTGGTTTTCTCAAAGGCCAAGTAAACTGTGAAAGAGCAAGTTGCAGGCATGTTTCTATATCGTCTCTCATGAAGTAAGAAAATCTATGGAAAAAAGGATTGTACAAGAAAACTGCTTTTTTGCTTTAAATAATTGAATTTTCGGAAATTATTGTGTATGTCGTCATAAAGTTTAAACATTGTTGCGAAAATAAACTCCGAGAAGATTTTACAAACGAGTCTGAAAGCAGTGCAACAATAATCAAAAGCATAAGTAAATTGAGGACGCCCTTCGAACTCGGAAAAAGTAGATGATGACAGTCAATCAGAAGAACACATAGGCATCTTAAACATGGATTAATGTAATAATTACTGAGTTTCCATATATTTTAAGATAAATTTTTTTTAGAAAATTAATTTAATTTTTTTTTTATTTGCTTATTATGAATCTTCTAGAATATGGGGAAAAAAGTTTTTTGTTTGAAGACAATTGTTCTTTCAAATTTCAGGATTTTTCCCTGAAGATTTTGCCTTGAAGATTGCCTTTGTGTAATGAATACCTAGCGGAAAGTCACAGACTAGTTCCTTCGCTAACACACTAAGAGTTGTCTGTTTTAAGTTCATTTAAAAGCATGTTCAAGCCAAAGTGTGGCGCCATCGAGATGATCCTAGAATAGAGATGAGACTGAGAGCGGTGCCAACGTCTCTGTCAAGAAATTGTGAGTCAGATGTAGAATTGTAAATTGCTTTCTTCTTATTTGCCATTTCAGAACAAATGGAGCAGAAAACGTGGAACTCTGTCTTTGACAGGGGCAAAGCGACAACTTCGAACAGAAATCTGTGAAAAACCTAAAGGAGGGAAAACCATTAAACATACAACGGCAATTTCCTGACTCTAAAATATCGCAACAATATTTCTTCTATTCATTCGAATATTTTACATTAATTTTAAAATGCCATTCCTCAACATACCCTTTCGTTAAACTAAACATAATCTTTAGGGTACCATTTCAAAGAAAAAACATAGAAGTGCAAAAAATTGGATAAATTTTCACAAGCGTTAATGAATGAGTGACATTTACTTTTTATTTTCATTTATTTATTTATTCAGTAACTATATAAACAAATTTCTTTTTACACGATACATATAGTAAATTTTGCGAAGATCGTGTAAGATGAAAATCTCTAAATATTTTTCCAGAAGACCGTGCAAAAAAAATGAACATTGAAACTCATATCACATTTCGACTCATGCTAGAACAAAACATACGTGTAAAAATAGTGTATTTGCTCGCTTTATTGAATCGTGTTATTTTAAAATCGTATAACAAAGACGGCGCAAAAAAAAAGTGTGGCGTATATAGTTACTAGATACATTTCATGTGCAAAAAGATACTACAACATAAGTGCATACATAATACAGGCAAACTGGATGGCCACAAACTTTGTAATAAGCAAATCGTATCAGCAAACAAAATGTATGTAACGAAGTTGGCAATGTAGTCAATTTTCTTCTGAACATACGCAAGGAATCATCGAAGATTTCACTTGAGTTTGCAATCAAGGGTTACAATCAAGGATTGCAATCAAGAATGGACAAAAACGAAACGTTTTAATTGAAATAGTCGCCAATCACACAAACCCAATATTTTTAAAAGTCCATGTGGTTTTCATTAAACACATTTGCTGTTGCAAGTGAGCATCAGCTATATGGCAAAACCTCCCAACTTCAGTACACTACTACAATAAACTAGAACACTTCTTGCTTCATTTACCAGTCCATACTTTACTAATTGCTTGAGAACACTTGATTTCTTTTGAAACAATTAAAAATTGCTTTTGTATTAGATTTACGCAGTTCAGAATGCAAAGAACTCTGTCTGTATGCTACCAATCCAGCAACTGCACGAGAAATGAAGTTGAAGTAAAAGAAGATTCGTTGTTTAAACGTGCGTGCATTATGCATTCTTCAACTAGAGCATTACTTAACTCAAAAATTTGATATTATTAAAGAGTTCTCTACACTAATTCACATAAATATGTATATATATGTACATATCATATCAAATTTAAATTCAATTTAAAATTTAAGATAACTTTTTTGATATGTGCTAAGAAAGTCTGTAGAACGAACATGCAATACTTCACTGATAAGAATATTATGTAGTGCTGTTTACGTGTTGTCGCAGCTGGCCTTAAATACGTATCGTTGAAACATTTTTCTCCTTGTTTTATATTATATTTCCGTTTTATTGTCTTGCAGCCTTTTTTCTGAAATTATTTTCATTTTCTTTCTCACCAATAAAGTGTTCCTTATGTTGTTTACATTGTTTTTTAGTTATTTATTTATATACACACTCATATATTCTTTCAATACGGGGCAGAATCTCTATGATATTCCCTTCTTAAAGGAAATATTTACAAGCGTTAAGTTGTCCAAAAAAAGCTAAACATATTGAATACAAATTTTCCTTAGTTGTAAAAGCTAAAAGTTTTTACATGTTTAAGTAGAAAGGTGTGCTACAGCGATCAAAATGTAGAAAGATTAAATTTTTCTCAATTATCATGGTATGATTCCGTGCTAGCGGATCGAGCAATTCGGTAGGAATGTTACTTGGGCGTTAGGCGTAATTTAAGTGACATGTCACTCGGAATTATTGGCGGACTGCTCTTAGTTTGGTTTCACGATCCAGCCTTCTCACCTCACATTGGTTTTCGGGACTTTCTCACCAGAAATTCAAAACTGAGAGTTCAATTAATTGTCGGGATGTTCTAGATACTCCACATACTTTGAATTGAGATACTCTAGGTAGTCGAAATACTTTAAGAATGGTAAAAAGGTTCAGAATAAAGTTGCATAAAACTTTATTAAGAGAACAAATTCATATTCCAAAATGTTGGAAAGGAGAGAACAGAGTAAACATAACGTATCTCAAGGACTCGTTTTAGTAGTCTAAAGGAAACAAAGAACCCATAGAACACTTCACGTTCGGGAGAGATTTTTATTTTAACCTATTAACGCTTTCGTTCTTTTCTTTCCATTTACTTTTGCTGATAATAATCTGACGTGTGCTTCAACAAATTTAAGAATAGATAAACAATTTATTTTGATTTTTACTTTCGAGAATAATTCACGTTGAAAGCGAATTATTTTGTTTGAGGATTTCAACTAAGAGAAAAGCATCATAGGCTACTCGAATGAAAACACGTTTCTTTAATATGGTATACAATACGCATAGTATTTTTAATTTACCGCATGGTAAATGTTAGAAAACTTATAAGCTGGCGAATCTAATTTCCCTTTAGGCAGGTTTAAAAACTATGTTGGAAGCGTCTTTATTCGATATTCTACATATATATTACATATTCGGTATATTATTGTTATTCGATATATTATACTTGCAAGATGGTCTGCTTTATTTTTTGATCTTTCGAAGAATGTCGTTTGCATTCAACGTCGTCTTTCAGTAAAAAAAAATTATTGGCAAATTATATTCGAGCCGTAAAGTATGTATTTCACGGCTACATTATATCTACATTTTATTATACCCTTTATTTACAGAAGCATGACTGTCCTCCCGTTCATTCGCCTGTTTAACGCCTGTTCGAGAATTTTTTGTTCAACCTATACGCCGCAAATGTCAAAATATTTTAATGAAATTTTCTACACTAACATGCTCTTACTCCAGAGCGAATTCTAGTCCGCGTCGTTATAACGACCACTCTTTAAATTACGCTCTATTTAATAAACTAATTGAATGAAAAAAGTAAAATTGTCATATTCGGCTGGAGCTGATTCTTGCATACTCACCACAATTAAAATTTCTGACACCCTCTGCCTTTATTTGTAGTTATGAAAAAGTGAATGGTGTAGAATTAATCTTCCACCTTTTAATTTACTAAAAGATTCATCAAGTCGTCGTGCCCAGCATATTTATTTTATATTTAAAGCACTACTTCTCTCTTGTTTACCTAATGCCATATAAACCTCGAAGAAGTGGAAAAAGCAAGAAAATGTAATTACTTATAAGTTTGTGTGTGCATGGCGAACAATTTCCATTTTTGCAGATGACAGTAGAATAAAGGATAATAGATAAATAGTAGAAATTTGTGAGTAATGAGCAAAACTCCACAAATGTTTATTGAGCAAAACGGAGTTGTGTTCAATTTACCATAATTTGCCACATAAGTGTCCTCTGAACAATCTGGCCCATTTTCAATACCAACCTGCGTACAAGAACTCCCAATGTTTCTTCTAAATTTGAAGTCGATAGCCCCAACTTTACGACCAGAAGAGTACCAAAAACACACACCGGACAGACGTGTCTTAATCGATACAGAATTTCACACTGATCAAGTATATATTTTTTACATGGTCTCTTAATTTTCATGTTGGGCTTTGCAAACATTAGGGCGAAAAGAATGTACGTCCATGCTTAGGTGGTAGTTAAAAACGGATTTCTGTCGTTAAATAATACGACTAAAATAAAATAAAAATTTTGATCGATTGAAACCTTTATACGGTAGCAAATCCCAAGTCTAAATTTTAAGCGCAGACATATAAATTCACTGGTCTAAGTTTCCGTTTATCTATTTTTTACATCTCTCAATAGCCGTTTTATGAGAACCTGCTCTAATTTTCAATGGTTTATGACCTAAAAAGCTGTACTGTACAATGGCAAACTCTTTGATAGAAACAAATTTATTGGATCGCGTTAGTTCCAGTCTAAGTCTCGCTCTCGTAGAATACTTTCTTACTACTTTCACAAAATTCTCAATTTTTCATTAAGGTCTCAACTTTGAATTGTAGCATGCAAAATAGTATTTAATGGTAAACTTTAAGCGATTATAACGTTTTAATTTGCCTTCTCCTTTAAATTATCTCCTTTTAATTAAATAGTTTATAAGATTCGTTCAGCTGCAAAGGAAACGAAAGGAAAAAAAACTTTCTTAAGGAGAACATGGCATGATTTTCCAAACTAAGCAAAGAAGAAAATACACGAATGTCTTAGAAATATAAAAGATAGTTGGTGAAGTTTCAGCAAAAACCGGTCAATCAAACTTACTTGGAAAACAAATGAAAACACGATGGGACAACGGCCATGACCAAACACCCTACCATACTTCGCTTAATACAATTATTCATATAATTACTTTTCAAAATAAGATATTGTATAGCAAGGGGTAGAAGAAATGCTTCGTTCCTAGTAATCAAAATTCTTCAAAAATTACGGCCATTGTTTTGAACACAAGATGCACAAACGGACTTATGGACAGACAAGCTTACCTTGACGCAAAAAGTGATTGTACAAGGAAAGATCTCAAGTCCTTCTGTGTATCACGCAAACTTATTATATTCCCTATAGCACAAGCGGTTTAGAGTATAGTGAAAGTAAAAGATTGAAAATACAAAATAAAGAATGATGACAACAACCTACTTTGCACTACAAACTGTTAGATGTTGAAAAAGAAAAGTGAATGACAGTATGTCAAATATATAACAATTCGCCTATAGGTATTGTAGAATAAAAATACAAAATATCAGATAGCGAAATAATAACAATTAATAATTAAGCAACAAGCGAAAATTTCAAAAAAAATTAAGGAAGATAATCGTCAGAGCTAAAGTAAACTGCTTAGCTAGTAACTGGATAACTTGAATGCCTCTTCTCCTCCTGCGTTTTACTTACGTCAAACACTGGTGGGCTGCAAAACAATATATTTTTTGCTATTGAAGGCATCTCCGTACTAAAACTTCAGCATATATATAAGACAACCTTCGCTGCCTGGTGTCAGTATGAGTTGAGACTTTAAATGGTTTTTCAACTGACCAACATTGCGTATGGGTGATCCCAAAGTGATTTAAACTCAACTTAAATCTAGCCATTCTATAAAAAACGAAAAATGAAGATAAAATAGTGTCGCTTGCCAAGAATGCAGTCCGTGTTGTGTTTACTTAAATGGTTATATGAATGTACGCTCAGTATAAATTTGCCCACTGTATCTTTATATTTAAGAATTAGATATTCTATCAGCTTAGTACTTGAGATCTCTGTACGAGTTTATGATAATTTTCCAAACAGGAATAAATAATACTGAAGAAAAAAAAATCACGTATTTATAGTATGCACAAATACATAATAGCATAAGCCAAACATAATAAAAGCGTAAAACGTTACGTATGAACATAGAAACAAATCAATCCGGTCACGTATACGTACCGTTATCAGCAAAAATGATTTCGGAGCACAACAGTTTGCTTGCTTACATTAAATGCAAATTGTCATGAATCCTGCATTGAGCTGAATTCCTTATAAATAAATAAAAAAAATAAAAAAAATTTAATGTGCGACATACTATTTATATAACAAATAGCTTTTCAAGATTGCTTATTAATAAGCGATTAATAAGTAGATATCTATCTATCAATTCATTTGCTAAAAGAAAGAAGAGAAGCGAAAACTTATTCAATCATCTCATTAGGAGAAATGTGTTTAGGAGTAAAACGAACAAATATTGAAATTTTTTTTTTTATTACTTGGGGATGGCATCGCCAGTGGTAACTTACTTGAACTGATGAATAGCTGTTAATTTAGTTTCCGAAGGTTCGAATATAAGCGACTTGTTTTTAATATGACAAATGACTCGGAGAATGCCCCATATACGTGTACCACGATGACGAAGTGGGAAAGAGTGTCTAGACATAAGATCGCAGATAGATAAATTACAAATAATGAAAGCAAAAACATTACATTATTACAAAATAAAACATTTCGCTACCAGACCTCATATAATAAAAAAATTCATTTCGAGATTCTGGCGTTCAGATCTGATAAATATATTTATATTTACAATTTTCTTGATGTATGCAACACACAGAAGGACTTGAAATGCATCGAGCTTTTCAGATCTACTGTTTGACTCTACATGCAGTATTTTATTTTCACTTTGGGCTTCGAGGTTTCTTTAGAACACTTCTCACAATTTAAATGTGACATCCTTTGTTTGATATTTCCTATTATCCGAAGCAGTGTGGCTATATATATAAATGCAATTACCGGCCTTGCTGGAACTTTACAAATGTTTTTTACATTGCGCGTTTCACATGGAAAAATGATATAAAAATAAAAGGAAGTTTCTTCCATCATCCAACAATTTCAAGGGAATGAAATGCAAATCGCACATCTTAAAATTTGAGCAAAAGAATTTCAAAGCCGCATCGCTTGAAATGACACGTAACATACTCATTTTACAGAATGAATTTTACTGAAAATCCCAACAGTATTATATACACATTTCCCCGGTTGACTGTAGGGACATCAAAAGAGATACCTTGATGGATACACTTTTTATAAAGTATTTGCTGAATTACAATGTTTTCATAAAAAAGGCGTTCCGTGGCTATTTGCTTAACAATCACAAAATTCTCAAAATCACAAAAAACGTTATAGTCGACCAATATGACAACAATTGTTACAAGTTAAGAATTTCATCAAAATTAAGAGATTAGACCGTTTAAAATTTACTTTTCGAAAAAGTCTTATATACAAAGGACTCCAAACTATGAAGAGCCGTGGTGTCACTTTTTATACCCTACCCTACCCATTTGCGGTATAAGTGTATACAAAGTCGTGCGAATGCATGTAACTCAAGATGAACCTTTTACTACACCATTCATTTCAGAATCACTTTGCGAACGCTTTGCGAAAGCTTGTCTGTCCATCTTTCCATCTTGTTTTCGACCGGCCTTCAACGTACAGGTCGCGATTTTTGAATAATTTTGGTGAAATTTGGTACATTGACGAGTTTTGACCTGAAGACAAACGCTATTAAAACTGTTTCAGATCGGACTACCTTTTTGACCGCTTTCCTTATAAGGCCATGTATTATAAAGTCGTTATATGAATAACTCTAAGGGTGTAGGGTGGTTAATGGTTCGTCGTGTCCCACTATAGTATTTTCGCTTCTTTATATTCATTAAATTTTTTTGTCAACGCACATATGAGTTTAATTAGTTTAATAAAAGGTGGATTTACCACAAGTCGTTGTGAATATTTCATATATCACTACAAAGTCAATGTACGCTTTGCTATGAGTGGTGTGGGAAATAAGGACTGTTTAATCCATCAATTAATAGTTCTTATGTATGTATACGTCTTCTTATGCGTTGCAAGCATTTCTGAATTATATACAGCAACAAGCCTTCCAGTGTTAATTCCGGCATTAATTTAAGTTAATTTTTTGCTTTTTTTTTTTTTTTTTTTTTGGTATTATTTACGTTTTGCTATTTTACATGGGAAGCACTGTTTCAATGGGAAATAAACGATTAAAGTGGATTTCATACCAACCGTTTATTTACGATAGTCATTATATCCATTTTTTCTTAATTCCGAGCATAGTTGCTATATGCGCTACTATGTGCGATTCGTTGATGAAAATCCCCTTTGTACTGTGCAAGCGCTTTATTGCCAAGTGCTGAAGCCGACATAAGCTAAACCCCTTTTTATTTGCATATGTACATGTATGTCTGTGCGTTCGGACGAGTAAATACAACCATTGTTTTAAATTTAATATTGTTTTAAATGTCCATAAATAAATTGGATTAATTCTACTTTACAACCTTTGATCGTATTTTTTGTGATACTATAATGATAAAGTTGTTTGTAGTCCAAAAAAATATTGAAAATAAGCCGGATTTTCGAATCAATATTTACTATATTCACAAGAATTAATTACACTTTTATTGCTTTACATACAATTTTTGACTTCATCAGACACTTTACGCTTCGTATAACCCATAAACCATGGTTTGCCTGGCTATTGGCGCATTTCGTTCAAATTGAATCTAATTGGATGTGCGTGTAAAGTGCCACCTAATCAAAAGCTACGAGAAGTGTGTTCATAAAAATAAAATGAACATTCATGTAAGATTTCGAATTTTTATGAAAACTATCCTGGATTGAAAGGAAAAACCAAAAAAAAAAAAAAGCCAAACATACTGATACTTAATAAATTTAGTTTTGGGCAAATCTTTATTAAATCAAAATTCTTTTTATTTCATGGTGTAAGGGTGTATTAAGCTTGTGTTTGTTTTCGGAGCAATAAAAAAGACTTCAAATGGGCTCACCTCTGACTATAAAGCATTCCTAATAATTTACTGGATTAATGTAAATATGTGTTTTCTATCCACGCATTTAAGGACTCACCTTTTATATCCATATTAATCTTTAGGGGATTTGCTTGATTTGATTCATCGAAGGGATCTGAAGTCCCTATGGCTGTTGTATAAATTCACAAAAACGTATTACACGCTTGCACTTTGGGCACCATAGTCATAAATTCGTTTTGGTCCCACACTTAGATTGTAGGCGTTTTTATTTTCTTATCTCTTATTTATGGTAAGATAGCTTAAGGGTTAACACATAAGAGAATAGAATAAGGTATTCGAAATGTGATCATTTGACTTCGAATATGAATTTTGCTGATCTGATACTGAGCGAAAGTAGTCGTGAGTCGCTATTCGGTTTTCAAGTTTAGCTTCCTTGCATATGTTTGAGTAAAGCTCTCTTGCCTATTGTCCGCATATGGGACAATACGTATGATATAAGAACGGCTCGTCATGAATAGTAGAGACATAAGGATAATCCACCGTCGTCGATATTTAAACAAAATTAAATGAAAAAATGCGATCTGATAAATTCAGCCCGCATAGGATTGCCTATGCCTGTCTTTTTATTAAAATAATGATTAGAAACGATATGCAAACTTCTTCTAACCTTATATCAAAAGATGAAGAATGTGAAACATTCTGCAAGAGGAAAAATTTATGAACGTAGTTTGAAGAGATTTGATCAAACCGTTTATACTAGTGAACTATGGCCAAGAAGAGCATAAATGAATTAAAACCGGAACTAAAGATTATAACGTTTTCGAATGCATTTCCGGTGTCAGCTATTTATGTGATCTGATAGTAATATAAAAGTCAGTAAATGAATCATCGGAACATGCCGGTGAGCTCCATCATGGCAATAACTGAACGAAATAAAAAGGAAACTCAAAGTTATTTAATAAAATTTAACGTTTGTTGAAATTTCTAATCTTCAGAATACCACAAATGGTATAGGGTGTAACTTAATTCTTATTAAAAAATGGTGCATAAATTTCCTATTGGAAATAATTTCCTGTTGGCAGATTGAATGCTTTTTATTAAATTTAGTTAAATTCCCGGGGGAAACATTATAGAAAGTTCGTCCGACCCTTAAATACCCTACACCGATTCCATTAGTACAATTATCCGTTCGTTTTGCTCGTAACACGTAACAAATCCGAAGGCATAGTTTTGATGAAAGCCCGCATATTGGAGCAAACTTAATTTACTTCCGAAATATTTCATCATTTTTCGGTTTCCGTCATAGAAAACAAGAAATTATACTTTCTCTTCATATAAGGACTTGCTTTTCATGATGGCCTTATATATGTTTGGGTGTAATATACAGAATTATGTGATCCAAATTCCCGGCCGTTCATTTTTTTGCTAAATTGCTGCTACGGATCAATTTTCGTCATAAGCAAGTCTTCCTCTGACGGGCTTAGCATGCATGAGAAACCTCACATGTAGCGGGGTCCAAAAAAGAGGCCAAGATGATTCAAATTTGGTCCACTTAGCAATTAGGTCTTTTTAGCATAAACGGATCTAAAGAATTCTTATTCTGAGAACTCTTATACGCAGTGGTATCCAAAAGATAGAAGAAGATAGATGTGGTCCAAATTCGGTAAGAGTGATTTCTTTGTCAATTTACTTTAATGAAACAATTTTCACCATGAAATATTGAAAATTAGATCTCCTTACCAAATAAAGATTCGGTTTTCGTAGGAACGGTTGGATGAAAGGGGATTGAGAAATATACCCGAAACGACAAAGTTTTTCATACCAATTTAGAAGGACAAAGTGCTATTACACAACGAGTTTTGTCGAAAAATGTTGTAAATTGCAATAATGGCATTATAAGGAGGCTGGTGGAAAAAGGAGATTGTTCGGAATTATTTTTGGTAGGGGTCGTAGTTGAGTCGAAACATGTCAGTGTACCGAATTTCAACAAAATATTTCAAAAATTGCGACCTATAGGTTGAACACAAAATGAGATGGACAAACGTGAGACAGACAGCCGGATAGGAAAGCTTAAACCGGTTCAGAAAATGATTCTGAATCGATCAGCATAACAAAGGGTGGGCTTGTCTTAAGCCCTTCTGGATTTTACACACATCTGCACAAACTTAATATATCCTGCACCATAAGGGGTATGGGGTATAAAAATTGGCAAAACTGCATTTATTTCACTCCTCAGCATCTAGATTTTAAATATTTGTTGGCTAAACGCAATTAATTGTTTTTTCCATAACAACATACATGTGAATAGAGTATGGGAATAGAATGTAAGCGCTACAATTAAGCCTCAGTGCGTAAGTAAGCGCGCATGTATCAAGCTGCTCAAATTTCAAGTGGCCGACAATGCAGTATAATGACTGTCCAAGTCAGAAACACAAAACACGCTTAGCGATAAATAAAATCAATTTTTAAAATTCGTTCAATACATGTATACTGAAGTAATCTGATTTTTATATTCAACACTATCTATGTTTTCACTTTCAACGAAGTGCCTTTGCTTGTTAAAAATATTAGCCTTCGTTACTTGTATTCGATACACAGATGCTTCAGATTAGGTAGGTGTAAGTATAAGCAGATGGCCAGAGATATGTTATCAAATACCTTAACAAAGCGTTACTGCATATATCTTGAGGTTGAAAATGATACGATAAACTTAATATATCCTCAACTTATTTTAAAATAGTAAGCAACAACAAAAAGCAATTTACTCTTTAAAAGTTTTCTAAACAAAAAAACACACAAATTTTAATTGAATTTTCTGAATTGGTTATATAATATTATTAAAGCAAATTTAATTTTCAAAAGTCGTTAAGTAAAAACTATTTTTGCACTTACCACCCAAAAGCGGAAATGTATTCAATATATTAAAACGTTTGATATAAGCAGAAAAAAGGCTTCAATAACCTCTCAAAGTCTGTACATTCTAGATAAGTCTTCCGGTCTGAATCGATCTAAGCATGTGTATCCCTTTGTGTATCTAGTTATACCTCAAAAAGTAAGCGGTCTTCATATCGCGGACATATCTGTTAACTGATATGCAGGAGAATGCGGGAAAGGAGAAATAAGAGTGAGGCTGCTCTACTATATTTACTGCAATTATTATGCATAATGGACGATATGCAGTAGTTCCGCTATTGTACTATTCAGTGCGGTGTGAGAGCTAAAAGTAGCTGCATGGTGAGGAGACTTACAACGACATAGCGGATCGACTCACGTAGTTAGGGGCTAACGGACATCTAACGAAAAATTGGTGAAGGACGAGCAGTGCTCAACACGGATTAACGCCTGACAATCAGCCGGCAAACAAATGCTGCAGCCACCAAGTTTTTGTATTTTCTTGCGTGATCAATGAAAATTTGTTTTCCTACTGTTATCGTCATGCAATAAAAAGGAAATAGTGAACTAGGAAAGCGTCTAAATGGAGAGAGTAAAAGAGAGTGAATCTCAAATTTTCTCTCGAAATCAAAGTTGCTATCGAACTATACGTTGAAAGGAAAGAAAGTATTGCAAGAAAATTGAAGCTATCGACTTCAAATTTAGAAGAAACATTGGAAATCGGAAGTCCAACAGTAAGCGTTAGAGACCCTGTAAAATATATATATATTCCTGATAAATGTGAAATTCTGAATCGATTAAGTCATGTCTGTCCGTTTGTGTGTATGGTGCGTTATTTTACACATCACATCTTCAAGTTTGGTAGAAACATTACTTGTTTCTAGACGCAGGTTGATATAGACCAAATTGGCCACAGTACACGCCCGTAACAAAGCGTTTAGTGAACACAACTCCGTTCCTCTGAGCAAAAAGCGTTGGTTTTGGTCCTCACTACTCACCAATTATTCAAGATAGAAATCTGAAGTTTGCTAAATTTTCTTAACGGAAATATCAATTATTTATATGCAAAGTTCACATTTTTTGAGTTGTATGCTTAGTAACCATAAGGTAAAGAAGACGGAAAGTTTCAAATTATTTTGCGCATTCATCAATGCGTTAATTCTACAATAAATATGGTGGACACCGGAGCTATGGCGGATTAATTTTTTCTTAACAATACCGTCAATATGCGTATGAAGTAAAAGGACTTGGAGAGTAGAGGGCAACAAGGGAAGCGTGTTAACTCTACACGTCTCTTGCCTGTTTCTCGCTTGTCTCTTGGCATGCATGGCTTGCCCCGCGTACCTGCCTCGCTTACCTGTCTCTTGCCTTTGTCAAGCCTATGTCTTGTGAATCTCGCACACCTCGCATACATCCCCTGTGTCGCTTGCCTCCTTCGCTTACCTGCCTGCCCACCTCTTGATGTGGTGGATTAAATGTTCCTTAACAATATCTTTTCGTAAACTGAAAGAAGGAAATTCAAGTTTATTCTACTCAGCTATTTATAACCACAAAAAAAAGCATGGGATTTTAAACATATTAATGGTGGTGGGTATACGCGATTCGGCCCCAGCCGAATATAGCTTTCTTACATGTTTTTATTTGCTTTGCATGCATATGGTTCTGTTCATTAATTCATGCACTAAATGCTCAAAATTAGTCCTCAATTACTGATGTGCTAACAAGGAGCATTAATATGCTCCTGCAATGATCCAACACATGCGGTCTTGATTCATATGAGTTTGCTGACATTTCAAATATTTCTAGTACATAGCGTATTGGGAAAGAGATTCCTGCTACGTATATCAAAAGGGTTACAATCGTAATCTTATGCAAAACAAATTTACTGTGAATTCACTTTATATCCATATCACGCAGTTACGGCACAAATAAGATACAGTGATATTAAAAAGTTTGCAGACATCGTTTTATTTTGAAATGGCTGAAAGGGACAACTTTTGCTGATAGGTCGTTTTATCTCAAGACTTGTTCGTGCAACTCAAGAGGGACTTAAGGTAGACCTACTTTCTATTATGTCAATCGATTCAGAATCGAATTAAACTTGCCTGTCCGTCTTGTATTCCGGTGTATACATACAAGTCGCAGTCCTTGAGATATTTTCATGAAGTTTGGCATAATGAGGTGTTTTGACGAATACTGATAAAATCGGTTAATGGTAGACCGTGGCCAACTGTAGCGCTTTTACTTATCTTCTCGTACAAAAATTGAAAGTTAATTTAATTTTTCATTTCTTTATTTACTTTTAGTTCGTTGGTTTCGATATAACAAGGTACACATTGTTTTGATTTATATTATAGCTAAGTATATATTATTGTGTTTTTTGGAGTGTAAGACAGACAGGACGATAAAACGCACTTCAAATTTGGTTGTTTTAATGTAATTTTCGGATCAAAATTTTTATTTCTTCGTTAATATAACTCGTAGCAGCAATATTCAGTTTACCTTCACTCTCGGTACTATCGCTCGTCTCGTTAACGCAATCGTTCGTATTAGTTGCATCTGAACTATTGTTGCCGTACCTCACGTACCTCGAATTCAAAGACGATTTATTGAAAAAATATTTTTTGTTACCTTCGGACCATAAGATGTATCCAAAATTTGAATCCATTTTCCATGGACAATATCATATACGTAAACGTCTCTATACGTACAATGTTTTTTCTTTAAACATCATTTTATCTTAAAAATTCTTAAACGTTTTGGAAGTGCGTGTATACTTTTTAACACCAGTGTACCGGGTACGTATGCGGACGGATATACGCATAATTATATCCAGATGTTTTTGCCAAATTGTGTTTAACAATTAACTCAATTTGCATAGTTTGCAAACAGTATAGTTACTGAATAATTACATCAGGATACCTGTAAAATTGCTCTAAGATAATTGAATTAATGCGGGCCCATAAAGACATTCATAAGAACAAGAATAATGTTTAAGAGCAAGCATTAAATATAGTTTTCGTCAACATTATTAAGTCTCATAAGATATTGCAATGACATTACGTAACGGATTGGCATTATTTTTACAGAAAAAATGTAAATCTCTTTAACGAAAAATTCTCTTAAACTTAAGATAAATATCGATTGCAGGTTAAAAGTTGTTAACCGAAAAAAAATCAAGATTTCGTTGCGTCCTGTGCGCCACTTTTTCTTGTTGTAATTACTTCAATATATGAATTTTATATAGTACATAGTACAGTTCATAGATTACAAGTGCCATTAACAATTTATTATTGATTACATTAAAGGAATCAGGACCAACTTGGTAATAACTACTGTTATATAACTTACCCAGGAAACGGAGGGGACGAAACGGCAGGTAATTGCTGCAGCAATGGGATAGTCTTATGGATATATAATCTTCTGAGACCGATTCGGAATGTTAAGATTAAGAACGAAACAAAGTTTAGTTAATATGTGTGAAGTGGAAACCCAAACACGAATCAATTTACCCACAACAATCATACCGATCATTTTCCTTCTCTTAAACGAAGACGTTAATCGTATAAGGTTAAGACGACTTTTATATGGTGAGAGAATTGTAACGGTATCCCAAGACAAGTCACTTAAAACAAAGAGAAGAGAAATTCTTTTAACGGACTCTATTCGATCAATAAGAAGTAGATAGTAAGGTGTCGCGCAATCACATTATAAAGAACTTTACATAAATACGAGTCATTGAATTCTTTCATTCATCTCTTAACTTAGGTTTGTTCACAGAAGACACAATATGAAGAATGAACCTGATATCAAATAACACGTCCAAATCCCTAACCCATATGTTCCTCGGCACATAATTATTGATTGAATAAAAAACGGGAGACGAAGAAACCCAAGAGTACGATAATTTTTGCGTTTATTTAATTTAACGATATTTTATTCATTTATAGATAACCTTAGAATTCTTCGAAAGATGCCTTCTGAAAATTTCAAATAAATCTTGGAAAGAAATTGGGTTGCCTTTGCAATTGTATTGATATAAATCCATTGCAAGCAAAATTCTTTCTTGCGAACATTTTGCGTTACTTCATTTTGCGTTTACAATTTCAAATACCGCATACTAATGAAATAAATTTCTATCCACTTAGGTTTACATCAAAGTTGACTGCAATGCTTTTCATTAAATTCCTAATAAAAGCCGATAGCCTTAGATGCTAGTGCTTTTAAGAGTTTAGTCTTAGAATTTATTTCTGTGGCGAAATTAATAATAATAATAATAATAATAAATTCCTAAAAACCAAACTGCACTCTACGTACAATGGCTAATTTTATATTAAAAATTTATATATAATATATTATAATTTATTGTAATTAAGTATTGAAAAAAGATTTTACCCTTGTTTATAATACATTTAACTACAGGAGAAGTGCTTAACTTATTGAAAATATATATTATTGAAAATATACTTTAGAAGGCAAACCTTTACGTTCAGCTTCATTAGGAGGAATCGTTTTTTCAACTACAAACAGTTTACTATATAATCGCAACATAGGCAAGCGTATGCAGTTAAGTGCAACTATCACCAAAGAAAAGGACGATAATATTACTGGATTCAGCAAACATCATAAAAAAATATTATATTTGATTATGTAAATCTTTGCAGATGTAAGTACTAAACATTGTCCTCAAACCGCCAATGATTAAAATGAATTCACGACGTTTACAGAAACTTAAAACGCATGTCCTGAACTTCTGACGAGAATTGTTTTCAAGCATTAATGTGATGTAAATCTATTAGAAGTTGTATCAATGCTAATGTTCACTTTCGATTCCCATAATGCAGTGGCAGATAGTTTAAATAGATCATCTTCCTTTTAATAGGTGCACTAATAAATTCTGTGAATTTTTTGATAAAATTCTTTATCTTTGCAGAGCCGCTGACCTGCTCAACACAACTGCATCGATCTGAACCAGTACTAATTAGCAGGAGACATTTCTACCGGCCACTATCGGTGCCGCGGTGCCCGATAACACACAGGTTAATTTTGCATAACCGGCGACCTCCGCAGAGTTAAAGAATCCCTATTAACTAAGGGCCTGAACTACACCGGAGAAACCAGATATTTATTTTTATTGTGTATGGCTCAATAAACCCAGTGTTGAGGCCTATCATTACCTCTAATAATTTAGGATTGATAGAAGCCACAACCACCACGATACCCGCCTCAAGGCCGTACCAAGCAGTCAGGACTCACACATGCGTTCAAACTGGGGACAGAACATACTAGTTTCCACCGCGATTTCCACATGTATCTAAATGTGCAAGCTTCCCCCCGAAGGATCTTGGCAAGCGTCAACATGATGGAAAGGGACAGGCGTATACGAATTTTCATCGTTTTCAAGTCTAAAACTTTTTAGAGAAATGTCTTCCTCCTTTGAATTTGATCTCATTAAATATCGACATGAATCTTTTCCAATATTTATTCGAACTTGACATGCAAAGAACAAACTAACGGATCGGAATCTTTGATCGATAGTTCTAGTTGGTAAAATCGGTAGAGTGCACTTAATATAACACCTCGCTTTGAAAATATATAAAAAGGACAAACAATTTAAGCAAAACTGTAAAGAAAGTATGCGGGAGCTATCATACAGAAATGGACAAGTAATTGTCAATTGGGAAAATGGAAAATCAACAAGTAAGAAAATTACATTCGGTTGTGAACGAATCATTTAATCCGCTGCACTGGTATCCTAAAACAGGTTTACTGTAAGAAAAAAAATTAAATTTTCACACTCTATAGTATTGGCTGGGCGTGAGTGATTTTTTCTATATTTTTAGAAGAATTTTATGGAAATTTATATCGCTTAGTTGTTGAAGTTTAAAAGCAACAAGCAAAAAATAGGCAAACTAAGGGTTTGGTTATATAGACGTGTCTATGGGCGTTGTAGGCGAGTTGTTCGACCTGTTTGGACCACTTCCAAAGTCTTTTGCAAATTTCTAGTTGGCATCTTCATCTTGCGAATGTTCAACTTGGTTACTACACAGTTGGGCGGACGGATAGATGGACAGACGAACAAACAGGCAGATGGGCAAACGGACAGATTGGCAGATGAACAGATTGGCAGACGCACAAATGGGCAGACGAACATGCTTAGGTCCATTTCCAGTTCATAATTGGTCAAGAATTTATATACTTTATGGCACATTTGCAGTTTTTTTCTACGCGTTATAAAGGTATTGACAAAAAATTAAATTTTGATACACACACAATAACATTGTCTAGGCGTCGTCAATTTTGCCCGTTTTTTCAACAATTCCAAAAAAATTCCAAATTTTCAATATTTCGCGACAAAACTCAGCGTGTGTTGTGTAAAAAATTTGGTTCGGCTGGGGTAATTTTTTGGACCTCCTCTCACTGCTTGTAAGGGTTCTGCCAAAGAGGACTAATTGCTAATGCTTTATAATAAAAATTTGTTCACGATATTAATTTGGCGTAAAAGTTAAATGGACCCTATTTGAATCCAATGGGTTTATTTTTTGAAATCTGCTCCGCATAAGGTGGTATCTCATGAATAATAAGCTCTTCAGAAAAACATTGAATTCCTTTTATATTACGACAAGAATTAATCCATAGTAGCAAATTTAGCAAAAATATTAATGGTAGGGAGTTGGGATCACATAAGTCTACACATTAGTCTCTAACATACATAGGGTTATCATGATAAACAATACCCTGTATGGAGAAAAAGTACAATATCCACTTTTTCTTGTATGACGGAAACCAAAAATTAATAACATTTTTGATAAGTAAATTAAGTTTTCTAACTTTGGCCCAGGTTATGCGATATTTTGGGCATTCTCCGGTATGCATGTTTTCATGAAAATAATTGTTTATTTATAAAAATAGCAGAATTATATTAGTAAAAAAGGCAAAAAAAAAAAAAAGAGCGAATTAAAAAAATTTATATCAATTCATTACAGGATGTCTGTGCGACATTTACGCATTGCCTTGCGTAGAATTAAAGCCTGCTGTTCTTCTTCCTTACGTCGTTCCTCTTCTTCCATAGCCAGACGTATGGCATCTGCTTCATCTACAGCTTTTACTGCAATTTCATGAACCAAGTCCAAATGATCCATTATACCCTTGCGCATCAGATATTGAAAATTCATAGCCAAAGAATATTTAATATCCAAACCAGAACGATTTGCTAATTCTTGCCAATGCAAGAAAAGCCAATTTTCATTTTTCATATCTTCAATGGCTCTAACTTTAGGTATAAACATATCCCATTGGGCTAGAAAGTAAGTGGCCACATCTTGTATTTCCGGTTTTTCTTCAAACACTATTAACGATTTTTCCAGGGACTCTTTTATAGTCTCCAAGGATTTCCAAACTTCATCCACTTCAACGTTAACCAACGGATTGCCAATAGTGGCCTCTTCTAATTTGACTAAATCTAGACAACTGTACCAAAGATTCTTGTATGGGGTACAACTCTCAATAATACTGTTTAGAAAATCCAATGATAATGGCTCCAATTCGAAAAGCTCTTGACGATAGCTGAGAGTTTCACCCAATTTTTCCAAATCCTTAATAGTTCTCCATGTTTTCTTAATCTGTAACTCGAAAGAAAAAAATCGTAAATTTGTATACTCGCAAAATATTATCTTGTACTGCTTACGTCATTAGCTGTTTCCAGCACCTTTTCAGGAATGAACATTAGCGAGAAGGCCTGAACTTCGTCATTTAATGATTCTAGGCGTTCTTCGAAACCAATGCATTCGCTTAAGTGCAGTCTCTTGAAATCTTCAATGTCGACTTTTTGCTCTTCTCTTAACGTAGACAATCGCTCTATGATAGTCCTTGGCCAAGCAACAGCCTCCCACTTCATAGCAAATTGATGATCAGGCAAATTGTAGAAAAAAGAATCTAACATGTCGTATTCCAGGACCATAATTTGTGTATCGGCTTTAACCTGATCCACTACTTCGGGCACTGTTTGAGCGAATTCTCGTATATCGTACAGATGTTCTATACTTTGTGGTCGTTCATGTATTTTATTATAAATATCCATACACCGTTCTATCAAATGTTCGTTGATATCATACATACGATCTACATAATATTCAAAAATTTTTTTAACAATTTCTATCCTTTTTCGTATCATATGCTGTTTCATCGGATCAACTATAACTAAAAATGGGCCGATAATTATGGTTGGCGGCAAAGTGACACGTAGTTCCTCCTTCTGACGCTTGTGTTCCAAAATATCGGTCTTAACTTGCATCGAAGACTTTTTCGCTGCTTTGTAATTTTGCATATACTGTTGCACGTTAAGCAGGTAGAAATCCACATAATGATCATATTTACGGGAATAAGAGATTAGTGGTATAACCGCCTTTGCATAACATCTCTGCATAAGCTCATCACATTCCAAATACAATTCTTCTATCAGCTCGACAGTGAGTATGAAAAGATTGGGGGCAAATCTTAAATTGATCAATGTCTCCGCGTCTATGCAACGCACTGCGTTTGTCTTTTCCAAACTCTTTTTGAATATTTCTTTCATTGCGACTTGAAATTCTTCCGGATTCGTATTGAATACAACTTTTCCGTCTTCTGACACACTCAATATTAAGCTGAAGATAGCTTTAGGAAACGGAAATTCAGTCTCAATATAATTGTTCGTCCATTTGTAATCGTTGGAAATGTTAAGCATTTGCATGCAAGGGTCGCAAAGGAATTGCGTGAAATTTGATATCGATTTCTCCAATAAAACATGCATAGATTCTTGCATGCGGAATTTTACTTGCAGAATAAAGCGAGAAATCTTACACATTTGATACACGCTCCATTTGTCCAGAGTTATGTCCAACCAGCCTTTACCTAAGGCTCTTAAAACAATTGTCACGCCTGCGGAAATTTTTGAAGGCCAAAACGACTTCAGATAATTAGAAACATGTGAACTGTTTTGATCTTGAGCTTGCAGGAAATCATTTAAAAACAAAGGCTTTGCAAAATTAATCAAAAATAACGTCATCGTTTCAATATGTTTACATTCCTGAGTTACATTCTGCATAGCTTCTATGCCACCCTTAGTATAATAAAGTGAATATGTTAAGACGCTCGTACGCCTTTGTTTTAGCTTTATATCTAAACTTTTAACCAAGCGTCGCTCGCTGTCGCTGAGTATTGAAGGAAATGCCTTTGGCAAGGAACTTCGAATTACGTCGCCGGTAAATTTTGGAAACTCCTTGGGCAGCAATTTAACGAACTTTTCAAACTCGTAGCAGGCCATTAAATGCTCGAAAACTAAATAGATTTCCGTATTAAGTTGATTAAAAAATGTAGGATCCGTTTTTACTTTACTCATCAGCCTATCCACCAACTTATTAGGATAAATACGTAGCTCGCTTAAATCTTGTAGCATTACGCAGTCAACTATGGTTTCCAGCATGATAACAGTCTCGGCCTCATTACGTACCTGCACGGCTTTCTTCAGGCGCTCAACAAAAATATATGGATTTTCGGCCATAAACATGACTTGTACTTTAGGTACTTCATACACGTGCTCATCTGATAAGTTCATAGCTGTCCATTTACCAGTGTCGTCGTCATAGCTTTGGATAGCTGCGAATTGCCACTGATAGTCCATTAAACTCTGATTTACCGGCAGGAATGCCTTTGCGGGTAAAGGGTAAAATTCGCCACTTTCAATTTGTCCTAATTTTAGCCAGGCTGTGGGGGAATGTGTATCATAATTGGAGTCATCAAAAAAACTTAAAGGCAAAAAATGCTCAAAAGCATTCTCTGATAGTATGTAATATTGTTCTTCGGTGGGCATTAACTCGCTTGCAGTCAAGCTTGCTTTCTCAAATTCTGCTTCCAAATTGATTTTTGCATATTGCTTCCTTCGACGTTCTACTTCGACATCACGGGGCAAATGCTTCTTTAGCACTACACGAGTCATTTGAACTTTCGGTAAAATGGTTTTTAGAGGGAATTTATGCATACGATTATTTTTCCCCTCCAAATTCAACCATTTTTGCGCCGTCTCAATGACATGGGAATGCGGTGTCAATTGTTCATTTTTAACTTTTAATTCTGTATACAAGGCGCTCGCACCGCTCTGTTGGCAAGTTCTGGGTTCCTCAATGCTAAGTCGCTCAATACTCTCGGCACGGGCTTTTAAAATTGACGACGAGTAAATGTTCGTACGGCGGATTTCCGCTGAATCAGCTTTCTGTAACGATGTTGCTTTTTTGAATATGGCAGTCGAAGGTCTCGAACGTCTGGCCATTTTCAACGTTTTTTAAATTTCAGATTCTTCGAAAATATATTTTTTTTCTCCGGGTTTTCTGATAGTTTTTTCTTTTCCTGAAAAATACTATTTGCTTCTCAAATGAATAATTGAAAGCTTTCTAAATTCTACATAATTTTCTGAAGTGTGTCTTAAGTCATTTTTAAAATGATGAAATTTATATGTGTTGTTACTTCTCAATACATGGCAAACAAATAGAAGAAGAATTCTTATTTTGTTTGCACAAAGCAAAATATAAGTTATTTAAATAGTACAGTTCAAGCAAAATGTTTCCTTGCACGTATAAGCCACAAATTTTATTCGCTTAGTCCAACCTAACTCAACATCCAAAAAAAAAAAAAATGTAATTATCCGATTTGTTTTTGCTCAGGAAGAGCATCAAAGAAGTGTTGTTTACCTCAATGCAGGGGTTTACGATTCAACTTGGCTCAAAGATTTCCGCGCAGTAAAAGCGGTCTTAAGCATCCCTAACTGAATTTGTATGCTGGTCATTTTCATACTGCAGTCCTTATCCAAGGTGAATTAAATCTCGATGTTATATCCCTTGAAGAACATAATATGTCTGAGGATAACGAAGGAAGATGTATTGATTCATTTGTGGACGGTAAGCAAGTGAGAGAATGGGATGTAGTGATCGATCGAAAAGGAGAAATTGGAAATATAAGATCCTCAGCTGGCAGAAGGCTTACACTTACAATGGAAATTTTCAAATTACCTTATGATCTACGTGCTGTAATGACTACAATAAGTGTGAATAACGGAAGATAGTTTAAAGTTATTTGTAAGTATATAAATGAATGTTAGCGAAAGAAACTAATCTAAATATCCGCAGGGAATGATGGACGCATTTGGGCCTAAAATGTCAACCAACTTCATAAATCTCAGTATAAATGAATTTCGATATTTAACGAACCGTTATTGTCGACGAGTCATCACACAAAACAAGAAAATTTTGATGTTCTTAGACTCCGCGATGTTGTGGGTGTAAAAAGTGCTTTTCGGATAGCGATTGATTGATTACAAATTTTTTAATTTTTTTAATTTTTTAAAAAACCAAAAGCTTGTGAGGATATTTCTCTGAATAAGATTCCAATTACAAAACTATTAAATTCTTCTTCAAAAAATATAAGTGGAGAGAGTTATAAATTTTCGAAGAATTACAATCTCACTTCCAACAACTGCACCTACAAGTCCATGGATAAGGGGCTGCAAGTTTTAGTTTCCAACCAACCGCTTCAACTTAACAGGGTGTTTTAAAATGCAAAGTTACCCGGAGTTCTCTGAAGATCTGTGCAAAACAAACCCAAAGTTTTGTATTTCCATAGTATCAGGATATTGAAAACATCCATTGAATGGGGGGTACATCAATTTGATTCGTTTCATATGGTAGAAATTAAAGAAAATAATTGTTATACATTAAAAAAAAAATTGGTCGATGAAATCCGTCAGATAAAAAATCAATCGGAATTAATGGTGATAATTTTAAAAATTACATTCTAAAAGTTGTAAATATGGAAACGTAAGCAGAAACATTTTCAAAAGTAAAAATGAAGACATCGGCTTAAATGTAAACATATATATATGAAAAGCAACGTTAAGCACATTGATGTAAAAACAAGTCAGTTTTTGGTTGATTAATGAAGTAGAGAATTAATTACTACTTTTGTTCACAACTTTGTTACTTTCATACTTGTTTTTAACATTTTTTTTTCTTATGAAGTTTTTGTAAAATTTCTCGATATAAAAGCCATACATCTTTGCCTATGTTGACATATAGTCTGTTTACTTCTTATCGCTTTTAAAAAAAAAGCAAAATGATTAGCTAAACTGACTTGACAAATGTACTTTAATTTAAAAATAAATGCCCTTTGTTGCCTGCTTTTCATTTTTAATAATATAGTATAATAGTATAATAGTATATATTTCGTTTTTTATAAAATAAACTAAAACTTTAAATCGCAAAATATAACAAGTAAAAAAATTATATTCGGTTGTGATCAACCTTTTGTACTCATTATCTTGACCCTAAAAAATTTGAAAGAAACTAAATTTTGATGCTCCATAATAGCGAGTGGGTGAGGCTGATTTTTTCTATTCTCAAAATAAAAGTGTACCCGTTGTAGGCATTTTGTTTAAAAAGTTTAGGTCACTTTCAATTCATATCATCTCATATACTCAGATACTGCATAGAAAGTGTTGAAAAAAAAAATTAAACTGTACAAAATAAATTTAAATTAGTAAATATTTTCAACATTTAAAATAAGTGGGTAATCTTCTTCTTCATTTTCTCTTTTGTTTTGTTTCTCTGCAAATTCCCACAAGATGTCGTAAAACGCCAAGTTGATGTTTCGTCCCAAAAATAGGAATAACGCATTTGTAGAGCTAATGCTTAATGGCGTTAGACCTTACATGTCTTCATAGGTTCAACTATATCCCAAAATAGATAATTATGATTGGTGCTGAAATGATACGTACTTTCTCCTTATGATGCTTTTATTCTAAAATATTTTCCGTCACTTGTATCGAAGACGCACTGCATTTGTCTTTTCCATGCTCTTTTTGAATATCTCATTCATTGTGATTTGAAATTCTTCCGGATTCGCATTGAGTACAACTTTTTCGTCTTCTGACACACTCAATATTAAGCTGAAGATAGTTTTAGGAAAACAAAAAAATTTAGTCTCAATATAATCGTTTGTCAATTTGTAATCTTTGGGAATGTTAAGAACTGGAAAAATAAAACGAAATACCTTGCACGGCTTTTTGTAACCACGTTGTTCCCTTAAAAGTGGCAGTCAAAGATCTCGAACATCTGGTTATTTCCAACATTTTTCGAAACTAAATGTTTTTTCTCGGAGATTTCTTAAAGTTTTTAGTTCTTTCTAAAAATACTATTTGCTTTTGAAATGAGGAATTAAACGCCTTCTAAAATCTATCTATACAATTTTCGAATGTATGTCCTACATCATTTTAAGGAGGTTTGATTTAAAAGTATTACTTCTCAATACTAACCAAAAAGATAGAAGAAGAAGATTTGTTTTGTTTACACAAAGCAAAATGTAAGTTAACTAAATACTATGGTTCTGCAAAGATCGTTGGGATTTGCCCAGGGAATAGAAAGCTGAAATGATTATGCCGTTAAAAAGTGAATATTCTTTTAGGAATTATACAAGGCACTGGAACCCTTTGAAGGAAAATTACTTTTTTAAAAAATTCCACTTACCTTTAAACTGCAATAAAAGAATACTACAAATTGGATATGACGCGTATTGTGTGTAAGCAAAATAACCACAACGAAAGATTTAATTAAAATTTCTAGAAACTTTAAAGATTCGCTTTGTGTTTATTTTCTGAAGATATTATGATTCTGAAGAACTTGTTGGAGAAGCGTTGTTTGCCTCAATGCAGAGGTTTACGATGAGACTTGACTCACAGACGGACTCAAGCGTTGTCACAACAGCATCCCTAACTGAATTTGTATGTTCGTCATTTTCATCCTGCAGTCCTAATCCAAGGTGAATTAAATCTCGATGTTATTCCTCTTCATGAACATAATCTGTCTAAAAATAACGAAGGAAGGTATATTGATTCATTCATGGAAGCTAAGCAAGTGGAAACTGGGAAAGGTGTGGAGTTTGAAATTGCTCATACAAAGGAATTATCAAATAAACTTAAAAATTCCTATCAATATATCAGTCATAATATATATGTGTAAATTACTAGAATGAGATGCAGTGATCGAAGTGGAGAAATTGATAATATCCTTGGCTGGCAGAAGTTTCACGCTTGGATATATACTGGACGCGTTTAAAGTTTTACTTATAAAGGAAGTTTTATTATCTGCGTGTTATAATGACTGCAATGAATGTGATTAACGGAAGATAGCTTAAAGTTCTTTGTAAGTATATAAACGAATACTAGCAAAAGTAACTAATTAATATATCCGCAGGAAACGATGTACGCATTTGGGCTTAAAATCTCGACTAACTTCAAAAATCTCAGTATAACTGAATTTCAACATTTAGCGAACCCAGCGGACGAGCGATCACAAAAAATCAAGAAAAATTTGATGCCCTTATATTCCGGAATATTATGTTATGTCTATGGAGAGTAAAGGCCGGATAGTGATTGAACATTTACAAAAATATATCTTTATTGGAACTTTTCATAATACTTCTAACTGCAAAACTGTTGATTTATTTTTTGAAAATTATCAAAGAAGTAAAATTTCCTTACTACTACCATCTGTGAGACAATAGATGAGAGGCTGCATGTTTTAGGGTGCAAGCAATTGCTGCAACTTATCTTAGGAGATTGCTTTCTGGTTATGTTTCCAGAACAAGGTTTTCAGCATCTATTTAAAGATAAGAAAGAAGATAATGGTTTAGTGCAAACGAAAAGAAAAAAAGAACTAAAAATTATATCCGTGCAGTAAAAAAATTGGTCGATAAAATCCGTCGGATAAAAAATCAATGGCAATTTAAGCTAAGCTCGAAAATGCGGATAATTTTAGACAATTATCGCCTGTGCTGGTATGTAAAAGTGGAAAAGGACATCGTTTCTACAAACCGAATAAATGGTTTAAACAGATTAAAGAAGAAGAGTTTAGTTCAGTGAGTTAGGTTTTCTATGTAACTTTTGTGTTTAAATTCACGTTTAATGTTCTTCTAATTGTTTTTAAGGAGTTTATTAATATTAATATTGTTGACGATGAATTAAATGAATATTAAACGAAAATTATTATTACTAGGATTACATTAAACAAGTTCTTAATATTGCTACCTTTTGATGCTGCGAGAGCATTTGCATCGTAAAATCGAATGGTTGTGACTAGCGGAACTTCTATGTTCTCATCTAGGGAGAATTCCAAATCATGACGTTGTCCCATAGCGATAGCAGCTCGCTTAATTGTATTTTGATGTGGTATTCCATCAAAATGTTCCGTAGCCATGTAAAATTCATATGAGAGACTTAACTGAATGTTGTGACATATAAAAGAGTTTGTTTGTTCATTGTATTGCCCCACTGCCGGATTAAAATTAAAGTTGTACAATTGTAGTGGCAACCAGTTACTGCTTTGATTACGAGGCTTACCCAATACCGATACAAAATAATTGTCTAAATCTTCTTGATTTAGGTCACTACCAATTAGTTGGTACTGTGCTTGCTCTTTCAGATGTACACAGAGAGAAGAGAAATTCATTTTCCCCGGCTCTTTGTATCGAAGAATATCGTCGCTCAACCGCATTTTGCAAGAAATCATTAGATTTATGCCAAAGTGTACGAGATTCTGGGGACTCTTATCCCTATGACACCAGCCATTATGTCTTCTTAGTACAGCCAATGTGTTACTCGTTTCAGCGGTCTCATGGAAGTAATTTAATATGCGATTATCAGGTGCAAGAGGCAAACTTAAGGTGTAGGGCATATATTTTGCCACAAGTACAGGCTGATCCATTAGATAACCCAAAGGACCGGATATAATTTTTGTCTTTTCCCTAAATCCATTGTAAAGTACTTCCTCTATGCTTCTATTGTAAAAATCAACTTCTATATTGAGCCATAAGTCCATAGTTGGGCTTGTATTCTCGTCAAAGTCCGCGTTCTTATACCACATTTCGATGACGGACCCTGATATGTGCGTAAAATTATGCAATATTTTTATATTAATTTTAGACAGTAGAACATGTTTGAGATTTCCCTTTTCCCGCATTTGATCTGCGTTGGGAATACATGCGTCCAAGGTTACATTACAAACAACTATTCGAACTTCTGCGGCGTCAGTTGTAAAATTTTTCAAGTTGTTGTTGGTTTCAGGTTTGCTTAGGATTTTTGCACTTTGATTGAAATTTGTAAACGATTCTTGCAGTTCGATCAGCTCTTCGTATTGTGCCATTATACAACTCCGTTTAAAAGCCATTAAATGACGCAATGGCTCTTGGTGCCGACAATAAGGAGACTCAAAGTTAGACGGTAGATCTGTTAACGGGAAAAATTATTTGTGCCATTTCATGTTTTCCAGCATTCTGTCTCACCAAAGTTTCCTACATAGCTAGTGTTGATGTTTACAATTTGCAATGGATCGCCATATTTGAAAAAGTCATGAGCCTCTTCTTCACTTTTCTCTTCTAATATATTTGGCCAAGAGTAATACTGCGAGGTATCGTAACGCATGGCTTTTACCTGAAAATATTATACTTGATTATTAAAACAAATACGGTTTGAAGTTCACGTACAGTTTCCTGTTCCTTATGCTTATGGGCATTGGACCAGAAGATACATAACCAACTGTTCTCTTGTTCACAAGTCGGTAATCCTTGATGTAATTTGAAATTTTCGAAACGCCCTTTGTACGTCTTTTCGAATAAAGGGTCCTGTGAGCATACAAAACTTTTAAATACCATTGGATGACAATTGGGATCACAGCAGCAATTTATATCACATTCATCTAAACGCAGATCACAAAAGCAATAAGCACTGGAATACTTTTCAGAACTCTCATCTTTTATTAAATCCCTTGTTGTCTCGTTCCTGTTTCCAGCCACCTCAATGGGCTGCGATTGCGTTGTAGTACTCGGTGTTGTCGAAGTCGCGGCATATTTTTCGGTGGCTTTTTTTGGAGGAAATTCTGGCCATACATTTTCGGTAACGGTACTTAGGAGAAAAGTGGATGTTGCTGTGTTAATTAGAAGATCGTCACCATCCTCAGTTGTATGGTGAGTGTTGAACGCCGATTCTACAGTTGTGGTCATAGCTGTAGTAGCGGTAGTAGCTGCCGTATTAGATAGGATTATTTTTACGGCCTTCGAGGAAGAAATAAACATAACTAATAACAAGACGAAGTGCATGATCTATGCCGATGATTAGCTGAATTCTACACCAAATTTTGCAAAATTATATAATATTAAATTTATATCGACTATAACTATACCGGACGATATAGTCTTTAACTTATATCTGAAAAAAAAAAATAAAATAAAAAATGTAAACGTATCGTGCTTTGCTCGCATTGTACATTATCCCTAATAGTACCTTTCGATTCCCGTGTAGATCAAATCTTCTTTGCATAAAGCCAAGCCACCGCCACCGAATTTTTCTCTTATACTATCGTACCAACTGGTCGGGGCAATTTTCCAAGTTCTTATCTCTAAACGATGATATCCTGGCCGCGCAGGAATGTGTGCGAATCCGTAACCGATCGGCCAGCTTTTATTCAAAACATTTACTGCATGCAATTCGACATGTAACTTAGGCCAACCCTGCACGGAAGCTGCTCCCAAATGCAAATCCAACGGATGACAAAAGTCCGAAGAGTTTTCTAAACTATTATTTCCAATTACGGTTTGACCCAGAGCGTCACCTTCTATAACTCGCCAAGCACTACCTGACAGTTTTAGGGAATATATCTTCCTTATTGTGTAATACTATTTTTTTTATTATACGTATGGTATTTTACCGGACTGCAGACTCCACTTGCAATAGATATGCGGTGCTTCAAAATCAATAGCTTTCAATATTTGTCCAATAATATAAACTTCCGCCATCAATAATACAATTTTTTCACATATGGAAAACACAAACGAGTCGAACTTTAATTTATTTCAATAATATTTAAGCCGATTCCGTACTTTTCCACTGAGACTGCTTCTCCGATAAAAATAATCATTTTTCTTACTTTTGTCACATTAGGCATTTTTAATGTTTTACTTTGTCGGTTACCATAGCAATTACATTATTTCCAACATTATTGTTATTAATATTTTTTTTGGCTAGCGACAGGAGAAAAAAGAATAAAGCACTTGCTTTTAGACAGACAAATGCAGGTTGCAGATAAATCGGTTCAATGCGTCCTAGCTTCATCAAGGACATACATATATATATATATATATGTATATCTATGGCTTCGACAGGCTAAATCGTATTCTTAATTCCATTGTACGCTACGTCTATACTGTTCGCAGAAGGGCTCATATCTGTGTACTTTGGAGCAGTTAACTGCGGGTCGCATCGTTATTAAGTAAGGTCAATGGCTTATAATCGTGGATGAGGCGAACTTTGTACCGCCTTCCATCTCTTCCTTTTCGCACTTACACTCCGTTTTCAAAACCTCGGAGTGTTGACTTGTGCCCTTGGGATTTATCGCACACGACTCCCTTTAAGTTCAGCCCAATATCTTGTTGTAATTTGATGTATTTGTGCAGAACTTTTTTTAGCCCCGCGGTAACGGATAAAGCCATGTGCGCCGAGTAGCCTATTGAACGCCGTCAATATGCTACGCACTCTGAATAATAGAAATTGTTGCAACAAACACTTGGCTTACTTCCGTAAAACATTCAAACAAACAGACCCTACAACGAAACGCTTCCAGTAAATGTTAGCAAAGTTGAAGGAAAATTTGCTGCTCTAGACGTCTTGTTCAACAGACAATTATTGTTCCATACATCCAGTATCGGGTAAAAATGTTGGTTTCTTTACTTGTTTCGTTATTAACATATCGTTGGTGTTTAATTCGTTCCATTTTTCGATACCCAAATCACCTATAATAGAAATAAAAACGTTAGCAAGGGGGAGAACAACAGGTGAGTTAGGACTCTACAAGATTATTCTAATAACGATTTGGTTGGAATTATAAAGGAAAATTGTTTCTATGCTAAGAGTTAAGAATATATATATATATATATTTATATATATACATATATGAATTTAATTTATCATTTGCTTCTCTTATTACATTACGTAGCTCGTTATAAAAATAATGTATAGTATGAGCGTTTAATTTTAAACTCAAAGTTTTCAAAAACAATATATAATGAATGTTTGTAATAATTGAACACATACAAAATTGGAACGTCCACTATTTTGACGCGAAATTTTCACTCAATGTCGTGCCAGTGCATGCATAATACCTATGGAGAGAGAGGTGAGTTAAAATGTATAACTAGTACACATATATTCGTACAATGTTTGCTGACTAGCCCTTCAGAGACTTTAAATGATCGTAATCCTATTTTCTTAGTCATAGATTCTCAATGTCTTACATGCTTGAAAGTGTGAAGATTTTTACCTAATTGAATGTGTCAAAGGTTAATATCGAACATTTAAAATTTCTTGTATTTTACAAGTTAGCTTAGAATTAAACCGTCATAATTTTTAAACAACGCCCTCGCTAAATTCCCTGTTGAAAGGCAAAGCACAGAGTCACTTATAATATATATAAATGGTTGAGTGCCCAACTAACAACTTGAATGGTAACGCCAATCAACTATGTTAAACGCGCAACTTAACAGAAAACAAAGGTTCATCTCGTTAAACAAAGAATCAACTCTGTTGAAATGCAAAGCCTTCGGCAAAACGGTTCGTGTCTTGCAAACGCGCAACAATGTAATGGAACGAAATGGAAAAAGTTAACCAAATATTCTTGTATTTGCTAATAAGTAGCGAGGACGAATTTGGCACAAATTTCTCATGTGAAAATTGTCTTTGAAAACATTTCAAAAGTTTGACATAACCGTCTAATTGGGTGATGAAACTAGAAAGCAGTAAATAACTTATAAAAGAAAGAATTTGGTAGGATAAATTAGTTCGGCAAGCTTTCGCTTAACAACTCGTAATAAAAAATTGAGTTAGTGATTCAACTTACATAAATTATAAATGAATCTCGGAAGATTGGCCACGCACATGCACGCATGTATTAAAATATTATTTTCATTTTTAATAAAAATACTCGCGCTTCAATGCATATATGTCTTCAATATTAGCTGGAAAAGTTTACGAATATGAAGAAGTTTGGTACGACAAATGGCAGTCTACTTGTAAACGTCCACTTCTTGAAGTTTAGCAAAATTGGATAATTTGTCCTCTTCCCAAGAATGGATACTCTGTTACATGAAAAACGCTATTTGCACTTTGAATATCCTATGGGATAATAAATTATATTTTATAACGCATTCACATCGACCAGCTCACATATTTACGTTCAACCTTCGTAATGATCCCAGGTAAAGATATTTCTGAAACTAAAAAGATTGTCATTTATGCCGATAAAGAAATTGTATGACTTAGGGCAAGTGATTTCAGGCGCTCGAAGCTTTATATAGATCTGATAGAGTCTGATCAAATAATATCAAGAATTTTGTAAATCAAAAGCCTTAAGTGGAATAACTGATTCTTCAATTATCGTAGTAGTTGAACCTATTATTTTGTTTATGTATATTCTTGATCAGTATCAAATTCTGAACCGATTTGGATATGTCCGTCTGGTCGTTTGTTCGTTTATGTAATGCCAAATTTGGCAGAAACATTGGAAGTTCTTGCACACAATTTCGTATTGAATATGGACCAAGTCGGTCGAAGGTCACGCCTGCAGTTCTACATAAAGTGAGGATACTTCTGTTGCTCAAAAGGGGAAAAAATGGCTTTTGATCATAATCCGTAGCAAAAGCTTAAACGCATATCCCATTGACGATGCTACTGTTCACAAACCCCATAAACTATATGTATATAATTTCTTGGCCCATTTTCAAGTTTGGAATCCAACTGTCCGTTTGCTAACTTGTCAAAGGTTATACCTACAGCACCCAAACGCCTATGCGGGGAAAAAAATGAAAACAGCTTTGCTTTTCGTGATTTCTGTTCGTTACCCACAGACTACAACATAAAAACGATATTAATTTTAACATTTATTCCGAATATAGAACACTACCCCACGTTAGAGTCTACGAAGATATAGTTTGCTTGCATTTTTTTAAAGCATTTTTTATGAATGCTATGGTGGGTATAAGAGATTCAGTCATGAAAGAATATAATTATCGTACTTGTTTTTATGTACATGAAGTACTTATGGAGGGAAGGAAGGCACACTGAACTTTCGCATATTATACTTTCTTGGAATGCAAATATGCGCTCATAAATAAAAATTAAGTTTCTAATGATCAAGTTACTTTGGAAGAATAGATTTGGTAAACACTGCGATGACCTGCTGCAAATTGCTTCGTGTGAGAGAGAGAGAGAGAGAGAGAGAGAGAGAGAGAGAGAGAGAGAGAG
>NW_023998416.1:6999912-7009021 GCF_014805625.2 Glossina fuscipes
AGAGAGAGAGAGAGAGAGAGAGAGAGAGAGAGAGAGAGAGAGAGAGATAGATAGATAGATAGATAGATAGAGAGAGAGAAAGAGATAGATAGATAGATAGATAGATAGATAGATAAAGAGAGAGAGAGAGAGAGAGAGAGAGAGAGAGAGAGAGACTCAGGTTCAGCCAAAGTTTTCTCGACCTATTAGGTACACGCATCACAGCAAAATTGGAAAGAACATCAACGTTTAGCCGAAATTTTTCTATTTTCTCGTCTACAATTTCGACACGTGGTAGCGATTCGGAAACGTAAATAGAAAGATGATGGAATGGTTTTGATTTTAGCTGAATTTTACTGGGTGCCATCTATGTCTTCGTTGATTCGTTGAACCAAATGCTCTAAGAAACCCTGTCGACCTGATAGATAGATTTGAGCAGGCATAAGTGATTGTTGGAATAATGACATTATGTCACTAAATAATTCATGAATATGCTACAAAACTGTGTTCCCTTACGCAGTTCGGAAAAAGAGTTACCAACCATAAGCCGTTCATGGCGATATTTCGGGTTAAACTCAATAAGTCTCTTCGGCGCAAAACGCCGGAACGAAGGTAAAACTTTAGTTAATAGTAACTGATAGAAGAATTAACGGTACAAGTCTTAATTGCCGCATGAGCTTCTTATAAGAAATATTACCACTAACGTTAGCAAAGTTTTGAACCTTTTCCCAGCAGAGTTTTGGGGAGACAGTTCTTAGCAGGAGCTTGTCGATTGATTTTATGTCTCTATGTAGGAGCGATCATAACGTAAAATTGGAGACATTCCGAAAACACAAAAGAAATTCAAGAGCGAGGAGTAGTGCAGTAGTGAGCGTAATGTGTTTAGCAAGAATCTATTAATTTTAATTCCACGGATAATATCGAATCACACAGTTATTAAGCATGCGAATCACTCAAGTTCAAATTAGCATTAAAGTCGCCACACTCGACGGATGTACTTGGAAAATTTGAAAAATAGAGAAGCCGCCGGGCGTTCGAGAAACGTCATACACACAGTCATTCTTGTATGGATTGTACATACACATAACTAAGCATTATGAGATATTACTACTGATCTCAATATCACTCCCTCTTTTCCTTCACTCAGAGGTCCTCTCCTTTGACTTGAAAAAATTTCTCATTGATTTAGAAGTATTTTCTTTTAACTTAGCCTTATAGCCGAGTCGTGGCTAGCAAGCCATTGTTTGCGGATTTAAATGCCAGTGCAGTGTAGCGTACTCCATCGCAGTTCAAGTACAGTAAAGGCTTACCTAGACTTACCTATTGCGCATGCAGTTGCTAGTCTACGGCCATTATATATCTCTGTTCTCCATTTCTTTCTGCCAATCAAACAAAGATAAATAAATTTTGATTAGTATTGTAACCGATATCGACATATAAGCTCTGCCATAATCGACTACATTGTGTCGGTTAATATCACTGAACATGCTATCTATGCGCGAATTAAACGTAAGCGGCTTATAGGTACAAATAATGGTTGAATTAACCCATTGTCCAGTGTGTTGAAGCTTTACACGCTTCATTGATAATCCTCAAAACTACATTTAGTTTAATTGTAGAAGACTTGAAAAAGGGTCTCAATCAAATGAAAGGTCACCACTATTGTGGAAATGATATTATAATACAATGATGAAATTATTGCAAATTGACCTAAGCGCAGTAAAGATCACATTAACAAGAGATAGATGTACGCCTTTATCGTTTGGTTAATAAACTCAGGTTATTTATTGAATCTAATTTAAACTATTGCAGGCAAAGGTGACCGTTTAACACTAGATTGCCCAAGGATGTCATTTCGACTACTCTCGGCCAATATAGCAATATATCAAGTTTCAGTCTTTCCAGTCTTAATAGATTATTTTTCAAAACATTTTTCGATTAACTCATCTTCTCTAACCCGAATACAAATAGCACTCTATAAGGGCTTAATCCAAATGTAACTAAAGCCTTTATAAATATTTAACAAATTTTTTCAAAAATATTAATAAAAAAATCAAATGAGAGAATAAACACAAAATCCATATATATATGGAGACTTATTTGTATATATATCTTTATATATTTATATTATTTATTATTATTTTTATTATTATAAATTTAGCCAGAGAATAAATTCTAGGACTGAAGTCTTAAAGCATTAGCATCTAAGGATTTCGGCTTTATCTACCACACTTGAGATTTGAACGCACGACCATTGAGTTGTTAGTCGAGTCTCTTGCCTACTCGGTCACTCAGGCGGATTATTTATATTATTTACATATATATCATTATATATCTTTAAAAAAAAAAAAAAAAAAAACGATATTGTCTTAATATCGAGTTGCTAATTGGACTACCTTTTCCCAAGATCCATATATACAAGTTGTATGGTATGCATATAAAAATACAGGGGTATATTTAAGCGAAAGAAAAACCTAAAAAAGGAACGAGTTTTAATATATTCCTTGAATGTTTGAGAATGTGGGGAGAAAAACCTTATCAGATATACATACATATATATCTATGTATATGTGCATGAATATAGCAATGATTTAAAAATCGTTTAATGTCAAAATATCTTTTTTATTTCGAAATTTCATTAAAAAATAGTAAATTTATTGATTGTTTGAATATATTTGCGTAGTTTAGTTTCTTTTTTGCTTTGATAGCCGCTTTCTTTTTCGTATACATAGCGATTTGACGATCCTATGTATACATAGGTTGTGTCTGTGTTTTGCTTTATTGGGATTTGAAATATTTGAAAAACTCCTCATGCTCTAAATTCAATGTATCAAAATCGAACATTTATGTCAACGATCAAATATAAACATTTAGAAAATCGTTGAGGAGGCAACGAATCACAAAAAAGAAAACATTTTGAAGGATAATCAAAATTTAACGTGTGGCAGTTAAATGGCCTTGCAGCAAACGCATTCTACAAAATCAATAAGCAGTGAGTAGAACCCGAAGCTGAAGTACATAACACAACGAGCACCGACAAAGTAATTTTCATTTACACAGAACTAGTACCACAACATCCAGAATCAGCGGACGATCTTAACGCGGCATCGAAAGGCAATACAAAGAAAGTTTTCACATTTACGGAAAAGAAGGAAACGGGTGGACAAGCAGGAGAGAAGCCATCGGGTAGCACTAGGAAAAGTGTAGACGATGGCGAATCGAGTAAAACGGGCAAAGGCAAATCGATATTGGAAGAGCATGGCATTGTCATTGGAAAGGTGATTGGTGCCGGTAATTATGCCAAAGTTAAAATTGGTTATTCGGAAGAATACGGTAAACGAGTGGCAATTAAAATTATATCAAAAGTCAAAGCGCCGTCCGAGTACATACAAAAATTCTTACCGCGCGAAATTGATGCCGTTAAAGGATTGCATCACGAAAACTTGATCACCTTCTATCAGAGTATCGAGACCAGTCACAGGTAATGGGCGGTTCATGTCTCGCGCAAGATCTAATCTCTCTTATGTATATTTCAGAGTCTATTTGATTATGCAATTGGCCGAGAACGGCACGTTACTGGACTATGTAAGAGATAAAAAATATCTAGATGAACCACAGGCTAAGAATTTGTTTAAACAGCTCATCAGTGCTGTGGAGTATATACACTCCAAGGGTGTGGTTCACCGGTGAGTGATAATTTAGTTCAGAGCCGACTTGTTATATATGATAATATAGCTTTCCTTTGACACAAGTGATATAAAATGTGAAAATCTCTTATTGGACGAAAATTGGAATATAAAACTGATCGATTTTGGTTTTGCCCGTAAGGATACACGCAGTAGCGACAATCAGGTGATATTATCGAAAACGTTTTGCGGCAGTTATGCCTATGCGAGTCCCGAAATTCTTAAAGGTATTAAACAGATTTCTTCTGCAAATACGGCATATTTTACAACAACAAGGTGTGCTTATATTTGAAAAGATTCTTATCATAAATCAACAGGTGTTGCCTATGATCCCTTTCTCTCCGATGTATGGGCTTGTGGTGTGGTTTGCTATGCCATGGTCTTTGGTCGCTTACCTTATGATGGATCTAACGTTCACGTTCTACTAAAACGCATAAATGCTTCTTTGGTTTTCCCAAAAAATCCCGCCGTCACGAACGAATGCAAGCATTTAATTATGCATATCTTGGCGCCACTCAAGATGAGATATCGTATACCGCAAATAAAGGAAGATCCATGGTTATCAAAATAAAGAAGAAGCACGAAAACGAAATAAACGACAAAAAAAAAAAAATAAAAAAAAAAAAAAAACTAATAAAAAAGTAAATAAAGAAAAAAATTAATATGGAATAGTGGGAGGTGATCGCGTATGAGAATGAATGTGTTTCGGTTTAGATTGTCTATATCTACATCAACTTGGCCATCAAACTGTTGCATAAAAGAAAAACAAAAGCCATTTTAACATATTTTAAAGCATTTTAAAAATAAAATTATTTGTAACAAAATTCTCGATCAAAAAATACACAACAACATAAAATCGATTCGTATGGATTCTTTACAAGATTTATATATATATATATATATATATATATTGTGAAAGGGGGGGTTTTATGTGGATGATGCACAAAATATTCACAAGTGTTTGGGATGAGTCTATCTTTTTTAATATATCGAACGATTCAGAGTCACTTTCAGAATTGATTGAAGCTTGTCTGTCCGTCCGTCTTGGTTCGTTATATTCAATCTATAAATCGTAATTTTTGTGATGCACCGCTTGTAATGCAAGGGTATGTTAAGTTTGTGCGAATGTATAAAACACCCAGGGTCCATCCGTCCGTCCTTCCGCCTTGTTTTCTATTGTTCAACCTATAGATCGCAATTTTCGGGATTTTTTGACGAAATTTACTGCACCGATGTTTTCTGGCTCAAGGACAAACGCTGAGCAGTGAATATAAATGCGCTGAAAAAAATTACCAAAGACTGTAAGCAGTCTCGTTATGTGTGATATTTCGTTTTTTTCTTTTTTTTTCAACAAAGAAAATTGTTTCATGTCATGCACCGCTTGTGTCTGTCCAACCGTCGGTCTTGTTTTCTCTTCTTCACCCTACAGTTCACAATTTTTAAGTGTTCGACAGAGATAAAATGAGAACTGCTCAACAATTAAGTTCGATAACAAAAGTTTTCGACTTGAGAAAGTTTTAACTTTTCCAACCGCTCTGCGTTAGGGTTGATCGCATACTGGGACGGAAATCGAGATAAATCTTTTAAGGATTCAGGTCCAGCCAGGTTAAATGCTCGAACTAGGCACGCATAGTCCCCTCCTAAGAATATATTAATTTATTTTGCAATAAAAAAACGATTTAAAAACCTCAACGCAAAGCTAGGCATTCTTGTATATAAATTTGCAGGTACACACTCAGCTAAGCGAAGCCATTCAATCAACGATTCAATAGAAAAAAGTGTAGAACTTTGTAACAAGAGATACTAAAATCAAACGCACATTGGTAGAGAGAAAAGTGTTCAGAGAGAGAGAGAGAGAGAGAGAGAGAGAGAGAGAGAGAAAGAAAGAGACTTTTGTGCAAATGTTGCATAAAAATGCATTAATGACAACAATGCTAACATTAAATTGCATATTTAAAGCAATTTTATGCTACAACCTCCCCCAGAATATATTTTTGCGCATACCAACACAAATAAGTAAAACAAATCAAATCAAACAAACAACCAACGACCAGTCAGACAGTCTAGCCTAGTCTACGTAAAAAGTAACAGCAACGGCAACGGCAATAGCAACAATAACAACAACGACAACAGCAACAACAATAACAACAACAATAACAATAGTAAAAGTACTGAATTCCTCTTCATTTATTATCATATGTTGGGCGTGAGTTGTTCTGTTGTTAGGGATCAACAATGCCTTTGAGTGGTAATGGATGTTTTTGATTACTCAGTGGCAGCTAATATTATATGCAGATGTATATATATATATATATATATATATATAGATATGTGCATAAGTAACAGAAAAATGGCAACAACGAAAATTCAACAATTTGTCTGAGTGTACATTTGTTTAAGTTGGTTACACTTGACTTGTCCTTGCTGACAACAACAAGTGATGACGGCATACAATTTCGTTATAGTTTAAAGTAGAAAATTATCAACAATTGTCTATATGGACAGACACACACACAGGAAAGTTGTGTTTTGCACATATAGATAAATATATATGTATATATATATATATGTACACACAAAGGAGGAATAAAATAAAATACTTAAATGAAGTAAAAGCTCGAAAGTTATAATACGGTTTGATTTCATATAAGGGGCACAAGCAAAATTCTTCTTAAAAAAAAAAAAAAAACCTATAGAAATAAAGTAAGAGGGAGTGCTTTTTTGCTCCGTTGACAATATCGAGAACAATCTTGACTGCACATAGTTAGGCATTGTTATATTCCAAAAGCAGAGAAATTCGTTGAAATTCCACAGTTTGAAAACACAAGATATGCACGGCGGGGCTTTTTGTTTTTTTTTTGTTGAAATTTCTATACCATACACTATCTATAGCATAGGGTATATAAAGATTGTTCGAAGGAGTTGAGATACCCCTTCCATTTAGAATTATGTTGCGTATCACTTCCTAAAGTGATGTAACCCGTCCCTCGGTCCGTTTGTCAGTCTGACACCCTTTCATGTTTTTTTTAATGTTCAATCTGTAGGTCGCCAAATTTTGAGGTACTCTGACGTGTTTTGGCGCAAGATCAATGCGGTCTTATCTTGAAAAATTCTTATACGGTAAACTATAAGATATTATGAATATTAGTTTGGGGAAAAAGAAATCCATTATTTTTTCGGTCGATGGCTGCACTGATAGATTTCTCGTAAAGTATCGATCAAACAATTTCAGATTTATGCTCGTTGGAAAGGTGACATTTCGCAGTAAAACAAATTCTTTTGCTGTTTTTTGTTTGGTGCATTCAGTTGTGAGTTACAGCGTGTTAAAAATGGAAGCGAACAAAGAGAAAATTCGGTACATTTTACAGTTTTTCTTTGACAAAGGCAAAAATGCAAGCCAGGCGTCTAAAATTGTGAATGGTGTTTATGGTTCCGATACTGTAACAGCCAATTATGTGCAATTTTGGTTTCGTAGATTCCGTTCAGGAATTTTTGATGTTAAAAATGCACCTCGCACAGGTAGGCCGGTCGTCGAAAATGTGGATAAAATCGGAGAAATGATCGAAGTTGAAAGAAGCTCGATGTTTGGGGGCCACATCAATTAACAGAAAAAAACATGATGGATCGAATTTCCATCTGCGAAGCCTTGGCCAAACGGAATGAGATAGACCCATTTCTTAAACGGATGGTGACTGGAGATGAGAAATGGATCACATACGATAACCCTGTGCGAAAACGATCGTGGTCAAAGAGCGGTGAAGCACCTCAAACGGCCAGGAAGGTTTTGCTATGTATTTGGTGGGACTGGAATGGGATTATTTATTATGAGTTGCTTCCATATGGCCCAACCCTAAATTCTGATCTCTACTGTCAACAACTGGACCGTTTGAAGATAGGGATTGACCAGAAACGGCCAGAATTGGCCAACAGGAGAGGTGTCGTGTTCCACCAGGACAACGCTAGGCCACACATATCTTCAGTGACTCGCCAGAAACTTCGGGAGCTTGGTTGGGAAGTTTTAATGCATCCGCCATACAGTCCGGACTTGGCACCAAGCGATTATCATCTTTTTCTTGCATTGCAAAATTTCTTTAATGATAAAAAATTGGAATCTAGGGAGGATTGTGAAAATCGACTACTAGAGTTTTTTGCAAATAGAGACCAGGACTTCTATGAGAGAGGCATTTTGAAGTTACCTTTAAAATGGCAACAAATCATACAACAAAACGGTGCATATTTGACCCAAATCGGACAATCCGAAGCATGTTAAATAAAGTCCTGAAGTTCATATAAAAATAACGGATTTCTTTTTCCCCAAACTAATAATTATATTAGGAAAAGAGGTGTTGTGTTGTGTACTTAATGGTCAGTCATATAGTGCTGTTCATAATTAACTTAATTATTTCTGTGTGTATAAGCAAGCAAAGGAATAGTCTGTGAATGTATGGCTTCAGACGTCATCTGACCAGGAAGCCACCATTTAAAAGCAGATTTTTCATCAATAGTAGCTCGTAGTTGGTCCGAATCTCAGTGGATTTTCCAGTAAATCATTACATTCAGTGCCACACTTGGGTTTGCCTATACTAAAATAGCCAAAGAACATATCTAACAATATTAGGTAAACTTAGTGGTATTCTCCCTAATATTTGATATAGGGTTAATTAATTCGAAAGTTCATATCATAGGAGTAAGTAAATGAGCGTACGTTGAATGAATGCAAATTTTAATCGGCTCACTAGTCCTTATAAATGCTTTTGTTAAGTATTTATTAGGTTCTTATCGAGTATTGTTTTTGATTGGAAACACTTTGGCTATTGCAACTAACGACCTCAGCCGTTTCACCTGAGAGAAAAAAATAAAATAAAACCTAAGCAAAACTTAGGCAACTGCTGGTGAGTTAGAAGAAAGCAGAAATTGCAGTTAAATTAAAATTTCTTTTCTAAGAAGAAATTTGCATAACAACAAGCAAGAAATTTTATAACAACAAGCCCATAATCTTTAATGGACAGAAGACACGGTTAGCTTGAAAAGGGCTGATCAGATTTATCTCAAATTCTATGTAAACAACATTCCAAAATAATTACCATAAATTGGAATAATATTGCTAGCTAGACAAGGCAGTAATCGATAGATATTAAGTCAATCATTGATAATATGATCTCCTTACAGTTAACCAGGGAAGCTTATTACCGTTTCATTGTTTCTACCGATGTATTAGTGTTAGTTTAACACTACGGATTAGTTCGACAATCAAGTCATCTCATTATATAAAAATCATAAGGTAACTCGTTCTTGTTAACTTTATTTATGGAATTTATTGTTAGTCTGAATGCATATCTAAAGCTTTGCTCATTTTTATTCGGGTTTATATCAATATATTACCTTTTTCTAGTTATCCTAAATTCGCAGCAGTTTTTTGCTTTTAATCGGTATATGGAAGCCAT
>NW_023998416.1:7009031-7075568 GCF_014805625.2 Glossina fuscipes
ATAAGGTAACTCGTTCTTGTTAACTTTATTTATGGAATTTATTGTTAATGTGAATGCATATCTAGAGCTTTGCTCACTTTTATTCGGGTTTATAACAATATATTACCGTTTTCTAATTATCCTAATTCGAGGCAGTTTTTTGCAGTAAATGGTATACGGGAGCTAGGTAAGATTATTTGACTCAAGTTGTGTAGGTCAAGAGTCTAGATTTTTTATTGTTCGTACCACTTACCCAATAAGATAAATAAGAAAGTAAGTTGATAGACGAAGCACCGTGGCTAGCGTCGGTCACTAATCATAAGAGAAACTTGTGAGGTTTTCCTTATTCTAACTTTTAAGGCTCTATACGAAATTTAATCATCCAGATCGATATATAGAGTCGCAGTGAACTTCTCCAACATACACATAGGGTCGCTAAGTCATGAAAGCCAAAGAAAAAGAACAGACATCCATTGTGACTTGTGAGCGCTCCGTGATATTGTACGGACTTGTATGGTGATCTAGAATTCTTATGCATACCATTGCTTAGGCTTCTTTCCAAATTTTCGAGGCGGAATCACAAAGTTATTAAACTTTCACAATTAATTGCTGAGTATAAAATTAAATATTAATAGCCTTAAATTATTTCGTAAGAATCGCGATTTTTAATTTAAGAAATGCGGAGACATTCCACACAAAAGCTGTTGACGTTGTCTATGCGCAGCCAAGCCATTGTGCAATTGTTTTGACAGACGTTTATAATTTGTGTGAAGTTTTGCATAAATTTCCATAAATACAATTGTCTGGCCATTTATTTATGTATTCGTTTGTCGTTCGTATTGTGTATGGGTAAATAACAATTTGGGCACACACGCGCCCCTACAAACAGAAAGACGTGCAAACTAATGACATATTGATTGTTAGTCAGTAGTATTTGTTGTTGTTATTAAATTGTGCATTTATTAGCAATGATGACGACAAAAACAGAAGCGTTTCGTTGAACTTGCCTTGCTTCGAATATATGAAACAATTAAGCTTTTCGATTTAATGATTCTTACATACTTTAATCAATGGTTTTCCCCTCCCCCCCCCCCCCCTTTTTTTTTGGCTTTTTCATGAAATTTCAATTTTAGAGAAAATAAAGAAGAAAAATAAGTAGGTTCCTTGTCAGTAGCAGCCTTGTAAACTCAAGCGCAGATTTGAACATTTACTTGCCTTTTGGGTGAATAAATTCAATTAAAATTTCTTGTTCTTTTTTTTCTTTTTTTGCTCTGTTACTTGTTTTTGTATTTGTTTCAAAAACAAAAAAAAGCCAAAACATTTTGCATAAAGAAAAAAGCAGCTACAGTTTGTTTTAAACCTGAAAAGGCCACCGGTTAGTTAAGGTTGCGAAATATGTAAAGAAGAAGTTGCAGGAAAAAAAAGTAAAACATAACTGACTGAACTTAATTCGTCAGAGTTTGGAAAGGTTATATCGAGAGATGACGTGGTAGGTAAAGGCGAGCAATATTATTACCAATCTCATGGACATGTCCACCCTCAACCTTTTTCTAGCCTTAAGGTTGATACATTTCATTTTGACATTTAAACATTAAGCTCTACCTTTGTAGTTAAAAATATCCATACATACGCAAATGCAATACATTTTATATTCATCTCAGGGAGCATGTTAAGTTTTGTCAAGTCTAAGAAGCATCGATCATCATATGTTGAAAACTTAAATACCGTTATTGGAAATCATTCTTCTCTGCACTTTACAGCAGAACAATGATTTTTTCGCTTTAATGTTTTTCGCTTGTATGCGGTTGCGAAAGGCTTGTTTCATGCTTGTCCTAATAACATTTGGGAATTTATGCCGAAATAGAAACAAATTACACTTCTTCTATACGGTGTATCCGCCGAATAGGCAAAGGATCACGACTAACAAGTCAATGGTTGTGCGTGTGCTCAAAACTTAAATGCGGTTGAGTTTTTATTTAAACCCTATACAGTCTTAGATGCTAGTGCTTTAAGACTTTAGTCTTAGAATTTATTTCTCTGGCTAAACTAATAGTGATAATAATGATGATATCTATATGGTGCAGGAATTAATCTCTCGCTGTCAGGTTTTTTAAATATCCAATGGAATTGATCCGGTAAACTAACTGCTCCACGGGTGCATGCTGAATGCCCTATCAATCTCATTAAACGAATGTAGTAAAATTTATAGCAAGTTGGCCTAGAGTTTGTCCCAGAATTGCGAACTTGAGTTAACCGTGACCAAGGGGTGGCCTTCATTGTTTCCTCCTAGCAAAGCCTTTTCGTCATTCACTTTTAAGGTCTTTCGAAATATGTTGAACTCGTTGAAAATCAGCAGAGAAAGATTGTAGTAAGTAATTTTTTAAACGAAAATTTTAAGCCCTCAGGTTTTTAAAAATCCACGCACTACTTCTGTAAAGCTTAGAAAACTTTATTATTACTTCTGTTAATTTTCATTGACTCATGTAATTCATCAAATATATATTTTTATTTATCATGTATATCGTAATCGCATCGATCTCTGCGCATTTTTCACGGCATGTGTTCTTTTACTCTGCCAATGACATTGTGATTGCACTTAGTCAGCATGAAGGTGCCATTTGTAATTCCGACTGCTTCTAATTAGCTCTCCTCTACGGGGATAGACTGTTTGGGCAAATTCTTAAAATTTTACTTAGAAAAGCTAGATAAAAACGAGTTCTATAAAGAGTTGTATTGATCTGGAAAGATTTGAAAATTAGAGACTTATTCTGTATTATACACCACTTCTACACCAAGTGTGCTACAAGGGGATATTAAGTTTGCGCGGATGTAAGTAAATGCTTTCTTTATTACACAGATCGATTCACCGATCAATTTCTGATTTCATGTAAGCTTGTCTGTCCCTCTTTTCATCTGGTTTTCTATAGGCCACAAATTTTGAGATATTTGGATGATATTTGGTACACTGACCTCTTTCCGCCTAAAATCGAGTATTATAGGAAATGAATTGGTTTGGACCACTTTTTCGACAACTTCCCATATAACGTTGCATTTTGAAAAGTCGTCATATGAATAACTGTAGAGCCGTGTTGTTGACTTACGCTTCACGTTGTGTTATGTTGTGTTAAAATATTCGTGTAAATAGCTGCTATAAGTTTTACAACAGAGCTAGAACACTTGAAGTTTGCAGAGCATGTTACGTTCGCCGTGTTAGTACACAGTTTACATTTGGTTTTATTTACGATGTTTTTATTGTTGTTATTAGCATAAATATCTATAGATATTTCTCTGCAACACATTTATTATTAATAGGAAGTGTTTGGTCTCCAAAAATTGGGTTCATGGCAACATGTTTTTTGTATAAATATTTTCTTTTCCTTTTTGGCATATGTGTCAGGATTGGCATTTGCCATTGAGTTTGTAAATTTTACTCTATTCCTAGAAAGTGAAAGTGAGCTCTAAAGCCAACGCATTATTTTTAATCATGATTTTTATATGCTGAAGAAAACTAACGTAGTTACGTACAAGAAAAAAAAAGAAGAATTTACTGCAACGTTGCAAATACACAATACGAGGGTAAATATTAAGTCACGCATGGTGCCCTTTACCTTTAATGAGACTTTCTTGTTCTGCTTTGGTCTGTTCATCCATCAAATGTCCACTTTTTTGACTTTTAAACTGAGTTGAAATTGTGTTTTTCACTCAAGCAAAAAACTTAAAGTTTGTCAAGCGGAAATACGAACGAACATTGCCATCGGTTAGTTTACATAAATATGGCGAAAAAATGAAAGAAAACCAAATAATCGCGGAAGCATTCTTTTCGATAAGCAAATAAAATTCTGAAACTCGTTTTTAGTAAGCTATGCAATTAAATGCTGAAGAAATATGTATATTTTACACATACATATATAAAAAATACATACATACATAGGAAATATAAAAGGAAAACTTTTTAATGGAAAAATAAAGATGTTAAGCTTTTCAAAAAAATTTTGATAAGAACAACAAAAAGAAAAACAAAAAAAAAAAAATAAAAGCAAAGGACAGAAGGACAGAAAATGTTATTTTTGGACAATTTGAATTTTAAGATTTTTGATCACAAAGTTTCGTTCTGTGGATGAAGACAAAGTTTCTCAAGAAAATATTTTTTTTTTTTTTCTTCCCAAAACAAACGAAAGGGGAGGAAGCGAAAGTTTCCCAAAACAAAAAAAAAAAAACAAAAATTTATTTTTTCTGTTTGTTACCCAACGCGGTGCAGAATACCTTTGAATGTGATCGTTTCGAGGAGGGAAACGGAAAGAACAGGAAAATTTGTTTGAGAAATAAATTTACACTGTCTATTTTGTGCGCACGAATTGATTTCCTTAGAGTTCGCGGGTATACTTAAGGGATAAGTTGTAATGAAACTTTTTGCTTTCAAAAATAATGCTTTCCTTTTTATTGTAATAGGTTAGTATGGTTGGGATATTCTGTTGTATTTTACTACTTGTAGGTAATTTTACTTATCAGGTCAAGGTGAGCAGCTAAAATAAGTGATGTGAGAGCGTGCTGTTCGTGGCATACAAGGGAGCCCTTCCTTCCAAGGCCTCTTATCAGTTTGTGGCGAAGTGCAGAGTAAATACAGGCCACTGAATAAACCGCATTCAAGATATTGCATGTGGTATGAGTTTCAGAAACGAGCAATGGATCAATTGCTGGTACAAATTGGTACAAAGTTGTAAATGTTTGATTCAATCAAAGGTAGTTTGCAAATTTCGTTCTAGAGATTTCAAGCTCAAAGAAGATCAGCGATCTAAGCGATAAAGACATTTTGCGCTCCATGTCGGCGAGTAACTCACACTTAACTACTTGAGAGTTGCAAAGAAACTCTGCATTGATTATTCAATTGCTGAGGAACACGTCACGCGCCTTTAAATTCAAATGACAGCAATTTCCTAACAATTTTCTAATACCATGATTGTGTTTTATAATAATACAACAACATAAACTCTTGGTAGGGGAGCAGGCGAATGTGAATGCTTTTGCATAACTAGACTTTAATCTCTTTGGATCCCAATGGCTGCTACAAACGTTAATCTACGTATTTTGACCGCTGGATTAGTGTCTCGCAATGACTACCGCGACTACCGTGCAAAAGATATTGCAATCTTGATCAAATACTTCAACTAAGTCAGTAATAACCGTCTAGCGATCATTTACAGCTGCAACATTCCCAATAGATCGATTATATTAAGCATGTGGTACTCTTTTGAGCGACATCCCTGACCAAATTTTATAAGTCCGACCAGTTTTCCCTACGCCGGTTCTTTTAAGAATTTGTAGTTCTTAAGGACAAGCCGTGGGATTGTTGAAATTAATGATTCCATAATAGCTTGACTGGCATTGCATTAAACTATTCATATATATATATATATGTATATATACATATACTGGGAAGTGCATTAATAAATAGTAAACGGTTGTGACTTCCGTTTTAAAAAAAATTGTAACGAACGAAGACATCATAGATATCATAGAATATTCAGTCCTTTAGCGACCGCTACGCACTTTGACCGACTCGCGAACTCCATTGGTTGAATATATCGACATAAAATTTTGATGTCGAACAATCTACTGGGGCAGCATGGCGTATATAAGAACTTTTTTATAACAGCAGCTATATTGCGTAGGGCTATTTCACTGCATTGTCTCTTGGGAAAACACCTCTGATACCGCAACGAAAGCAATTCTCCTCCATTTGCCTGATAAATAAATGAACGATAACGAGTTCTATCTTTCTCATTGTCTATTCCGATCATTTGCTGATCGTTGAAAGAAGGTTAGCATCTAAAACGCATCTTCGCGGCTGATAAGTTGCGAGGAGGTAACGAAACTTTAGTTTTTATAATAAGACGTTCGCAAGCGGTTGGCTTCCCGGTATAAATACCCCTGGCATCTTCAAACTTCATCCGATTGCCTTGAAATTTTTATGCACTTTTAGAATTCAATTTTGTGATAAGAAATCAGACATTTTTCCCATAAATTAAAATTGGTTTTTTATGCCCTGCACCAAATGCGGTACAGGGTATATTAAATTTGTGCGGATACATGAAAGACCTAGAAGGATATAACAATAATTAGCAAGGACCGATTCAAAAACATTCACGAATCGGTTTAGGCAGGTCTGCCCATCTGTCCATTTGATGTCCACGTTCAGCCTGCAGGTCATAATTTTTTACATACTTTCATGAAGTTTGGTACACTGACGTGTTTGATCCACTTTTTCGACCACTACTCATATAAGGCCTTTTTTGGTAAGATGTTGTATGAAAAACTTTTGTAATTTTCAGAATTTCACAGCGAACATCGCTGTATTCTAAATTAGTGTAAGAAATTTTGCACGGATCGGGAATTTTTCGAACCCCCTTACCGTATAGTGATTGATTGTTTATATGGCAAAAAGGACTAATTTTTAATATCTCTTGATGAAAAACCGCTCATAACAATAATTTGGTATAAAAATTAATCTTGTCGAATTTGGACTACGTAGGTCTATTTTCTGAAACTTTAATGACAGATAAGCATTTATACTTTAAAAATGTTAAATTTTCGATATTTTATGATGAGAATTAGTTTTTAAGAGTGAATTGGGACACGTCAGTTCTAGTGTTGGATCTTCTCCCGTATAGGCGCGTCCATGAAAAATATGGCTTCCCATGGAAAGAAGGTATACAAATTAATTTATCACATCCGCCTGGGTGGCCGAGTAGGCAAGAGTCTCGACTAGCAACTCAGTGGTCGTGGGTTCGAATCTCAAGTGCGGTAGAGTTTTTAATAAAAGCCGATAGCCTTAGATGCTAGTGCTTTTAAGAGTTTAGTCTTAGAATTTATTTCTCTGGCGAAATTAATAATAATAATAATAATAATAATTTATCACGAAAATAAATGTCGAATTGTGTTAGACGAAGTGATGACATGTGCTTATGACTACCTGTCCTCTACAATTGTTTTTTAAAATTTATAAGAACGATTTTGTTACTAGTGAACACAACGTGACCTAGTTATTTAAGGAAGAATGTAAGGCACATAATGGTCGGTCCTGTCTTTTTTTTATAAATTTGAAAGAGTGACTTTATTAATAGTGAACGCGAAGTGATCTCGCACCAAAGGGAACAAAATATCATTGGTTTGTCAACGCATGTGAATATTAAGAGTTATAAGATTAATTTCGACGACACTTTCAACAAATTCTCATAACGTAATATGTAAATAACACAAAATGCTTAAAAGAATTGCTATTGAAATTTTTAGTAGATGATATATGTAGAGATAGATTCTTTAGTTTGATAAAGAGTTGAATGAATTTGATTTGAACTGTCTTTCGCTCAATTTTGTTGACTAGGAGAGATAAACATGTTGTACCTTGTAACGATTTTCAGTTAAATGGGTTTTCTTCATAGACAGACGAATTGTGAACGGAGTTCAATTAAAGTTTCCATTGATATACATACGCCATATAACCACTTCAAGATTTAATGAAAAAAAAAAACTGTATATATACAATGCTATCAATGCGACGCTTTATCTGCAAACAGACACGATTTGTAGATGTTTTGCGTATGTGTACCATACAAGAATGGAAAAAAAAAAAAAAACGTCAACAATAAGTGCGCGATTTGTTTTGTAAAAACCCCTATAGCGTCTTTGTAAAGGAAATGTTAAGCGGATGTTATTGAAAGTTGCAATGTGGTGCATATGCACGTATTACATATGTATATATATATATATATATATAAAGATATATATATAAAGATATATATATATATATATATACATAAAGATATATATATATATATATAAAGATATATATATATATATGTGTATGTGCGTACATGTGTGCGGTGCATGCATGTATTGCGTTTATTGCCTGGTAATAGCATTTCCACTTAGTCTTGTGTGGCTTGTGCACTTGCACATATATATAGATGCGACCGTAAGTAAGTAAGCATTGAGCATTGACAAGTTTGTTAAAAGCAGCTTAACTGGAAAAATGGAGGTCATATTTTACAACAACATATTGCAGAAAAAAAAAAGGAAAAAAATAGAAAAAAACCAAATTAAAAAGCCACAAAGAGAAAAGAGAAACTAGAACAAGGTTACTGCACATAAAACTCTTAAAAGCCTTTTTAGATTTCAATTATTAAACATTTTCGCATCAAAATATTGAAATTCGTTACCAAAAATTTTGTTTCGTTTGTGTTTCTCTTTTCATTTTTTTTCACTTTTTTTCTCTTTTTTTTTTCTTTTTTTTTTTTTTATTATTACTGCGTGTGCTACGATAACGAGTTTCATATTGAAAACTTAACAAAAGGAAATCCTCTGAAAATTTCAAGTATGTGTTCGTGTGTATATGCATGTGTGTTTATTCATAAATGTTTGCAGCTGCAGTACCGGTATATTATTGAGTAACGAAGCTCAGATATTTTCGCATACACAGTCTTGAACAAATTTACACAACTTTCAACAGCCAACTATCAAGATTGCGGGAAAAAATATGTATATGTTCGGTAAGTAAACTTCTCTTCTTGAAATTAATATATATGAAATTAACTGCAAGCGTGTATGTACGAGCAACTTTATACGGAAATAAAAAACTGTTTACAAAAGGAAACAACCTGCAAAAGGAGTAAATGAATGTTAAAGAGAAATCATGTCAAGGGTTCACCTGTAACATAATTGATTAATGTTGGATTGCGTGCAAAGGAAAGAACAAAATGGCGAAGTGTTTCGCTCTTTTAGTAATGTTTATATTTCAATAATGCATGCAAAACTTAAAAATTAAAAATAACTCTTTGAAACAAAAAAAAAAATACATTTACGATGGTTTATCACATCCACATCTACATTTTCATACGAAGCTACTTGCACATAAATAAGATATTATGGAAGGCTATATTAGGTGCTTGCAAAAATGTTCTCCACATTTGTACTTGAGAAAGACATTTATTGAGAAAAATTGGTACAATTGATTTTCTGCAACATTCTGCCATATTTCCGGCAACGTGGGGATGTCGTGTTAAAAGGATTTATATTGATTTGGCAGCGTTCCAACTACCGACCCATTTTCGCACTTTTTCAACTGTGCGGAGCCATGGGCCACGCAAGCTATGCTGAGTTGAACAAGTGGTAAACAGAAGGCTCCACGCACGATATGTACGCTGGGTGTGGCAGAAGTTCTTCTTCGAGCTGCAACAATTGCAACAAGTGGACAAAATGCCATTTTTAGTTGAGGGGCGAGGCAGCCATTTCTTCTCCTTTTGGATCGTTTCCAAGTGTCTAGAAGCAGTTGATTCATCAATTGCTAAGCTGTTCGAAAGTTCTTCGAGAGCTGAGTTCTTGTCCAAGAAGTCTTTCAATTCATTGCTTTCGAGCTTTTTTGATCCTCCAGGTCGCTTTTTGTCATTGACATCAAAATCACCACTGAATCCACCATCATTGAAACCGAAATTGACAATCGGGACATGATGGAGCATTATCACCATAAGTTTCTGAGCATGTTTAGTGGATATTGGCGGCAGATTCCTTCACATTGACGAAAAAACTAATGAGGTTCGAAAATGAAATTTTGAGAGCTCCATGATTAGCGTCGGCCTACGCTGACTACATTCATAATATTAAGTTGAAAAGTGTTATTTTGTATAGAGAAAGGTCAAAGTCATCGCATTTAATTGTTATGTACACTAGTATTCCCCATTCCTTTATCATTTTTACATGTACAAGTCGTTGGCCAAAATATTTGCAAGCACCTTATACATTGCTCAGGTAGATAAACTGCGCTGCAGAACACATGAACAATGAACGCAAAAATGGATTTATGCAACTCACATAATATTTTTCCTTACCACGTAGATCAAATTTTCTTTGTAGTAGTGTTTGGCATTAAGGCTGCCAGCTGTAACGGAGTTCGTAAACGAAACAGGCATTGCCTATAACAGGTAGTGTGACGCAACTGCGGCTGCTTAATGCTTGAGTTTTTTTCCGCAAGAAGAGATATTCGTTCTTGATCGAAAAATGTCGTGTTTTTCTTTGCTTTTTCTGCTCTGTGCGGGGGGAGCTTCTTTCTCAAAAAAAGTTTCCTTTGGCACTTTGTATAAGAAAAGAAAAGTGAAGTATATTCAATTTTCAGTGGGGAAAGAAAATTTTGTCTACGAATTCCGAAACCTAACCATGGCTCCTGTTAACATAACTTGCTCATGCTACGAAGGTTCGAAATTTAAATTGTCCTCCTATTTTAATAGTGAAGTTCGCTAATCCTCTGCCGGGTGATTCGTTTTCTGACGAAAAGAGCAATTTGTTATGTCTTTAGCTATCTACAACAAGTGGAGCAAGAGGGGCTAACACTTCTTTTTAGTAAATTATTCTCTTGAGAGAAAATTAATCTTCGAACTGCTCTTAATTATAATTGAGATTCGTCATGTTTCCAACGGCAAAGTTCGAACGTTCGTCATCGATAGCTCTTGAGCACTGATAAAGTTGAAGAGTTGAAGTGTTCCTTAGTATAATTTATTATCATGTCATGCATCATGTTTTGGAGTAATGGTCGATTTTCGACTATTTTTCACCTTAAGGTTAAAAAGTTGTATTTTCTAGGATAAATAAAGTTTGACATTTAAATTGACCGATTAATTTCTGAATACCTTTTGAGTTGAAAGCGTTTTTCCTTAATTTAAAGAAAAACCGAAAACTTGTGCAAAAGTTAACGCGTTTAAATAAAGTCGTGCCGACAAATGCTCTCAGACCGATTGCCAGACGTACAACGTAAGGCAGATAAAATGATGCTGATGATGCTGGCAATGGTGATGATGATAATGATGACGATGATGATGACGATGATGATGATGGTGATGATGATGATAATAAAAGTGTGGTTGATGGTGATGATGGTAAATTGGACGATTCGTTATGGCGTGCTGGGAAGTTCGAATGAACCACAATGACTACCTTTAACCGGATACTATACGAATGGGTTCAAATATTTTAAGCAGCATTTGTGGTCGTCGCAACAAATGTCAAATGCAATATAATAACAGGGGAAAGGTTTGACCGGCCGAACAACTGACTGGCCATATATATAAATATATATAGGTATTTATACATATATATATACATATATACATATATATGTCAAAAAGTAAACTCAGGTTACAAATATATACAAACATGCCATTGTTCTGTTTGAGTGAGTTTGTTTGTATGAAATGCACGATGAAAATATAAAAACCACAACAAAAGCATTTCATTATATAAACGACCGCACAAATTCATATGTAAATGGTGGAATGTGAATACATTGCCAGCAGGGAGACTTGCCGAGGATCGAAAGGAGCAGTAATTTCGGTAAACGAACAGACGCGAACACACAGACGGTGTGAACAAGCATAAGCGATGGCTACCTTCTGTACCTTGTTTTCTTTTCAATATTTTTTTTTTTTTTTTTTCTTTTTACTTCTTGTTCATTTTAAACCAAAATAATCACCGATTTTTTAACATGTTAAAAATCATTTATTAACTTTTGGCAAGTGTGCGTGTGCATATATGTAAATGTGTCTATCTGTTTGTGGTTTGAGTTATAATTTCCGTCAAGAATTACGTATACTTGTACGCATTTACGTTCATCTGTTAAACGTGATGTTGTTACAAGCGCTCCCTTTCTTTTTGCCTCTTGGCATATGAGGGTTATCTGAAAAGTTTCCATCCTAAGAAGAAGAAAACATCTTTTTCTTTTAGAAAATTGAACCTTATTTACTAACATAGTTCCTTCTAAGGGGTACTTGAAACGGTTCAATGTTTCTTCGACATTGTTATGCCTTTTATTAGATCCAAAGATGCTTCTGTTTTACGTAATAAGCTCATCTTTCCTGGCAAATATCTTTGGGATTTATAAACAAAGCATAGATGGTGGGGTCAGGTTTGGAGAAGACTTTGAATGCGGGCAGAAATTCGAACTTCAATTGTACTCAAAGCATCAGTAAAGCGTTCTCGGTCCGGTGTAAGCAAAAAGTAGTTTAACTTGCGATTAGCTTTGTTATGCCTAAATCTTGACTCCATATGGGATAACATATGGAATATGTGTAATAAGTTCATAGTCTTGGCTGCACATATACTCTAATTTTAATTTGACTGTCATCCAGTTTTCAATTCTACCTCGGCAAACGCTGGCGCAGCCGTTAACTCATCTTTAATTTGTGCAATCATATATAGCCTTTTAAAAGCAACCACTTAATGATAGTCTATTTTCATAAAAACACTCACATCGACTCACAGAAATTATTGGCAAACGGCAACCGCCCATCCAAAATGGCTGAAATGTTGATGCATGTGCTTGTCAATGAGGGCATAAACATATTCTTCAGCAAGTGTGTTGCTGCGTTCATGCTCGTGACGGAAACTTTTCAGAAAGCCTACGCACACTGTATTAAAAAAGTTTTCATCCACTTTTGGATTATATCATATTTTCCTCTCATTTTAGTTCAAAACCATCAAGTCTTAGTCTTCTTAGTCTGCTTTAGTAGACCGTTTTCTGCAACAGATTTCTCGCATATATCTGCAAAATTTGTACGATTCCTTATAAGAAGTTCTCAGTTCTGTTTGTTTCCTTTGACGCCATAAGGTGTCATACATTTGTCTTTACTAAAGCCTGCTATTTACTAATTGAACAATCGAAGCTTCAATACTCTTTGAAACTCATTCAAATTATTTATCTCGGGTTAGCAATAAAACCGAACTGGCCTCCACTTGACAATAATCTCGCGTCAATAGACTCCAAAAGTATGTACGAAAAGGAAGAGAAACACTCAGCATTGGCTTCAGATTATTCCGCCATAGAGGTCATCTTATTATAAGTTGGCGACGAGTAAGCGACGACTAACCGACCGTGAGAATTTCCTTTCTTTAGAATATTGCACTAGAACTGGATTGGATTGGATTTGAGTATTCGTTGGAATTGTCGTTCATTCCGTTAAGTATGTTTCACGTAAAAATGGACACTCATTTGCATTGTCCAGAGGAAAACAGCTATCATGTTGAACGTAATTTTACAGTGTCAGCTCGAAACCGTTCCGAGACAGTTGAAGACTTTATATTAGAATATTTCATACATATAATCACAACACATCGCAAAAAGTAAATCATTTTGTGAATATCAAGGATATGAAAACTTTGTTCTATTGAATTAAGAGAGTGCATGAAAACTTTTCTCTTGCAGTTTATATAGTTATGCATAATTTAGCTGAGAAGTGAAGCACGGCAACGGTACTGTATTGTGAATTTTATATACATTATGGCGATAATAGGTGTGCAAATGAATTCTCTGTATTGAAATTGATTGCATTATGAAGCATAGCTGAAACGTTCATTAATCACGAACTTTTAAGTATACGAATTAAATTAGAAAAAAATACAATTGGAGTTATTGCCGATGATGATGAAGTTGGCTTGGAATGAAAAAGCAATAATCTATAAAACTATTAGGAAATGGTTTCAGAGATGTCGTGAAAGAAATTTTTGTCTTGAAACCGATAAAATTCACATACGTACGCCCGTCTCCAGTCGAAGAGCCCAACCTAAGAGGTAATCTTCAATTTGGACTGCGAGTTTCCATACCGATTGGCGAAAACTCTCGAGTCCCGCCCTCTTCTTACTAGCACTGGTTCAGATCGTTTCAATCATATTTAGCCTGTCAGCGATTTTGAAAACTTGAAGTTGTGCGGAATTGCGTCAATGACTATTTCGTCTCGAAACAACGATAACATTTATTTGCACACCTAATTTATAAATATATATATATATATATATATATACATCCGTATATATGCAAACGTGTGCGTTGAACTTATATACATTCATGCGTTAATCGCCAACCGACCATCCGTGTTACCACAGTGGAAAAAATGCCGAGAAATTTTCATTAAATAAATAATGAAGTCGATTTTAGCCAAGCTCGGTATATGCTCTGTATGATGGTAATTTCATAAATTACATCATACGGAGGAAACGAATGCTTGTATGTGCCTGTGTGTGTGTGTGCACGATGGAAGAAACAGAAAAAGAGCGGTCAAACAAAATGTATTTTATGGAGGGATTAAAAGTCTAGGAAATTCGAGTATATATATGTATGTGTAAAAATGTATTCACTCGTAAATATGAATTTATTTACGTTAAAATTTCAAGTGAATTTCGAGAACGAAAATACACCGCAAATAAATCGAAGAATATTATAAAAAATCGTGTGGTCGGTTATCTTAAGAACGACGTAATCCTTAAGAAAACATGCATTTCATCTTTCGATTGTTTTTACCAAAAAAAAAAAAAAAAATATAAAAAATTAATGAATATATAAAATTAAATTTTAATCACCGTATGACGTATATATATATAATTTCAGCCATATAACAATTTCACTAGAGATCGTGAGTATATGCCTTGAGTGCAAAATTCTTCTATTCAAGCTACAACTTTTATTGACTGGATGAAGATGTCTATCTCGGAGGATATAAGCGTACAATATGAGCTTTGACACTTGCTTACGAGATGATACTGTTTCAGCTTTGAAATATACTTTCAAGTGTGAACTTTTCATATTCTATAATATTGATTGGGTGTGGTTGATTTTTTCTATTTTCAGAATAAAGGTGGAAATTTATATGGCGTATGTGGTGTTGTGTTGCGATCGGTAACAAACAACAAACACGGAAAGCAAAGGTGTTCACAGTTTTTATAATTTACGCGAATGGGCGTTGTAGGAATGGCATGCGAACAGCTTGGGCCATCTTCAAATTCTTTTGCAAGTTTGAGGCGATATCTTCATTTTTGTGAACGGGAGAATGTTTACAGTAAACCTAAATCGAAGAAGCTTAAATCGAGTCAGAATTTGACGATCAAGAATATACTCTGTGAAGCCTCTGAAGTTTCTCTCTGGACGCTACAAATGTATTGACAAAACGAATATACACCTCATCCTTCGTTGATGGGTAAAAAAATTCCGAGAGTCTATTCAGCATTTGTAGTGGTAAGCTCCGCGAATGCGGAATGAGTAAGCCGAAATACCGCTGAGAGGCAGTAAAACGTTGCTTGTGACTCACATGAAACTTTTCATAGAAATAAACTTGCGGTTAAATCTTTCAATTTGCCCCATAATTTGCTTACAAAAGAGATCAGAAATTAAGAGTGCGACTGCTCTTCGTCTTTGGAAGTTTGCCGTCGTATATTCATAATGACCTTTGAGCTCTTCTTGCCAAAGATCATAGATAATCGTAATAATTGCAGTAAAGAATAGTTTTTGATTTTGCAACAACAACAACAATAACAACAGACGAAACATTTGAGCGGTAAATTTATTTTTATACCCATCACCGAACGATAAGGGATATGTTAATTGTCATAACGCTTGTAACGTCCAGAAAGAAACATTGGAGAGTAAGTATACAATGTATATATAGGTTCTTGATAGCGCGAAATTCGACATGGATTAAAGCACGTCCGTCTGTCCGTCTGCATAATGTGTGTTATAAACCACTGTTCCACTGGCCGCAAAAATAAAGCCATCATCGAAACATTGGATATTCTTGCACGCAGCTATTGACAATAGGCCAAATCGGTCGAAGGGCAAGCTTACAGTGTTACATAAAATGGGGACACTTCTCTTTTTCAAAGGGGAATAAAAAATTGGTTTTATGCTCTTTGCACATAAACTATAGCAGATAAATGTAAAAAAATTTGAACGTATATTTTATGTGTGATGCTGCGCAGAAATGGAAACAATTCCATGCCCAACATTATATAACATATCAAAATTAAATTTTTTTCCAATATCTTCCTAAGGCGCAGAAAGCAACCTCAAAAAGCAGCCCCACAAATTATCTAAATTCTTGGCCAGTTTCAAATTTGGAATCGAACTAAACATGTTCGCTTGTTCGTCAAAACTTTTCAGGGAACACGCCCACAAAGCTTACACGCCAATGCGATAAAAACTTTTATTTGCAAAATGCAAAAAAAAAAAAACAATTGCGTCCACTTCAGTTGGGTATAAAAGAATCGACCACGATCGAATATAAATTTCTCACTTGTTTAAAGTCACGTGAGTTGTCAAGTTTTACTAAAGTGAATTATATTGAAATGTTTTGCGAGGAATAGCTGATGTGTTATTATAGTATTGTATATAATTTGCGAGTAATTGCGTTTTCTAAGTAATCTTTCTTTTTACATATTTGACTTTCGTTTTATAGCCTTCATAATGGCGAACTTTTGTGTCATTAACCTTGACGCATGCACATAAATTTTATTGCCATAATGTTTACAATTTTATAAAGTTTTACTTATTGGCAACAATTTGTAGACAATTTTACAAATGTCAACACATTATTTTCGTATGTTGGGACGTAAACTTTTTATAGCAAAATCACACCAAACCAACAGTCAACCAACAATAATACTTAGCAGAAAAGCTGCGGTAAAGTATGATGAAATTTTATGGCAACAAACACAAATACAACTGAACCGAGAATAACTGGCAAAATGTTATTGGCATTAATCCAGTAAATGTGATTTTTTACAATCGTATCCTTTTGCTAAATTTAAAGTCTACTAAGTTGTTCTTACATTTTACAACATGTTAGCAAAGTAATAGTGAATTTTACCTTTGAAAATTTTATTAAGAAATTGTGGAAATTATTTTAATTTTCTTTATTACTAGAAGGACATTTATTAAATGAATGATTCGGCTGACTGCATTGATTTAATATGAATTCGTTTTTAATAACTTTTTCAGAATGTAGAGTAGTTTCTGGGTTCGTTTCTGATCGTACATATATAACCCGCACTTACATTTTGGCTTTTGTTTCGAAGCATCGCAAAAACTGCAAGACTGAGTTTTATACTATTTTGAGATGAGGATACGTTGTATGTGTTTTGTAAACTTGTCCTGTTTGAATGTTCGGTTAATAAAACATAAAAAAAAAAAAAAAAATATATATATATATATATATATATATGTATGTATATCAAAAAGGAATAAGAAAAACCAAGCAGTAGTAGCATAGCAAAATATAATAACTTGTAAATACAAAACATAATAAATGTCCTTATGACTGTACGAGTACGGATACTATCAAACTTACATGTACACCAAAAAAAAAACAACTGATACTTAGAGACACTTGACAAATGTTTTGCTTGTCAAAGTAGTTTTGCTGCAAGTTCAAGGCTTAAAATTTGCTAAAAAGAATTGTAAACTTATAATAAAAAAACAAAGTAAATAGATTTGGCTCTTAATGCTGCTTAGTTATCAAAAGATATATTAAATGAAAGATAAAAGGAAAATATTTTGATAAGATTTTTTAAATTTGGAAAAAAAAACCCGATACATGGAACGCATACTTTAAAGTATAAAATTACGAGTAAGTCATAAAAAGAGTATGCATGAGAAAGCAGTGGAAGCAAATTATGATTAAGAAAAATCCGGGAAACAGAGAATATGAGAGACTGCAAGCAGTCTGATTATATGCTGTGTACGTTCGTTTTTCTTTTTTTATTTATTCATTTTTTTGTAATGAACAAAATCTCGTTTATATCCACAGCAGCACAGTTGCAGTCGAGTTTGGTTCGTTTCACTCACGTATACACTTTCGTCTGCTTTTGTCTTATTTGATTTCGTTACGATCTATATAATGAGGAAGTTTTATGTGTACATTCCCGAGATCGAACAATTGATATGCAGTGTTGTAGTGATAGAAACCGAAAAAAAATATAAACCTAACCTAAAACCTAAGGAAACTGTATGTATCTTTCTCAGTCGTTTTGTTTTAGATTTTATTGCGCAATTTTAACCTATCCTCGTTCTTTTTATACCCTACATAACTTTGAATACAAAGGCATATTAAGTTTGTGCGGCTGTGTGCAACATCTATAAGGACTTGAGGTACATTTTGAAGCGATCTAAGTTAGTCCGGCCGAATACCCGCCTTGCATCGCAGTGTTATCTTCAGAGGCGAACAGAATTTTGGGACAGACTAGTTTTATGCACTGAAGAATGCACTTTTTATACTTAATTGGCTCTGACGGTCCTTCAGTGCCAGCGAAGACTAAGTGCAACAAGTCAAGGATTCCCTCTTAAACATGATCGATTAATTTATAAAGACCTTATTGGCCTCAATCTTTGGAGCATCAAACGCATCTCACAATAATGCTCATTCTGCGACTACAATATTTCACCAAAATTGACACCTTCTCTCACTCGAAATTATCGAAATTTTTCCAGGAGAGATGCAAATGTCCTAACCGTATAATAACTTAACTTTGTTTGCCAGCGTGCGATGTTGACTAACGGATACATTGACATAAAAAAAATGCCACATAATTTCTTCATAATTAATTAGAATAATTAAGGCAAAAAATACTTCCTAGAAACTCTTGTCCTTTATGTGTAACGTGCGGAATATGCAGATAGTTGCAGATAGTTTCACTCTACACATTCAAGGGGGCGTTTTATTTCTTACGCTCTGAGTGCATAATTATTTATTATTTTTCTAATAAATATCCAAATTTGAGTTACCATCTTTTTCTCTTAATCAAGAGCGGTTAAGGAATATTCTTGTAAAGAATAAATTGGACTTATTTCCTAAGTTAACTTTCTAAGACTATTATATTTTTTGCTCTAAAACTGTTATTCTTTATAACTCATCAGCTATTAATTTTCACGATTAGGTGAGAAAAGAAATGGAGATTGTTTGTTAACGCAGTCTCCATCACAAAAGGTATAATCGGCTCAATGCTTCCCCAATTTTCGAAGCCTCTTTTATATAATGATGTGATGCCTCAGTCCCACCAATAACTTTACCATTTCCTATCATCATTTTTCTTTCCAAGGGATATCCCTTTTGGTGATTTTTATCGAAAATCGGAAAGCAAGAAATTGTTGTTCAATGCTTCAATTTTTTATTAATGCACGCACGAAATTCGCATTTTTCCATCATTTTGAAAATAACAAAACCATATGACTTTAATTTAGGCACAAATGGTAGATGTACTATGAAATTCCCACCGGGTCTTTTGAGGTTATGTGCCATCTAACAAGAATAGGGATTTTTTGTTAGAGATGACATTTATGCATTAGTACTGTGAATTATTAAGCGATATGTTTTTGATAATCCTCTTTTTTTTTACCAAGTAGTTAGATGTTTTTTTTGTTACCTTTTCTCTGCTATTTATTTGTAACCTAACTCAGTTGTTTAATTATTCGCTTGGAAAGAGACAGTTCCAGTTTTATATCGTGTAATGAAAAGAGATAAAGAATAAGTATTTGCTTTCGATGTTGATTTTTTTTCAATGAAAATTTATTCATTAGGTTACAGTTTCTATGTGGATCTTGTGATGGGTACAGAGCATACATATCTTGATATATGTAGGAAAAGGAAGGCACTAAACTGTAAGAGTTGCCAAGAGCTCAAAAAGACATTGAAAAGTTTAATAAGTAAAGGATATTACGATATTAAAAATAGATGATATAATCGAACAACAACGTTTTGCACGTTTTGAAAGTACCTGGAGAACACAGTATCAATGAAGTTATCAAGTTTCTTCAAACGACTGAACTAAGCAGTTAGCCTGTCCTTTAGAAAAAAGAGCCGAGGCTCTTGTGTTCGTCACACTTTGTGGTCCTCGAATTTATTTTTTTAGTATAAAACGTTGATAGTTGATCATAGTACTTGTCAAATAAGTTTTTTCTTTTTTTTTTTTTTGAAAATATTACCGATTCAGAAATTGCTGTTGTCTTGTCATTTATTCAAAGTGTATATACCTAGAACAGCAGTAAATTGCGACGAACTGATAAAGTAAACGAAGAGTAAGAGAAGCGGATTGACGCAAACAAATAAGAGACAAATGTTGAGTGGAAGTAGGCGAGTCATGCTCTCGTCGACGAGTGTAGTTATAAAACCGTACAATCGTCAAAACTTTTCAATTAGTTTCACTATTTCTTTACATCAAGCATTAGCCTAATATCTTCAATTCTGATGTTCCCCATACGCACTGATGTTTAAGTTTAAGTAAACCTTTCGATTTTATATTGCTTGCACTAGTAGAACGATAGCTTGTATTGAAAAGGGGTTTTGTTTCATTGCAATTAGCAAAGTAAAGATGATGGCAACTGTATACCAGAGAGTAGCTCAACTACAATAGATATAAAGTTAATTGTAAGCAATTGACACTTTCGGTCACACATTAAAGGTATGCTTATTTTGTGATTTGGCTCGCAGCGTCCAGAAATGTAAGCCAAAAATTAATTACGTTTATCCCCTTTACAGGGTTGAAATTCTGAGTTCACTTGCTTTGCTTAATTGTAAGAGCGTTGTTGGAATTGAAGCAAGAGGTTGATCTTTGCCTTTGTATGCTTAAAAGAATTGCAGAAAATAAATTTGCAAATATTTTAATTAATAAACAACATCTCTATGGACAAAAACAATAATTTTGAAATCAATATCTGCAAATTTTCAATTAATATTGATCAATTGTCTATTAGTTTGTTGCTGCAAGTATTCGAAATGTTTTCAATCTCATCTTTTTAATGAAACTAAGAAACATTTCGAAGAAGAAAGTAGTAGTTTACGCTGTAAGTTTAATAAATGGTATTGTAAGTGCTATGTACGCAACAGTGTTGTTTGTCATAATTTCTAGAAACGATTTACTCATTAATAAGATCTGTGAAACTTGTCGACCTCAACTACCACGATTGATGAAATTGGAATCGTAGGAATCAGACAGAGAACTATTTGACATGTAGTTTGCTTTTATTTCAGTTGGGTAACGCATGACATCTGTGTTGGACGCGCCTGATAAGAATCAATGAACATGAAAAACTTAGTTGCTTGCATGTATTTTGATTATTTTTATTATTGAGAAAAATTGTTGCAGCATTTTCCATCAGTTTCTACAACTTTTTCCTATCTTTCTGGCAGTATGGCGATACTGCGCCCAAAGAAGAATACTGGCTTGGCAGCGAACCAATTATCGAACCATTTTCAGACTTTTTCAGAATTTCGGAAGCGTGTGCCAGCCCAGCCAAGCTGCATCGTTCTGACCACGTGGTAATCGGAAGGCATTAGAGGATGACTTTGCGTTATTTTTATGTATATAACGCATACAATTGTAAATTTTAAAATTGCAATGTTTATACTCAAAAACGTCTTTACTTAATATATGTATTAGAAACCTTTCTTTTAAAAGTAGACACGGTGTAGGGGGTTCGTAATTTCTATGAGCATAGCTTAAGCACTCAACATATTATTAAGTGCGATATGTTTTCATGCCTTGTATCTGTTGCTCGAAATTGCAAAAAATTTTCGAAAACTGGCTCCAGCTACTTAGCATCCTTCTCTCTACAAATAACTTTTTGTTTTTGTAAATATAATAAATTACAAAAACAAATTGTTTTTATAAACTTTCATTTTGTTCACACTGGCCACAAATTTTCAATTATTTTGAAAAACAAGTCAGTTTTGCCCCAAGAACGAAGGTTATTGTAAATGCTTTGGATCGGACCGAGTTTTCGACTACTCGCCATCTTCGTTAGAAAATTTCATTTGGACTGTAGGTCTGTGTAGGCTATTTAGTGGTATTAACTATATTTTTATTTATTTTTTATACGAATTTTGGCAATGCTCTCGTTTTCACGCGAATCCTTATACACATGTAATAACGGCTTAAGTTGAATGTACAAAAGTGTGCACGCACATTAACACATGCTCGCATTATACATATCAAATATTAAATGTGAAGGGTAGAAAGAAGAAATGGCAAGTCAAGCCTTTATTAGAGAAAAACAAGAAGCAAAAACAGCAGCGCAATAAGAAATCTGTAAAGAAAATAATTTAGAACGAGCAAGAAGAAAGTAATATTTAGCGGATCCGTGATGTTCGCTAAATGAAAGAATATTCAAAATGTTAATAACAGAAATACAATTAGCTCGCTCGAAATATTCGTGCACTTCTTAGATACTTGTCAGCCTTTGATATGAATCTAAATTTGCTTTCTGCTTTAGATTTTGCCAAGATTATGTAAAAATTTTCAAATTTGCATAAATATGTTGGTTTGTAAAAAAGAAAATCCATTCAACTAAGACTAAGTCTCTGTGGAATATTTCAAAATAAACGAAACAAATCAATGGCTGGGCGATTGAAGGGATGAAGGGAAATATTTTTGAATATTTTACCAAAGAGTTATTAATTATATCTATACATCTTGAAAAATATACATTTCCAAATATTGCAAATGAAATGAAAAACTTTGTTTATCCTCTTTACTCGATGCGAAATGTAAAAAAAAAAAAGAAGTAAATGTTGATTTAAAAGGAAAAGCAGTTTAAGAGCTCAGGTCTGTAGAAAGCAAGAACTTGGAAAAATGAAACCTTAAAGGAATCTTATAATATGCACACATTCATACATGAGTATGTAGTTGAGAAGCGAAAATGTAAGAGTTGAAGAGAAAAGAGAATAAAAGAAAATGATGCATTTCAGTTGGAATTACCAAAGGCTGCTTGGCATGCTTAACGGCAAAAACATTTGCTCTTGTGTATATAAATAACAAATGCAAGAAATAAGCAAAAAATTGCACAACAATAACAACAACTTTTTTAGCAATTTTCCCTATACATACATATGTATGTACACGAATTCACACATCCCATGTACCATCATCTTCCATGGCCGCAGTAGTATTGCTTGTTGCCCTTGACTAAAGATGAAAATATACAACAATGTTCATATACATATCCGTATATGCATTCTAATACATATAAATACATGGTACATAGGTTGATATTCTAAAACATATCCGTACGAGTGAGAATACGGGACGTATGAAGATTATACTCGTTTTAATTTTATGTTTAGTTTCTGTTCGTTTTTTTTTTTTTGCCTTCTTCTTCTTCTTCTTTTTATTTTTAATTTTTTTTATTGTTTTTGTTTCTATATTTTTTTTTTTTTCATCTTTTTCTTCACGGAGAGAATACGTTCGCATGCATGTTGTTTTCATTATTTCTGCATGAAAAATTATATGAAAGCATGTTAAGGTCAGAAAAATAGCTATAAAAATAGAAAAGAACGAACACCATATAGGCACTCACATCCGCATACACATATACAGAAATTATGTTGTTATGTAGATTTGTAAAAGAGCTTGAAAGAATTTTCTTTTTTCTTTTTTTTTTTTTCTTTTCATATACATTTTTTTTTAGTTAGTGTTGAAAATGGATTCAACTTCTCTTGGCATTCGTATAATATATATATATATATAATACATATGTTGTGAGATTATATTATAGCCTTTAGTGTTATTATTATTATTGTTGTTGCTATTATTGTTGTTCTTGTTGCTGTTACCACTACTGCTACCACCGCTAGTGTTCATACGTTGTTATTGCTTTCGTTCGTTGGTTAGTTTTACTATTTGCCTTTGCTGTTGAACCCATGACCATTTCAAGAGTAGTAATAGTAGGGTAAAAACAAAAAAAAAAACGAAAAAAAAAAGAAAGAAAACATTTGCGGTTATATAATGACTTTCAAGCATATACAACAAGTTTATGTAATTAGTTTCATCGCATCAACATTTATATATGCATTTACACATTGCATAGCGAGAAAGGATTTTTCAAGGGAAATGATTTAAAATGTTTTTTTTTTTTTTTTTTTTTTGTTTTCTTTAAAGCTATGATATTGCAATCTTCAATAACGTTAAAGTGTACTTATCGATAGCAAATGTTTAATTCATAAGGCCATAAATCCTCTTCACAATGACCGCATTACATGTCGGAACTTGTATGCACAGTTCCATTTATATATACACATATATGGCCAAACACATACGCACACACACCATTGCACATAGAATCAATCAAAGTTACATTAACTAATTGCGTACAATAATATTTATGAATAATTAATAACTTAATAATGCTAATGTGGTTTTCAGTTTATACAAACAGATTAATCGTGAAACCAGATACACTTACATGTACATACATCACACATTATGTTAATATAAAAGTTTGCCATATGAAATGCGGTACATCCGTCTATATGAGAATTATGGAAGAGTCGAAGGAAAATGTTTATTAAGTGTGATATGTTTTCAATGTATTCAACAAAAAAAAAAAAAAAAACTTGAAGTAAACGTTGAACTTATTTTGAATTTGAACTGAACTTCAGGTGCCCTACAATTTATACAAACAAAAAGATTCGAAAATTTTTATCATTTGGTTGGCTTTTTGCAATTGGGAAGTTTTTATGCGTGAGAGACTGTGAACCTTTTTTCGTCTTCTATTTATTTACATAACATATTTCACTAGGCACAAAGACACATAAGATCTCAACTTTTTGCAGTTAATGCTAGAGAAGGGCTCCCCTACAAAATTAACCATTCACTTGGTGCCTGGTCCAAACTCGGTAAAGCTATTTTCTTTATCACTTTACTACTATGAACCAATTTTCACCATAAAATATTGAAAGTTACACCTTTTTGCCGCATAAAGATTCAGTTTTCATAGTCGAAGGGTTTCAAAATATTTCCCCTGCCTGTATAGAATTTCTATAGAATTTCAAAATTATTTTTACCTAGCCCCAAGGGCGTTATAAGGCGACTAAACGAAAAGTGGAGCGATCCAAACCATTTTCAATAGCGTTCGTGCTTGGGTCAAAGCACGTCAGTGTACCAAATTTTATCAAATATTTCAAAAATTGTAATCTGGAGTTTAAATACAAATTTATGTGGAGAGACATTAGACAAAGAAACAAATAAACGGATAGACGGGCGGATAGTCGATTCGGGATCATTTTCTGGATTGATAGATATAACAAAAGGTGGGTCCATCTTAAGTCCTTTTGCGTGTTACATACGTGGCACTAACTTAAGACTCTATACCACAAGTAGTGTAGGGCACAAAAAGTAATTGCAAATGAAATACAAGAACAAATGACACACTTCAGACGCATTAAATTGCTATCTAATTAAACGACATGAGTAAAGAATGCGAGTGGCATTATCACTTTTGTTTATTTTATTACTGCTGCATATTATTGCTGTGTATATTAGTTTATGCTAGTTTGGGATTGATATAATTTTGTAAACATTTACGTTAAGTATTTCTTGGCCAAATTCTGATTTGTTACTTCTGATAGAGCAGCATTGTTATCATGGTCATACGTGTGACATAAATTTCGCATATTATTTGTTAGATAGTTTGCCGGGCAAACTATGCAATCGTGGCGCTTGAAGTGCGAGCAAGGCAGGAGGAATATTCATATGGAATATGCTCGAATTTTACAAAGGATCTATAGGGGATCTACGCGAGCCTTTATATGAGATTCATAGGGGATCTTTGGCCTACTATTTCGTCCGCGTTGTGATATAATTGTGAAATTTTTGGGTCTCATCTGTAGAACGAAACTTTATTAAGATTCAAAATCTGATTTCGACTTTAACTGTGTAATTTAAGTGAAATTTCAAATGTGTTCCTTCAAAGCGTGCAATTTTTAGTCGACTTAGTTACGTACGCAGAAGTCTGAGTATCTGCTTTTGGTTGAAAGCCAAAAATATAATAGGAAAACAGACATGATGCGGCAACAACCAAACACTCTGTTACTGTAGATCAAAGATTTGAATGTATTTTCCGCATTTACACATTATCGTGTCTGCTTCTATTAAAAATATTGACAAGGCCGAAATTCTTTTTCTATACACCGTATAATTTTTAACTCGTTCGATACCATGTAACATAGCCGTTTCTTTTTAGAGTCTGACGGACGGCACATGTACGTGACATATTTGTATCAACGTAAAAAATATTAGGCTGTAACCGGTATTTTTCTCAGGAGGAAGAGAGTAAGTTTCGAGTGTATTTGTCAAAATCAGAGGCTTAGAGCCAGAAATTGCGAAATAATGGATTTATCGATGGCGAGTTAACATCTATAAAACATTTTACGAGGAAGATTTTAGAATTTGCGATGATTGCGAGACAACTATTTGTAAGAGTGTTCTCGTGCTGTGGTCTCGATGGAAAACTTGTCACAAATGTAACTGTGTAGAGCTATCTAAAATTAGTTCTCAGCAGCTCAACTTAATAAAATGCTTTGCAATCTTTCTGTAATCATTTCTGACTTTTGTTATTAAGGATTTATCGCAAAGACAAATTGGTTAATATACTCGGAGTGTATTGAGTTTGTAGGCCTCAGAAGAAAGCTTCAGGGACTCGATATATGTATACATATAGTCTAGATTAACATGATATTCTGAATCGATTTAACCCCTTGAATGACAATTTATTTTCAGTCAGCACTGCTCTGGCATACGATTTAGTTTTGTTAGTTTTAAGAGGAGGGATTGATATAGAAACTTACGGTTTTGTTGCTCAAATAATTTGTTATTATTAAAAATAATATTTGTTTTACACATTTATATGAATGTTTATGTTGTTTATACAGGAACGTAATTAGTGTCGGTTAATTCTTCATTAATGCTTAACCAAAAAATTACGGTTCTACATAGTATTTAAACGAAAGTAATGACGTGTTTCAATATAACGTAACAAGCAATATAAATGTGTATCTATATTTATCCTAACTTATATTCGGGTTAATTTTAAAGTACCCAATAAGTTTCAAATGTGCGGTCCTTTTCAAAACACAGCGGAAGATGCAGTGCTATTTGGTATCGTTTGCATTGCCAGCTTGTTTCACTCCTTCTGTTATGTTTGTGTGTATTTTTGGCACAATGTCCTTCTCTTCCCAATTCCACTCTTCCGAAAACAATTCTGTATTGTCTGGAAGTTCGTCATCACTAAACTGAATATTTTCGTCGCTGCTTAGTCATCGCACACGTTTTCAAATAGGTGCCATATCATTATCAGCACTACTATCGCTATCACAGCTAACTCTTAACTTATCGGCGTTATGTGAGCACAAAGTAACACTATCAAATTCTTCTTCATCTGACTGCCATGCCTGGTAATATTTCTACACTTTATATATTTATTATATTCCCCTCGTCACTAGTAAAATAAACGCTATTGTACTCCACGTCGTGCCGTTCATTTACATTTACGGCTGCTTAGATTTACACAAATTTCATTGTAACGGTAACTAGAAGCATGCATACAAGCATGTCAAAGCTATAAACTCGATATGACTTACACATATTTTTCGCTCATAAAAAGCATCAAACCTCAATAATTTCTAGCGAGTCGTGATAAAGCTTATGACGAGCTGGACTCGTCATTTCCGTTCGAGGGGTTAAGCACGGCCGTTTGTACGCGTGCCAGTCTGCTTCTTTATATAATATCTGTGGCAGCCGCTCTGCTGATCATAAAACGCTTGCACGTAGCGTGATATTAAGAATGGGCGACGCTAGTCAAAGGATTCGGGCGTAGTACAACATAACCTGAGAAAATCTGCTTTTTCATAAGCAAAAAAATTGGATTTCTCGCTCGTTACTATAAACTATAGCAGATAGAAAAATACTTGGATCCTGTATAAGACTAAAAGGATCAACCGTACTCACCTAGCATTATACAACATCAAAATTAAATTCTGTTCTCTTTTAAAAAGACGTGATGGATATAAAATGTTCGGTCACTGTTAAATACAATTTTTTTAGTTTTTCATATTAAGAAGGCGTAACATTCGATGTAAGCCTATTGTGTTACGGGGGGTGTTCAAAGTAAATGATGACATTTTATTTATCCATCAATACCTATTTTGTTCCCTTCAAAGCAATCCCGGTGAGATATAATATACTTGTGCCAGCACTTTTTCCAATCCTCGAAACATTTTTGATATCCGCATTTCAATATGGCCTTGAGCTTTTCCAGCGATGCGGTCTTTAACTCCTTAACCTTTGCAGAACTCCGTGTTTCATGGCTCTTTTCATTTTCGGCAATAGAAAAAAGTCGCAGGAGGTCAAGTCTAGTGAACATGGTGGCTGGACTATGATTATGATTTTGTTTTGGCCAACAAAATATATATAAGCAATGACGCCTGAGCTGGTGCATTGTTTTGGTGCAATGTCTATTACGTTCCAAACCCAAAAGAATCGTAGAAATTTCAGGCACGAGCGAGCCTATGCCGATATTACCAGCAATAGTGATTCTCTTAGTGATTCGATAACCATTTTCTTTTTGACGTAGTGGAGTATCGTCATTAATATCTTCAACATGCCAAACGGCTGATAATGCCAATAAATTACGTAGCAACATAACAAAGAGAATAAAATGTACGTTGTTCACGAAAGTTGAAAGGTCGCCTATTCGTTGAACAAGCGTGGTATAGCACCGCTTGGCGAAAGAATAATGATGGAAATTTTAAGACTAATATAAATAAAAATGCCATAAGTATTGCTTATCAATAACGAAGAGCAGAGATTTTAAAATTGTACAAAATACAATATGCATTAATTAAATTAATTTATGCAAATTTACGATTATTTATTTAAAGCACATACATGCGCTCATGCAAACAAAATAATGTTATGCAAGCTTTAATTAATTTCTTAATTTCATGGTTGGATAATAAATATTAAGTGCAAATATTTTATATAAGATTTCCCTATAAAATGCATAAAACATTTTTCTTTTTTTAAGATAAATTTTTTTCCTTTTCATTATAATTACAGTCTCATAAATTTATATGAAATGCTAATAATAAATCCTTAGTATTAATTTTTCGGAATTCGTCCTACGCTCCTTCCAATGGATTGGAATTTAAATCTTATGATAATGATAACAATTCATATTCTTGGACACATTTACAATTCTGCTTGTAATATATCTTACTAAAGCCACATAATGAACTTAAACTTAAGTTATTATCTTCATATTGATCTGAATTTATTTACTTACTTACATTATACATGTATATAAATATATATATATATATATATATATATATATATATATTGATATATATGTATATATATTTTATCTATTTACATATAGCACGTATAGAGAAAAGTGAGCACCTGTGTTAGATATTAATAAAATCCTATCGTTTGATTTAATAATAAATTTGTCGTTGTCGCTTCTTAGAGAAAGAGTAGGCAAACGGTGGTTTACAACAAATATATCCAATATGTATTTATTGAGAAAATGCAATTTAATAACTTTAATCTCTGACAGGACTTAAAAAACAATCAAATACACTTGTGCACGTTTGACTAATTAATTTACATTTATCGCTCGGTAAAATGCAGTCGCAATCAAGACAACTACATTGCCCCGACTGCTCCTAATTCTAAATTCGAAATAAATAGAAAGAGAGGTCGGGCAACTTGCATGGCATGGCTTCCTAGTGGATTTTATTGACAAATAAATATCAAATATGTATGTTTGTGTGTCCCTGAGCATTTTAAGTATCTTAGAGTATAAAATTTAATTTGTGGCTTCGAGAGTCTTCTCGAAAATATCTCTTATTACTTATATTACTGCTTGTTCGGTTGCATTCGAGGTTGATGATGATTATGATAATGATAATGATAATGATGATGATGATGATGATGATGATAATGATGATGATGATGGTAATGATAACGATAATGATAATGACGTCGGTAAGATTCTAATGGTTACAAACGTCTCATCATTTACTATTTTGGTTTTGGGTCTTTGGTGTTTTTGTATGTAATCGTTATCGATTTGTAATTATTTCGTTACTTGTACAACAATTAATATGATGATGCTACTGCTACTGCTGCTGCTGTTGCCAGTCCTACTATTTGCTTTGTTTATGAGTATTTGAGCAAATTCGTATGTAACTAACTCTCTCTGCACTTGCACTTTATTACGATACAAAGCCAGACAAGTGTAATTTGTAACTCAATTTGTTTTATGTTATTTAAATAGTAACTTACTTATATGCATGCACGAGTACCTATAAGATGTTCATCATAAATACTCGGTTATAATAGATTTAATTTCAAAATACATATAAACGGTCGATCATTTCGTATTGTTTGAGTTTAATTGAGTTCAAAAATAATTCAAAGCCATCTTTTCCATTCTGTTATTTTATATTTATTTAATATTACTCTTAAGAATGACTTGTGATGTCCACTCGAAAGATATTACGGTAAAATAAAAAATCAAAACCTCCTTGTAATTTATTGCATTATTATTTTAAAAGGATTTCTTTTTTTTCTTTTTTTTTTTAATTGTTTTGTAAATATACAAAATATTTGTTCTAGCATAGCTTTCGAAAATGATGCATTAAATTAAACTTTAATAGGTTTTGATACAAATCCTATAGTTTTTATAGATACAATTTAAGGAGAGAAGTTATGAAAAAGTTTATGTAGTGTACAAGTGTTGACCGTAAAATCGAACTCTTTACTAAAGCACTTGTGCCAAGTTTAAAAAGCAATTAAAGAGGCTTAAGAGTTTACTCAGTTTAAATCGAAGGTGATCGTGCTAAGACAGACACGAGCACAACACACGTCAAAGAGCTTCTTACGAGTGAGAATCGCTGAATTCCTCAAAATGCAATCAACTCAACCATTCTGGGCTATCCCAAGTTAAATGGGAGATAAAAAAGCTCGAAAAATGGGTGTGTCAAGGATGTTGGTTTATTGGTTCATTCGGTATTCAACAACAAAATTCGCATTATCAGATGATTTACAATTGATCAAGACTGCAACAGCAGGTATGAACCTTTTTATATAATACACGTGTAAGGAACGTATTACTAATGCTAAGCAAATAAATTCTTAGACTAAAATAAAAACAAGTTGAGCACTAGCAACGCAAGCTATCGACTCTATTTTGGAAAAGGAAATTAGATCGTGAACCTAGAGTAGAGAGGTAATATACTGAATTTATATTGCGTTCTCTAGCTGTTCGTAGGATTAGTTATTTCGATTTCGATTCTTCGAATGAAAGAAAGACATTGGCAGTCATAATGAATGTGCTTTATGGCAAGAATTTTCATTAGTTACTGATTGGAGAAGAACACTTCCATTGGTGTGTGGCATGACCTAGCCGATTACTCGCAAGCACTTTAATCGGATGGTCACCCTTTTAATTTTCTTTGCAATAATAGGCTTTCGCATCTTTGTTTGAGTTAAGAAGCTTGGGGATGATTTTAGCTTTTAATTCATAAAGTGTATTTTCTAAAGCTGGATGACCAGTTTCAGGTAAGACATTATTGAATATAAAGCGAGATAATGTCTTTATTATCGGAATTAAAGATATTAGATTAATATTTATTGTGAAGTAATTCAAATTCTCGATTAGCTATTTAGCTAAAGAATTAAAAAAGATCGATGACTGCACGACTTTAAGACTTGTCTCGGTCGACTTCTATTTAACGAATGTTCGACCTTAGAAATTCACTCGCCGACTTCCGTTTAATGACTGTACGATTTTATAACTAGACTCCACGACTTCTACTCAACGACTGCGCGCCCTTAGAACTTGATTCGCCAAATTGCGCTTAATGGTGGGCTGTTGCTTCTTTGTTCGTCCGTTCATCACTGTTTATTGCTCTTCTAGGTGTCTAGTCTTTGTATGCGTTAAAGTATATTATACATTGCTACAAATTCCATAAAATATATTGAGTTTTTAGAAAGTAAGAACAAGGAGCCAGTTCGAAGTAAATCTTACAATTAAGAACCTAAACCTTGTTGCGAAGGCATTGTTATAGGCATTGTAGTCGTTTCCTTTCACCGATTTAGGTCATTTTTAAATTCTGTTGCATATTTGTAAACGACATCTTCATTTTTGCGCACGAGAGAATGTTCACCAAAGATACTACTTAAATGAACAGTTAGACAGAGGGACAACCGGACATGTTTAGATGCATTCCTAATTTGAAACTGAAATTGGGTAGATGTGGACGATATTTTCCATTTTTGTGCGGGTACTATAGCATCGCCCACTTTTATAGGTTTATTTGCTGTAGTCTGTGAATAATAATAAGCAAAAAATCCGTTTTTTATTCCTTGTGTTTTCAATTTAGATGGTATTATAGGTTTGCCCTTTGAGCGATTTTTTTCCATTCCAACACGAATCTGCGAGGAAGAACTGCGAGTGTTTTAGATATATTTGATAAGTTGATAGACAGACTTTGATTAGACGGACAGACGGGCAGATGAACATGCCCAAATCGATTTAGAACTTGATGCTGATAACAAATCTATATAATTTACGGGATCTCTAACGCTTTCTTCTGGCCGTTGCAAATGTTTTAACAAAATAAATGTACACCTTATCCTCCGATGATGGTTATAATAACTGACAGATGATGGATACACAAAAATTTGGTGTCGGTCTGTATAAAATTAAAGTTTTAAAAAATATATTTTTAATGATTCGCATTTAATTTTTTTTTTTTTTTTTTCAAATTTTTTTATTTTATCTTAGTGCGGTTTTTATCAAGAGCAAATTACTTATATGCTATCAATTTTTCTTTTAATCGCTATATGAGCAAGATATGTTGATTGAACTCTATTGGAAAATGTGATTTTTGTTGAAAGCCGCTACCATCACCAGCAGTAGGAACAACAATGGTAACAGCAACTACCGCAAAAACCAAAAATGTAATCAATACGCAAATAAAACTATACAGAGGTAAAATATTTTCTATAATACGCACAAATGCACACAAACGTATATATTTACGAAAATGTATATGAACAAATTTTACAAACATACATACACTCTGTCAGTAGCGGTTTTCTGTGAATTTTATGTTCATCCGCACACACAAAGGAAGGGTTATTTGCATTTTAAGTTTCCCAGTTCATGCGGGTATAAGAGTAAGGGATAATGGACAATATATACATACGTACGTACGTACGTACGTAAGGCAAGTGAGCTTGACTCTCTCGCTCCCTACTTCTCTGCCACTTTCTCTCTCTTCCTCACTGTGCTATTTGTTGGCCAATGATGAAGCAATTAATTTACAATTAAAACAAAGCATTTGCAATAAACAATATTAAATGCGATACAACGCAACCTAGTACTACAAACGAATAGCAACAACAAAAAAATGCTTATAAAGTATTTATAAATGGAAATAAAATTAAATTAAATAAAACAAAAAAAAATGCAACAGAGCAGAAGTGTGCGTCGGACTTCACATATGAGCCCCGTTTAAGAATTGCAGTCTTTTATAAGCATACGTACATATATGTATTTGTATTAGTGTATGTGCCCGTATTGAAATAGCTACGAGTAATTTACTTTTAACATACAAACACTTTCTATTGAAAACAAAGTGAAATAAAAAGGGAAACTGTTGGCGAAAAAAAAAAAATAAAAAAAAAATACAAAAACATTTTCATATACTTTTTATAAAATGTTTTTGTTTGTTGTTTGCATGCAACAATCAATCCCCACTACTCCTGTTAGTGATGGTGATGATGTTGCTGTTGGTTATTCAATTAAAAATTACTTTATTTGTAATTAAATCGTTGCCTGTGTTTGTGTCAGTAGCTCACACAAACTGCAGTCATTCAGTCCGATAAAATCTCTTCATCAATTGGTTATTGATGTTGCCAGTTAACTGATGGATAGATGGACGGCTAGATGGATGGATGAATAATTGTGTACACTATGAATATGTGTGTGTGTGTGTGTTATTGAATTTCTCATTGATACTCGCATGCAAAAGCCATTTTATTAATGCTTTTAAAATATACCATAAAAAGAGGCAGGACATCAAAGTGTTATTATGTGTTATTAAGTTTTGTTTGTTAGTGTTTTCTTATTTTCTATTAAGAGTTTTTTATGAGAAGAGAAAAAATATATTAAATATATGTAAAACTAAACTAAATATATAGAAAAAAGCAAGAGATTGGCGAGAATGCCACGACACCCTACATCTGTGCGCATCGATGAGGACAACTCATTAATGGCGAAAATCTACATTTCGTTCGAAGTTGCGGCATACGCGGACTATTATCGGTTAACCTCTTCGAGGGGAAATGTTTAAAAACTTTGCAAAATAGGTCACTACACTTTAGGGAGATTGGGGAGGTAGATAGCAATGTTATAATAAAACTTGTCTAGTAAGGTACGGGGCTCAGTGACCTGCAAAGATAGGAAACTCTTTCTAAATTATTTGACCTATCCGAAATCTGGTTAGACATACTTTGTAAGCAATCAGGCAATCAGAGTATCATTTTCTCTATATCGATCAATTTTTCTAACTACTTGTTACTATTTGGAACGCAACAACAACCCAGCTTATGACAACTACAGCCTTACTAGAGCTTTCATTTGATCATTCATCCCTATCAATAACGGCAGCTGTGTCGTGCAATACCGAGAATATTATCCCTGTGGAAGCGCCCAATAAGCACATAACCTTGCTTGAACATAAGAAGCACATTAGTTTACATATGCCTAAAAATATTCTGCCGAGAACGAGCCATCAAATTAATGAGGCTGTAGAGATGCTTTCAACAGCTATGGTAATAAAATTAGCAGGCGACTGCAAGTGTTATGAAAATGGTCGCGACAATAAATCAGGTAAAGATTATGTGTTAACAAGTTCATAATCGGTCTATATCATCGCCTCATCGCCAACTTCATAGCACAGGTACGTCGTATTGACGTTCGCGTACGAAAAGCTTTTGAAAACAAACACTGCTCAGCCTTATTTATAGATATTTTACAAGCCTTCGACAAAGCGTGGCACAAAGCTTTTATGGAAAAAATAAAGCCATATCTACCTACAAATACTCACGCATTCCTTAAAAGTCAGCTTTCAGGTCGCACTTTTGTAATTCGTACCAACGATTCTTTGTCTATGACTAGAAAAATTTTAGCCGGAGTTCCACAAGGAAACATATGAGGACCGCTTTTGTGTTTACTACCTATAGCGGATATACGCATCTATCATTCAACCCAATACACATGCTGGTGATGATGCTCGTACTCTAAGTAATCTCGTTTATGCCATGATAGCTTTGCCCACAGCGCCATCAATATACTCGAAGAATGGCTCGGCATGCAGAAGATAAAAGTTATCTCGCTTGAATGCGCTCATCTTAAATTTAGGCATGCGATCGTGTGACAATCTTTGATATCAAAATACTCCAAACAACACACTTGAAATATCTTGGAATCTACTAAATAGTTCAACGTCTCACGTGGGTGAAGACGGCTCAAGTCAACTTAAAGTGCAATGAGTTGTAATGAATATTAAATCGTCTTTTAGATTGAATCCATACAATAAGGTTTTAATACACAATACGATCATAAAGCTTGTTTGGTCCTACTATATAGAGCAACGGGGCACAGCTTGCGACGGGAACTTCAACGTAATGCAAAGAACGCAAACAGAAAGCCTTGGAGTTATAACAGAAGCTTAGTGGTAGGTCTCGAAAAAAAAATTTCATAAGGATCGGCTTTGCAATGAAAGGTAGCACGAATGAAACCGAATGAGGAGGATAATGCATAACTCGTTAGCCCAACGCGGTTAGACGATTGGCTTTAGTCTCTAGCGTTAGCAACCAATGCGATCATAGCGAGCAATTTAGGTAAAGCGTTCAGAAGTGATGGAGAGAAAAGGGTTATATTCCATTGTCGTGGACCCTTTCAATAATGAATTTGTTAAAATCGAGAGAGAGTTCGGACTATCTAACGGTCATATCAGTCGTTCTCTGCACAACTGTCTTATATTTTTTTTTTTTCTAAATAATTCTATTGTATCTTATGCAGCTTAGTTCAACAGATGTCTGTGAAGATCATTTGATTAAATTTTCGTCAAAACTCTAATTACAAATATTTGTTTTAAAAAAGTTCACTTAATATGCAAGAAAAATGTGTTTAAATTTTGTGAAAAGAATGCCATGAAGTTTTTCTTTTGTTCAATTTAGGTTTATATTTAAAATTTGTTAAGCCGTAACTAAGTGTCGGTTTTATTATCATATAAGCCTTTATAATGCTCATCTTAGCTACCATATGCTACCTTAATAATATTTTATACAACAATTATCAAATGCCGATAGATTGACTGCTGCGCCGATATTATAAATCTATAAAGTCGCATAATATATAATAAATCATAGAAAAATTTATTTATAGCATTACAATGTATACGTGAAGGAAGAAAATAGGATCAAAGTGATGCTCATTTTAGTGCATGCTACGAGACAGGATAAACAGTATCAATGGAGTTAATAACGAACAAAAAAAAAAAAAACAAAACCGATGAATAATAAAAAATTTTACAAACTAGGAGAAGAGCTAACGGCATTTCTGCTAGGTAGTCGAGCTAGCATCAACAAAACCAGCCACCTCAACAAGTTCTCTCTATGAGGTTTTCTTTTTTTCGCGTGTACACGCTTTGTACTATTTTATATAATATTTACATTTTCATAAAGTGAATTACAAATTTTTTCATATATTTTTTTTTTGTTTTGTTTTGTTTTTTTTATATTATATAAAAAATGCATGCATAGAATGAAAGAGAAAAAGAGAGTTTTGTCATATTCTAAATAACCTAAAGGCAAAATTGTATACGTATTTGTTGTTTTTCCCTGAATTTTATACACAAATGTATAAAATACAAAGGAGTAGGTTGTAAGTGTTGGCATGAATTGCGAGTACAACTATATATATATAAATTGCACGTATATATATATATATATATAGAAATACATGAAATGGCATCAGGTGTTACATGTTGTACAAAAGCTTATCTCAAATGATTTATAAACTACCAACAGTGGTGAGGCCAAAGCCATTGTCATTGCATAAAATATGCCAACAAATATAAATACAAGACAACCAGATATGTATATATGTATATATAGACATAGTACTATACTATGTAAACTGATCCTGACGTTGTTCCATGGAAAAGAGATTTTGTTTCTTATTTTTTTTTTTTTTTTTTTCATTTCCATTACACTTAATGAGGTTATGCAAATATAATCCTAAGGTTTGCAACAGTTAGACTCCGTACGGCCTTAAGCGCATCTGCATACATCAGAACAGATATTAAGGCGGTGCAGGCATGGCCACCTAGGGTATTATACGGGTGTAGAACGAGGAAAATTTGCACCCGGTGGTCTCGTCGACTTTCGATTGAAAATTGAAATTTTTGTAATTTTAACGAAAAAAAAAAAACAAATAATTCCAAAAGCTTCTTCACATTGATACGCATGTCATTAAAATGAAAATGAAAGCTTCTTTTGTTCTGACGCGGCGCATATGCACGTACGTCTCATGCCATGGTTTCATTGTACATTAAAGTATTGCTATGAATTCAGTTTCGGTAACAAATATTTTTCACGGAAATGGTGCACATCCAAGAGTCGTCCTAAGGCGAACACAGTTTACTCATTTATTTACATTTTTTCTTCTTTTTTGCACTTTTGGCAAAAAACAAACTCATATATGGAGAAAAAATTCTTTAAATAGAGCGTAGAGGGAAAACGAGAAGATATAGAACATACTGGCAAAATGTAATGTATTCGCCTGAGTATATGCATTGCTAACGAGAGTGTGTGCAAAGAATATTAATAAATAGACGATATTGCTTAAAATGTATTGGAATGCACGTGTGAAGGCATGTGCATACGCATGAATATATAATTCAATACTTTTGTTGATTATGAGTAAAAAGTAAATATATTAAGAAAAAAAAAACCAAAATTTTTTCTAAATGCTAAGTGGTTCACGCACAATACTCGCACAAATAGCTTTTCAATAATTGTTATATACATATATACCTTTTGATTTATAATTTGATAGCATTATTCGTTTTCAATTTTATTTTTTACTTTCAAAAGCACAAAAAAAAAGAACGATCACTGTCTTACGTTTACAGGGATTGGATAGAAACTTATAAGCTTGCCGCTTCGTAATTTTTTTAAATTAACGCTCAAGACGTGCTGAGAAACATGTGAGAGTTCCAAACTAGCGTTGGAAGCATTCGGTCTGACTAATACTAAGAAAGAAGTCTAGAATTGTAGCAATGATTGCCGGGAAGCGCAGTCGAGAAGACCTCCCACAGCCACAGTAGATTGTAGATTTCAATTGGGAAGGAAATCGTGCAATCAGTTTCGCAAAATAACATTATTGGACCTTTGAACAAGCTTTCGCTGTTATATCAAAAGATAGCAAGTACTATTTTTAAGCTTTACGCAACGCATGGTTCGCATTTTACACTAACAAAAACCTTTCTACGGAAGGGGATAATTTTTTCTGCAGTATTGAAAGGACAAAAAGTCCACCACAACCATCATCTTTTTCGCTGCAAAAGAAAGAGGTAAGTTGTGAGTAGCGACGGAAAATACTTTGAATATAAAAGTTAAAACATTAACAATAAGGCTTGCAAGGATTTAATACAAAAAAAAAAAAAAACAAAAACATTAATTACGGATTTTATTACTACTAATTCTTGCAGGTCTCTTGCAGGATTATTTCCCATTCAAACTGAGAAGACGAATTGCACTCAGTGCACACTACGCACAATATGTAGGTGTATTTACATTAACAATTAAATTCTCTCAAATGCTTGCGATGTTGACAAATCTGCTCCGGAGATCGCAGAAACTGAACGTCATTTTGTTTGTGATGTTTAGAAAAATCTTTCTATTGATCATGAAATTATTTGTCCATTTCAGAACAAATTCATAACTAGTTAAGCAATTTTGAAGATGATTGGAAAACTTTTTTTATTGTTATTGACATAAGAATTTTATGTTATGTTAGAGAGCAGTGTTTGCCTAGAGATGGGCTTTTACTATCTACTAGCTACAGTTTTCTATGGGTTTTGAACTTTCTATCTCAAGAACAAGTAAAAGGCAGGTGGACAGAGACTAACCCATTAAGATTCTAAAGCTGCATAAACTGGGAAGTCTCTGTGTAAAATAGCAATCCCCGATATTAGTTGGGAGACGCGAGCTAATATATATTCACTACAAGATCTTAACTTAACCAAAACTTAAAATAATATATGAGAAGCGGTCGAAAAGGTGGTCCGATCCGAATCTTTTTCAGTAACATTTGTCCTTGGGCCTAAACCATGTCGACGTACCAAACTTTATTAAGGTATTTCTTGAACACAGGAAAGAAGCACAGATAGACGTATTGGCAAGGTTAGATCGATTCGGAATCAATTTTTGACTCATTTTCTAATAAAAGGTGGACCTATCTCCTCCTTTCTCCTTCCTTCTAATGATACAACAAGTTGTATGGTGTACAAAGGGAAGAACCAAAGCAATTAAAGCCGTAATACGAAAGTTCAAATTACCAAAAACGGCAAACTTACAGAATTATAACACGTTTCCATGTTCATAGTACGTTCTTTGGAGGCATAGCTAGGTTAAAGCCAAAGCTGTCAATTGATTCAAAACACCTTTCACTTCCAAGCGACAATTAATTGAAGTCTTCTTCTTAGAGAAGTATTTCTGAAACGTTTACAACATCTTGCATAACAATCGTGAACTTAAGCATAGAACTATTTTGGCGTGACTACGTCCACAGGAAAGTAAAAGAAGAGAAAGAAGTATTGGCAAGTAAACGATTAACGAAAATTCTCATAAGAAATCATTTTTAATAATATTAAGAAATTTTAATAAACGTTACACAGAAACGCATTACTTTACATAGGGCGAAGATTTGCGGTGACAAATATGCTTTGTTCGAGTTATGCAATAGATGTTTACAAATGATATTTTTTGAAGGAGAAATCATCAATCTTCCCCGAAGCAAACCCTAAAAGAAATTGTAAAAAGCAACAATTCAAAGTCTCCTCCTTGACTTCGGAGTATGTTTATTAAAAAGAGAAAGATAAAAAGAAGGCATAAGAGGAGGAGGAGGAGGAGGAGGAGGAGGAGGAGGAGGAGGAGGAGGAGGAGGTACAAAAAATGCATAGTTAAAGGAATAGAGTTTTTCATTTCTTCTTTTTATATTTACAAGTTGCATCTGTTGGGCATTTACAAACATATTTTTAATTTAATTTATGGTAAGACGGAATTCTTTCCGTGGCATTTCTTTGAGCTGCCACCACATTTCTTTTTTCTCATTTCACTTTGAAAGCTGAAGCATTTCATATGTCATTCGCTTCTTCCCACGCTGAGTAATTTGATTCAATTCCTTCGATTTTGAATCTATTCGTTAAGAGAGAGAGGTGAAATGGGCTGAAATCGTGCGAAGTAAATATAGGTTATCGCCACGGATACCCTACCTATTCACAGCATATATAAATTTAAGAAGAATTCATTCCTTTCCATTAACCACTTTGAATTATCACAAACTAAATGTGTTACATTGCACTTGCTCCACTAGTCAGGAGTATGATCTCTAATCTTAATTAAAATGGTGTGTACACTTTTAAGAAAATTTTTGAAAATCTTAAATTTATTGATTGAATTGCAATTAACTGGGTCCTAGACACCGCCGAATTGCAGGAACAGCAATCTACTGCAAGATATTTTAAGCGTTCAAATTTCGATGAAGCCCGAGACAGAAACAGCTTAGCAGTAGTAGAGTAGTAGAATGGAGTAGAGGACTCAAAAAAGAAGTAAAACTTTAAAAGAAAGTTTTTCGAAAAAGCACTATTTTTGCCTCTAAAGGAGCAGCTGCTGCAAAGCTAAGTTCTTCACCAAACTTAGTTATCATATTAGAAGGCAAGCTACTGCAGCATCTTAAAACAGATAAAAGTCGATCAAATCCGAATACTAAATACCTCGCATCAGTTCGCCCAATACAGTCACTAATTTTCGTGATAATATACCAAAAATGATGCATTATTTGCATGAAAAGATATACTTCTCATGAAAGTCCTCAAGGGTGACCAAAAAGTCAACTGACGAATTTTAGCAAACTTAATTTATCTGTTAAACAGTTATAGTATTTTTCACCCGTTTTTTTGTCATAAAAGCATGCAAGCCTACCTTTCCCTACGGTGGAGTCTAAAAAATACGTGATCGATATTTTTCTGTCCGTCTAAGGCGTTATAGTGTAACTTTAAGCTCTACGGGGATCAGAGGCCACTTGCTAGATACCTCTTCGTAGAGTTAGTTCTTATAGACGCAATCTTATAGTTGTGATACTGAGTCTTGATGGGTTGGTACGGACCTTCGGGGAGTATCGTGGTGAATCTGGTTTTCATCATTCCTAAAGCGAACAATTGAAAATAATGATGGGCCTAAACACTCGCCAGAGTGAATTTATTGACCGCACATATTAAATTAAACGGGTACTCTAATTGCAGCCTGGAGAGCCAGTTGCGCAGAGAATAATCCGAATCCGTCAGCAGGCATCGTGAGATGAGGTTTTCATAACGGATAGTCACATAAAACCATATAAGGAATCTGTACGTTACGCACCTTTTTGTCTTTGCTAAATGCTAGGCTATCTCCATACTTGATTCGCGCCTCTGCTAAGGTAACTTATGGTTAAACGATATTGAAAGATTAAGAGAGAAGCATAAGAGCTTGCATCAATCTAACCGTATTCGTACAACTTGACCTTAAAAAAAAACTGTAACTTGCGGCTTATGAGAGAGCTCTACGCTGGGTACAACTAACAAGTCCTGCGAAAAAATTACTTCACTAGAGGACCTAAAAGGAATTTGGATTAAATTAAACAATCTATAATCCGATACTATCTTGGTTCGATCTGGTAAGTATTAAATATTCATCCTATCGCGAACATAACGTTCGTGCTTGTTGTATTTAAGTTCTTCGTATTATATCATTTTTGCTTAAATAACAATTAGGAAGGAGAGAAAACGCACTAAAATTGGTGTCAACTCGTACCAAAGATGCTTTAATTAATTAGTTTAACCGATGAAGAAACAGCTGTACTTGTGCTTTTGTGGAAATTAAACAAAAACCTCACAACCTTAACGGTAACTGAATATTTAACTTGCAGTTATTTTAAAGAGTCGATTGTTGGGTGGATGGGTGCTTATGCGAATGAATGATGGCGACATTAATTAAAATTCTACTTAAATAGAAAAACATATTAAAATCTATATCATAGCTTAAAGAGTGAACTTATAATAATAACAGCAACAATTTCTTTGAAACACGTCAACAATTATTAACAACAACAGCGACAACAACTTCTAGGATATCGCACTTAAATACACATACATATATATATATATACATATAAATATACAGCAGAAAAGAGAGAACGAAATAAATACTCTTCTTCTTCTTTGACTATTTGCGTTAATATAATACATACACAGCGGAAAATATACAAGCACTTGAAAATTATGAGGAAATGTACGCTCCGTGCCTTAAAAGCGTTGTGTGTATAGTAAAAAAAGAAAAGTCATGAAAGGCGAGGTAAAGAAAATGCAAACAAAAAAAAAACAAAAAAAGAAATAAGAAGTAAAAAAAAAAAGAGCTAAAATTATATGACAGCTTTAGGCAAAACATAAAGAAACGAAAATACAATTACAGAAAAAAAAGCAAAGAGAAATGAAGTGAGTACGTTCATAGTAATAAGGATACATAAGGAGCGTGCAACATATATAAAAAAGGAAGAAGGAGGAAAGTTATACATAAAATATCATTACAAATGCCAAACAACAGAAATGTTGTAGAAGGGGCGAGGAGGTGGAAGTTGAAGAATAGTATAAAACATATATATATATATATATAGCGTTGTGTATGCGTTTAGGTAAAGGCTGCTTTTACATACTTACTGACATACATATATATAAAAATGTTAAACATAAAGTAGCATTCAGCCAAGTTTATTTTTTAATTAGTTGAAACTTCCTGCTAATAGGATACCACTCAACATATACAAAGATATAATATATACATGTATTCCTACATGTACCTTGAAGTGTCTAAGAAACGGAAGAAAACAAGAAATACGTAAAAAGGACGAACAAGTGTTCCCTTACAGTTATTTTTATTGTGTGTGTAAGTTCGTTATAAAATAACATTTAAAACAGAGAACTAAGCGCTTATAAATAAATAAATGTGCTTGTGTGTGTGTGTGTGTGTGCGTGTGTGTGTTTGTGTCTATGGTATAAAAATTGAAGTAGGGTTAGTACGAGTATTCGATGTTCTGAAATACTCTAACCGTTGAAAAGGAGTTTACGTTGCTCGAGTTGTTTTTCGACGATATTGTTTTTCACATCATTTCGAATTTTTCTTCCGTTTTTCTGCAACTCACGTCAGGTACATTTCGAATCCAAATAGCAAATGGCAAAAAGTCAGCAGTTGTATTGTTTTGTTACATTTTCAGAAATTGTTTTCTTTTTTTTTTTTTCTTCAGCTTTGTCAACAGCAGCAGCAACGTCTCTTTGTCATGCAATTTCAATTTAAACACAAATTGTGTTTTTCAGTTTTGCTCGTATTTTTTTTTTTGTTTTTATTTTTTGTTTTTTTTTAGGTTTTAGTCCTCGTTGTTGTTATGTTTTATTTCTGCTCAATGAAACTTGTTTTCCAAAAAAAAAAAAATAAAAAATAAAAAAAAAACAAAAAGCAAAAATGGCAACAAAAGAAAAATTCTATCTGAATAAGTTAACTATCACCGCACTAATGTACATTTGATGTAGTTTACTCGTACAGGTTTTTAGATGAAATATGTCACATACACACAATTTCACTTACCCCTAAAAGTTATCATACTTTTATTGACAGACGACAATCACTTTGAGGTTTTTGCTTACTGATGATCCAGCTTTTTTATTTTCTGAGGTTTTGTACTTTTCAGTTTTCTCTTTTTTATTCAGGTAAATATTAGAAAATGTTATCAGCTCTTCTTGGTTTGGCCGTCAGCTTTTTAGTTTATATCTAAAATTAGAAAAAAAAGTTTGCTCAACATTATGAATGCAATAAATTCATGTCCATGTAAAAGTCTATTATATCGGACAAGGCCAAGTAGAGGGAGAGGTTAATACCATGCCATCGATGTGATTGGTCGGTCTTCCCATCATCGTACAAACATTAGAAAGATAAAAAAGCGGAGGCTGAATCTTCTGTCACCGCCTTCTCCTTTGTAGATATTCTAATGTAATGCCTTATGCAACTGTGTCCATTATTCTGGATATAAAATTTCTTATAGATTTCTCGTATCAGGAGCAAATAAATGAAAAATCTTTTGAATTCTCATGAAGGAAAAACATAACATATCAATAGACATAGGTATTCTTAGGAGTCGTTAATTTTTCGCCATTCTAGACTTTCCAGAAGCAGAAATTACACTTTCCAGAGTTAGGCTTTAGATCAGAAATAAGACTTCCTCTCCACGTAAAGGCTTGCCTTTCATGATAATCTTTATCCCTGGTAGGGTCTAAAAAATAGATCTAAGTGAAATTTCTTATTGATTTTTTTAGTAAATCCCTAGAATGGATTAATTTTCATCATAAATTATTAAAAATTAAAGACCCATGTGGTCCACTTAACATATATGTCAAATCATCAACAAATTTTCATAATATTAACAATTAGGCCTTTTTGGTATATAAGCGATCACAATTCCAGAAAATAGACCTATATGGTCCAGAATCGGTAGTTCTAGGTCAATTTATCATTATCAACTAATTTTTATCATGAAACGTTAAAAATTATATCTTTCTTTATATAAAAATTTAGTTTTTGTAGAAATGATTGTATGAGAGGTGGTTTAAAAATTGCTTCGGCCGATCCAAAGTTTAGAATGCCGATATAATGTCACTCAGCGGCTTTTCAAAATAAAACGTTATACAAAGGTGTTCGAAGAAGTGGACCAATTCGAAACATTTTCAATTCGTGAAACCACGTTAGTCTAGCGAATCGAAAATTTAAGAAAACTACCCGAACAAATGGACATACGAGCTTGAAAGATTGAGAATCACGTTTTGAATTGATATCCGCATAATAAAAAGCGAGCCTATCTTTTTCTAGAAGCTGCTTGCATTTGTACAAACTTAACATGCCCTTGCACTACAAGTGGAGTGGGCTATAGAAGAAACGAGTGTTATTAACTTTATTCTTCATAGTCTTTGATAGTCTTTTTTCAACTATCGTTACGAAATCGAATGAATAGTTTAAAGTACCGTTATGACAATTCTTTTTCAGGTGCTTTTTTTCTAATTCATTTCTTTTTGAAGCAAATTTTGCGTTTTGTAATACATTTCAAGCCCAAATCAAAAATCCGATTAACAAACGGATCGAGGATACATGTTCAAATCATTCATTATTTCCTCTTAGATTACGTGATTATTAACGCAAGTGAAGTTGGAAGTCAATTCATATTTATCCATAGCATATAAGCAAATTAAACCATCTTACATCTCTAGAATAACGATCGGATCTAAATATAAACACTGATCGTTTTTTTTCTTTGTTTTTCAAGAACGATAAAAACTAGTTTATATAAAGTATTGTCCATCAATAGCTACACGCTGATCTCATCCCCACTGTAGCGAAAGAGTTCGATGCCAAAAGGACAACTGGCCTTCTAAGGTTGTTTACATATCGTGCTTCTAAATCGGAGAGCAGATTTTCCATTGAAGTCAATGTTAATGAAAATAACTAAAGCTTAATGAAAAGAGCTAGGATAACATAGTCCAGTCCTAAGCTAACGTTGCCTGGGCTTGTGTGGTAGTATGGAAAAATCAACCTATAATCCATCTGTGCATTGCAGTTGTTTTCTGTTTAATTAGCGATGAAATTACACCAGCAATCGTTGTTGGCGTGCCTCACCGATTGTTGCAGCAGCGTGTAACATTGTAGATGCCCGTTAATCTCTTTAAATCAGATCCGTGATGTCCTCGGTTTCGGACCGCTACGTTTAAAATTTTAAATAATTGAGGTTACTCGCACCTAGCAACGCTGCAAATAAATTGTGTCTGCGTTCACTATCAGCTCAGCTGTGCAGCTATTAAACGTGAAATGTGTGTAATCGTTGTTTTTTTTTTTTGCTTATTAAATCATAAAAAAAAGTAGCTAAAGGACCTTGTTATCTCTTCCGCCAGGATGTGGAAATTAAAACTGGGCGGTTGATGAAAAAAGTTGCCCAACCCTGCTTTAAATGGTACCGTCAAAAACAATCGTACTTCGTTCGACCTGCGACAACATTTTTGAAGACCTGGACATTTTATCATGGCCAGTTTTCATAAAGATAGAACCTACAGATGTTAAAGTCATTGTATGACAGTTGCTCGAACAATAATTTGCTTATACAACTTTTTAATGCAACGAATGCATTATATTTGATGTCTTCATTGAAGAGGACTTTTTCTTTTATTGCTTTAATTTTTTATTCATGCACAGACTAATGTAATTAATTTTCATACCGATTTATTATGAAGATTTGTTTGTCAAATTTAGTCATCTGCAGAGATATCCATGAAAGCAGATTCACTGACGACCAGTGTACCTTATGTTTTATACGTTTTCTTCTTTGCTTTCTTTACACACTTCTATTTCTCATGGCGAATGTTACAATAAAAGTAGTATAACTTTCAGTTACGAGAGTAATATTTCAACCCCTTATGACTGATGTATGTAATATAAATTTTTTATGGATGGCTTTGAAGGAAAATAAGCAATAAATTTATTTATTCTACATTTTAGTTATGTTATAGGTTATAAAAAGAAATTTTTACCTTTTCTTGTTTACGTGTATGTTTTGCTGAAGCGTTTAATTTTCCTTTTTACAATTTTCTTTTACGATTCGTTTCTACTTAAAGCCTCTAAGGTATCACAAATGTGTTCAGGTTTACTGCTGATGGCATGGTTGGCTTTCATTTAAGGAACAGAAGGTCAATGAGTTGATTTCGGTTTGTAACGAGGAATAAAATTAAAGAAAAAGAATTGCAACGAGAAAGCAAAGTGGAAAGAACTTAAAACTCTCGTAAAATGCAGATGTGGGCCACATAAGACAGCAAATCTAGGTTATTTTCTTTAATTATATTCAAAAGGATATATAAAATTTTATATATTTTTTTCTTTTGTTTATTTATTTATTTTTTTTGTTTATTAAAAGCTTTGCTAAAATATTATTTACTAAATTATATAAAATTATTCAAACAATATATAAACACACGTACTCGCACTTGTTTATATAATTCGAGCCAAAAACTGTTTGCAATTATGCACAGGGTTTATAAACAAATGGAATTTCTATTAGCTGTTTACTGCATGACAAAAGAATATTTAATTTGCATATTAAGAATATTCTATAGCAGCCGCAATCTCAAGCTCTTCATTTCAGGTGCACGTCGTTAGTTTTTTATGTTGCTTGTCAATGATAGGATTTTATAATCGATGAAATTTGAGATTATGTAAGAATGGTCGCTATAGGGCGACTATCTCTTCATTACTTTAAATTCATCTATAAGAACGATTTTCGATAATGAGATCCAGACCAACCTAATAGGTAGACTGAGGGAAGAAATAAGCCGCTCTGCCAGTATTTATATAGGATTTTATTGTCAATCCCATGAAAGTTATCGTCATGAGCTTTTTTGATAGAAAACGGAATTAACACCTGATGCAAAGGAAAACTTTAGCGACGTCAACACACGTACTATTGAAAGCCTAACGTGGCTGCAAATTTTTCAGAAATTACATTCATTTCATTGGCCCAATAGATGCTTTGGATACTCTAGGATATGTTTAAAACATTCACTTCCTAAATCTTTGAGCTTAGCGTTGGTTAATCTGCAACTTCCACGCTGCGAAATCTGTAACTTCAGATTACAGTTACAGACTAATCTCTCACCTATGACTTGCTAACTTCTCTACTTCATTAAAATTTAGGACAGTTTCTCAATGAAGATTTGTTAGTGTAGCTTCTTTGAGGCGAGAAAAGGAGGTTTTCTCCGAAAAAATAAAAAGGTTTGGGATGAAGATTTTCGTGTTGATGACGTATTCAGATATTGAATTGTACATTTTCTTGCCGTTATGCAATAGCAAAGGTAAATCGTGAAGTTCTGTCTTTCGCAGACGCAGCAAAGCACTTTTATGGCTCAGGAATTGCAGACTAGTGGAGAAAGACATTAAAAAATTTATTGTAATGAAAAATCATGCCCATAACTAAATTAGAAAGTTTAAATGCGGGTTTCTCGAAGCATAACTTTCTAAATCTTTTACTTGTCGAATAACTCCCATAATTTGCACGTTCGATAAATTAATTTAAGCATTTTCTTATTAATAAAAGAGCGCTCGTTCCATCGAAAATTGAACCTTTTCGGTCAAATATTTGCCAACCATACAAAAATCAATATTTTTTAAAAATCCTACGAGTTGCATTATCTGTAAGTTTTCGGATTAAGTGTCATTTTCTAGCCTCAAGTTTATGTTATTTACATTACTTCGCACAAAGCTCTTCAAGTTGATAATGTCTCGCGAAGACGGTTCGGGTATTATCACATTTTTTAATATCTTTTAGAAATAATAATTTTTGTACTCTACACCACTTGTGCTACAAGAGTATATAAAGTACAGTAAAGATGTTTGCAACGCCCAGAAGAACTGGAGATAGACCCACCTGTCACTATATCGATCGGTTCAGAAATATTTTCTGACTTAAAATTACTTTTTGAATTAAAATTACTTTTTGAATCGATTCTAGAACGAAATTTTTGAAACATTTTGACGAAATTTGGTGCACTGATGTGCAGCGAGAAGATGAACTACTTAGTGAGCACGAAGATAACAATTAGTCTCTCTTAGCCGTTATCTGCTCGGTTCGACTATACCCCTCAGCCCGTACCTCCCATTCTACTATCGCTTATTACACATGAGAACAACCCGCCCTTTTTTTTTACGCGGTGATTCACTCCCCATATCCTATCTGAGAATGACTGCCCAGAGTTTCGAGTCCCCTAGTCCGTTATCTGTCTTAGTTTATACCTAGGTTAACTTACCTTATTCCAGCACCTCACCTAAATAAATTAAAGGGAAACTCAAAATGACTAACGATTTTGTATTCTTACACCACTTTTCCGTTTTTAATTGCACATATGTTATGATATACACACATGTCCATATATGCTCAAGAGAAAAACGAAAGATGAGTTAACATATATAATTTGTTCTCGTTTCGCCATTTATATCAGCTTACATCGAAAATTTCTGAAGTTTGCGTTTGCCATATCAATTAATCAATTTCAGTGAAAATTTTTCTTCAAACGTGAAAACATTTCTCCTTTTATGCCCTGCACACTTCTGTTACAAGGCTATATTAGGTTTGTGCAGATATATGCAACATGCAGATGGACTTGAGGTAGACCCTCCTTCTATTATAAAATCACCTTCTTCTCTGTCGGTCTGTTCGTTCCATTTTCTTGTGTTTAATTTAAAGACCGCAAATTTTGATATTTTTTTGATGATATTTGGTGCATTGATGGTGTGAATGGTTTAGATCTGATCACTTTTCGAATATAACGTGTTGTTTTGAAAAGGCATTATTCGAATCACTATAGGATCACGTAAGGCATTTAGCAGTGGACTTTCCTCCATCATAGTATTTTTACTTGTTTTTAATATTTCAACGCATGTTTAGTAAGCTCTTCGGATATTATTACTTTCTCACTTTAGCAACTTTTTAATAGAAATTGAAAATGTCAACGAATAAAAATAATAAAAAATAAGTTATTTCAAAAGGGCTCATACAAGATCTGCTAGAATCTTCGCACTTTTCTTTGGAGTTTTGTATAGTGTCTATCTTGGATGACCCTATTGATAAGCTGACTCAAGTCTGAGCCCAAATATTCCAAAACGTCATCTAAATCGAATCCTTAAAATTCCCAAAATTATAAAAAAAAAATGGCAAATTTTCAGGATTTACTTAAAGATAAACAAAATTTCCTCGTTTTCTAATTTATTTAATTATTGTTTAGGTTTGCATAAGTTCCTTTCTACTTTTAACCCTGACATTAAATTCATTGCCTTTTTCACTTTCAACTTCATCTCTCTCATTCGATACTTGTAATGTCAAGTTATGCTGCCAGCTTTATAACTCTTTTATAGTTGACTTTTCTTATTAGAGTGCGTTCTGTGTAAACCTAAAAAAAAAAAAAGAGGAAGGTGATATTTTTAACTCAGCATTTGCATTACGAAGATCATAAAACAAAAACAAAACAAGAAAAGCCGCAACAACTATTGCATCAGCCATCGAGTAACGCAACAATTTCCGCAGCCACTTAAAATGCACTTAACTCTCAAATGTTTGCTGTGCTGCCATAAAGAATTTTCCTACATACACATACAATACAATTCAACATACTATTGGTGGACGTTGTTGTTGTTGTTGCTGGTGTTATTATATTATTTACCACTAGCAATGTTGGTTTTAACACGCTCACAATAAAACAACAACAAGAGCTGTGCTAACATTATTCAGGAATTTTTTAAATATATATATATATTTTTTTTTGTTTTTATTTATTTTGTTTTCTTTTCTTTTTTTTTTGTTTTAATTTATACCTTATGGTCATTACCCTGCAAGGAAAGCGAATAATGGAAAAGGGTCGGTTGAAAAAAGAGAAAAAAGAAGGAAAAATACATGAATCCGAACGCTTAGAGAGTCAAAGGTATAAAACCATTAAAAAGTAACCGGCAAGCTATGCATGTGCGCATTTGTGTTTATGTGAACAACAGCGTATGAGTATCGTACTTGTGGCGAATGAAACATTAACATTTTATAACAGAAAATACATTATGGACGATGGTAATAGGGCAATAGAGCGGTGATGGTAATGATGGTGATGATGGTGATGACGGTGATATCTAACACTTTTATGCAGAGGACTATAAAGTAGAACGCAAATATAAATAAGTGTGCTTGTATATATATACATATTACTTAATAATCATATTGTATCGAAAGAGTATAATGTGACGGCCATTTGTATTCAACGCATAGACGTCAAAGATGGCTGGCTGTACAAGCCATATTTTTAACGCCAATCAGACAGGCAGGAAAAAAAATGTTGAAAAAATTTCGGTATTTCTCTCCTTCTTCCATTTAGTCTCTATTAAAAATATACGATAGTAGTAGTGTAAGTGTAAGAAAATTCCGCAAATTTCTTTCTTGCGAAGCCAATAGCAAAAAAAAAAAAAGAGTTTTGATATCGAGTAGCATGCTTTTTTCAAAGTTTTCACCGCAAAATTTGTTTTTTTTTTGCATGAAATTGCTTTAAAGGGACAAAAAAAATTATTGATAGAATTATCGCCCATTAGTTATGATGTCAAGCACATATTATGTCTTTAAAAGTTTAATTTGCAAGCGTATATATATTTTTTAATGCATATATACCTATGCACAAGTATATGGAAGTGAAGTGCATTTTATAATGGTAAAGTCATCCTTTAATCGCAGAGTTGTTCTCATTCTACTGTAAACATTTCAGTCATCTAATACACGAAACCCACAACATAACGGAAGTAACACCATTACTGACACTATAAAATGTAACTAAAGGCTTTCGTTGTAATGCGTAGACATAAAATTATACATTATACAATCTGATGCACATACATATACAGACATGTAGAAAAACCACGGTCTTATTATCAGAAGTAGTCAGAGTTGGTAAGCAAGTATGTTATATGCCGAGTCATATGTGTGCAGTCAGTGAGACAGAATGAAAATGTTAAACACACACATCTATATGTATGTACATATAAAGTTATAATAGTGTTCGTGTATGCTTTCCTATCCTTAATGTACTTGTTGTGGATGGAGCTGTCGGACAATCTCTACGGCAAAGCCTGTACGAGTTAATAGAATTTGTAATTTTATTGATAGCAGAAACACATATTATGTATTAATTGGCAATATGGTGAACAACGTTCAGACCGCATGAAAGGAAAAGCCAGAGACTACTTTGCTAGCTTTAGTTAAGATGTTGGCGAGGAGTAAGAGGAGAAAATTATTCTTTGCCGGAACTTTTCTTCTTTTTTTTTTTTTTTGGTTTTTACTTCGCAGTACCATAAACCCCTCTGTTATTTTTTTAGTTTCAAAAATTTCTATTCTGAAGGTTTTATCTTTTGAAATGAAGCCTTCCTCCAACGAATTTAAATAAGTTTTGCTTTCTATTTTACAAATAAGTCGATAAATGTTACTTTAAGAGAAGAGAGGGAAAGAGAGAATAGTAAAGGATCATTGAACACTGTCGTTGTGATATGCTCACGCTGAATTTACCGCTACATGGTGCAAGCAGTTTTTTTAAATCAGACGCGCATTCTTTAAAAGAAAGCGATTTTAAGAATGAAGACTGGAAACATGCTGTCACTTGTAGTGAAGTTTATCTCCCTTCCACGTATTTTAACTTGCTTTTCCAAACAGAGCGATAAATTGGTCAGCTTTAAGTGCCTTTATATATTTCCTCTTTTTTCATAACAAAACATAATTCAACACTAGTTGCAATGGTTAGCTGCCGGTGTTAAGAGTGACGCCAGTGTCATATGTTGTTACCATAGTGCTTTGCAATTAAGATATAATGCTTTGTGATCTTATTGCTTTTAAATTAGTTTACGTGGGGGCACTATTCATTTCTCTACCCTAGTAATGGAAAACTAGTAACTTGTCATTAAACATTGATTGATTGCGTTTCAAATTATTTTCCTTTAGAAATTATAAGCAAGCGGCGTAAGGTGTTTTTCATTCCGTTTGAAACACTTTAAAAACATGGATTTTGGACAAAAACCGCAGTCCATGCAATATTTCTTGAGATTCAGCTACAAGAAGAAGTTTTTGGATGCTAAATGAAGACTTTAACACGTATGAACGACTAATTCGATCGAAACCTGTTTAACAGCTCGCCTTGTCATGATGAAGAATGATCCCGCAGCGTTCGTCTCATTCTGTTGCTCTCTGTTGCTAAATGACTGGTTTTTCCGGAGGAACAGTTGACCATTTGTTTCAATCAGCTTCGAGCGTGCACTTCATGGGTTTTAGTTGCGTTCATCCTAAGACACTCATAGTATGAAGCGCTATGTAACATTCGGCTCATGTGAAAAGACTCATAACTCCTTACCCCTTGCGGTCTTACATTCGTCCTTTGAAGTACGACTGTTGAGTTCACTAAGCATTTTCTTACACCAATCAACACGAAATAAAATTATGTGGAATCCAAAGGGAACTGCTGCTTGGCTTTGTGATCTTGCAACACTTTATATAGGTCGGTAGAACTATTGCCGATGATTGCCGGAGTTTCATTGTACGCCACTTGTCAATCTCACATCTTCAGTTTTTGCACAGCATCATTGCTTCCTTATTCAATAATCGTTTTTGATGAGCGAACAACGGCCACGATTTATAGAATTATATTAGCGTTTCATAGAGGCCAGGAATAGCGCTCCATTGTCAATACTGGAAGCAAGTGGACGGATGCATTCTTAATGTGAAAAGTGACAACACACACAAGTAACCTTCTAACGAAAATTATAATCCAACCAATGCCAACTTTGTAGCCTTTCCCCTCGCTACGGTGTCACAGTAATTTATATGTTCCGCCTGCTAAAAAGCGGTATAAGTGATTTGGCAAAACGCTCGTTCCCGCAGTGCACCTCGCCTAGTCTATCACTTCTACGTAGTGTGAACAGACTTTGATTGTCGCATTCGTGAAAGACGAATAATTTTCGACGCCTATAGTTGCCCTAAGAAGAATGGGCAAGAAACTGAAAGGCGCGTTATAAAACTAAACAATTCTTTTTTTGTGTAACTTACCGTTTCTTGTTGACTGTCATTTTATAAATCGTTAATGATAGCGCTGATGGCCAAGTTATTGTACTTAATTTTTTTTTTTACAGCCACACTACTACATGGACATGTGTCCATAAAATAGGTAAATATTAATTATTGACCCGTAATTATGACATTCTTTGGTAGATTTTCTGGTATTATATGGAAGTTTGTATGCGTGCTTGGGTAAACGATAATTGCAGGATACTTTTCGTGGCCTATGAATTTTCCATTAAAAATCTATATAGGTAGTTGATGATTATGGCAGTAAAGTTAACAGGCGTAATATATGAAAATGGCACATATATAAAAAGTATGAAAGTATGTGTTATTACAATAATTTTTACTATGCAATTAATAAGTGTTGAGTTAACCATAGCAAACATATAAGGGTTGATTAAATGGTTATTATACATAAAGGGGCCATTACCATTAATATGAACAAACATACGCAAAAACATATATTGAATGGTCTCGCGTAGCGAACGGAATGAATTGAATTCTCAGAGAATTTTTGTAAACTCTTCCATAAAAGTTTTTAAAAAGAGACGGTCCATATTGGTTAATTTTATGTACAGAGTTAACAGATATGTCTTCTTTTAAAGCGGTTTTTCCGTGCAGTTATTATTATACGGTCTCATTTTGTTTTTTTATTCACTTTATTTTCCAATTAAAAAACCATTAAACCTGGTTATGACGACTTAATGGTCGCTCCATAACGACGTGATATCTTAAATTAAAGTGCGGTGTTGTGCAATGATTTGTAATTAATAATATGTACACATGTGTGAGAGGGAAAACTTTGCATTACAGCAAAAAGATCATGTATGTTTCCTTAAGCTGGGAACAGGATATTATTAACTTATTATGACTTGAACTGACTACTTAAATATATCATACGCACAAAAAACGAGCTATCCTTAGCAACATTTCCCGATTTAGGAAATGTTGCTGAGAGAGGAAAAACTGCTTCGAAACCCTGTTATATGAAACCTTTCCATTTTTTTATTTAAGCCGAAATGTCACATAGAATAACATAATTTAAGTTTTAATGTGATAAAAAACCATGAAAGGTGTACGGTGTTCTATCGAAAGCATGCTATAAGATATTTTGAAATAATGTAAATGGAATCGTGTTGGTTTGAGACAGTGCTCCAGGAGTACCTTATTAAGCGGTGGACGCCTTCGCATGAGACAATGGCCGCTTCAATCAATTGGATCTCTAATACAAAGTTTTTGAGAGGATTCTTCGGCGAGCACAAACCCGGCAGAATAGTATATGCGTATGCTCTTGTTAGGCAAACATTTGACATAGTGTAACATCATATCAACACATCACATAATTTGTGAAATGAGAAGAAGTGGAAGAATAAGTAGTTAAACGGCAGCCTGTGTAAGACTGCTACTCCTGTTACTTTAACAGAAATAGGTATATGTACCTAATGCCTTCTGTTCCGAAAACACTCTTGAAAGATCTCCTAGCCCGATCTCCTAGCTCGATATTTTCACTTTTTGTACTTACGCAGCATAAGTGAAACTTTCTTCACTACGTCTAGAGTAACTTAGGAGTAATAAGTACGTATACAAATTTTTTCGTTCTGAAAGCAGACATTTTCGCAGCTTTTTTTATTGCATTTGAGTTTTTTGTCCTTTCTATGCCAACCTGTTCACAGAAATTTCGCATGGTTAGGCCCAATGCAAAAGTTATATCTTCATTTTTCCGATAAGAAAAATATTTATCGCAAGCGTTATGCAGATGAACGCGTTTAAATCGATTCGCAATCCGGTACACAATAAGAACATGTGTTCTTTATAGAATGTCTGAAGCTGCCTTCCGGGCATTGCAAATGTTTTAATGAAATAAATTTACTTTCATGGGCGTAAACTATATATACTGTTACGTAAAATTACTTTCTATTCTTTACAGAACACTTCTCTCAAATCAAGACAAAAGCATACTTTCTTTGAAAGTCATGATCGAATATTCTCGTCTTTGGCAAATCTTCTCTCCTTAAAAAAAAGTTTAATCATATTACAGACATGATCTTCTCTTCTTATCCCGGTTTCATCAATTCTCCTACATGCTCATCCTTTATTCGTTAACAGGAAATTTTTGTTAATCTCCAGACGGATATATATAAATATCAGAATGCATTAAATCACGTTTATCTGCCTAGATTCTGAAATCACTATGATCTCGAAGCTTTGTTTGCTACTACTTTTCCTTCACAATCACAAAAAATTGTAAAATTTTACATTCATTATAGGTATATATTGTTCATTTAAGACGAAAATTGTGGAAAGTTATGATGAAATTCGGTAATAATATCCGCACATGCTCGGAATGAGTTGGTATTGCCACGCATTTCGGACAACAAGGACTGACGCAAACACAGAAAGCTGGTGCCTCCTTCTCCATTTTGATTGCATGCAAAATTCATAGATTGCGCAAATTTTCTATACGAAAGATTCGCTATGCTTGCGAGAGTTATATAGTTTTGCCTCATTTTTCTTAGACGCGTGTGTTTATGCTTTGCATCATTGCACTTAGCCACATCTTGTTAAAGCGACACCAATAAAAGAACACGTGCTTCGCATTTTATATTCTGTTGTTAATAAGCAAAGAAATCCATTTCCCGCAACATCATGCTTGACAGTCTCTTTTCAGAATCTTCTCTTGTGATAGACTGAAAGAAGAATTTCTTATAGACATCTTTTTTTTTAATATACTTAAATATATATATATTTTTTTATACATCTTAACGAATTTTCAGTTATTAATCGATTTACTGAATAGATGAAGAAGAAGAATAATCCAAATAATGAATATGCTTTATATATACAGAAGAGTTCGAACTGTAAGCATAACATAGAAATGAAGCTGAGCTTTTGAGGCTACTCACAAAAGGATACCTTTTTGATTATCGTTATAAGAATGAAAGCCTTGCTGAAAGAGACAAATTCCGCTGTTCCGCTATTCGGTTTCTACCAAAACAACCAAAATAACCGCACGCTTTGCGATGGACTAAATATGAAGAGATAACTATTCCGGTGAGCAGGACTATCCGCACTAATTAGTGTTACTTCTCGTAGACTATCAGATGAAAAAATTGGGTACGAGTTAATTCCTTACCCCTTTGGTGAAAGACTAGGCCGGTCTAACACCTCATTATTTAACGTCTCCTCCACGAGTTAACGAATATACAGTAGCGAAATAGGTATACGCAGTTGGAGCATACACATCAGAAAATCATCCAAAACTTCTTAGCCCAAGGATTTTCTCTAGAAAAAGAATTAATCTCGGCAAAGGCCAGTTCCCACTAGATTTTCAACCCGTCCACTACTTCCCAATATCATAAAATTAGCAGGATAGCCCCTCAGAGAAACGAAGAAAAATCTTTTGTACAGAGAGAAGCAGACAATTGTGCCGATGCGTCCACTTTGGCAATTAATGGAGAAAAGCTGCCGCTACTTCATTATCAAACAATCATTCCATATGAATTGATGTTTCTAGAACATACACTTCAACTCTCAAAAAATGTTAGGATAAGATCCTTATCTTAGGAACAGGGCCGTAACAATCCAAGTTAGAAAGAATATCCTTATGCGCACACTTGGTTAGAAAACATTGGGGAAAGGCTTCTCTGATGATATTCGGTCGATGATCGAAGAAGCCATATTACTAGCGCGAATCATGAAGAGGGGAGGATTTCGCCATGTTAGTGAATGAAGCAATGACGATTGAAATCCGTGCTATTCAGAATAAACAGTTTCTAGTGACTGCGGTAGGGAGGTTCAGTGCTGATGCTGTTCCCTGTGAGCATTTTTCTGTATGAAGCCCAATGTGGTCATACTCCCAAAACGCGTCATCATAACTGTTTACGTGATCACATCCTCTGCAGAGATTTTGCGATATTCTGTTGATTTTCTAGTAATTATACGCTTACGTATAACACAAACGCAGTCTTAAGGATATGTTTTCATTTCAGGAAAGATGTAAACAAGGATGAGCTCTTAAAATACTCAAGTGTTTAAATTTCCCGTTTATCGATTGAAAAAAAAGAGTCCTGTAAATAAGAAATTAGTTCTATTTGAAGGCGTACAAGAAAGCTATTATCGGTAAACAATTCGAATTGTTTGAAAAAAGAAAAACAATCAATGAGAGTTACCAGCAGAAAAAGTTATAAAAGGTAATTTTGCAGCAATTTTCCTTAAGCAAAACACATTGGTGCCCTAAAAATGGCTAATAACTCACGACCAACAACAAGGAACCAACCACCATCAAAGAAACTGCACGAATTCCCTCCTGCTCTTTACGTGAAGAAAATGAAAAGTACTTTTATTTTCTATACCGCAGAAAGAAACAAGAAAAAAAAATTACTTTGGCACACAGAACAAAGTGTTTTTAAAATACTTAAAAGACGAAAAGAGAAAGAGACATAACAAATATGGAGTGGACAAAGGACAGAGAGAGAGAGAGAGAAAGAGAGAGAGAGAGAAAGAGAGGGGGATAAAAGAAAATTATGTGCAAAACCGAAAACCCATTAAAAATCGCATTGAAAGTAAAAAAAAAGAAGGAAAAAGAAGAGGCAAAAGAACATCGAAAGAAACCACAACGAAATCATTGAGTAACAGAAAATAGAAAGGAAAAAAAAAAAAGAAAAAAAGAAGCATTCTACTACGAGGAAAGTAGGCAAACAAAACGACCCGACCACAAAACCGAAAATAAAAAAAACGAAAGTAAAGACTGTTGGATGGAACATAATGTAGTTTTAAAAGTGAGAAAATTACACGTTATTGTGTTTCGACACTCTCAACCACTTACATGCATACACATACAAACCAAGAGATAGGCGGCCAACTACAAATAGCTTAAGCCCCGGTATTTACACTTAACAAATATTTTGTTCCGTTCTTGTTATTAGATTGCTGCGAATAACTATTTTCGTCGAGCATTTTTACTGATAGTTGAATGTACTGTAATGACAATTTTTAATGTACGCTTCCGGCGAAACTAAAGGAAGTTATTTACTTGAAAATGAAAAGAAATAGAAAGCATGATAAGAAAAAAAAAAAAAAAAAAAAAAAAAAAACACGAGAAAGGTTTAAAAGACTATTTTCTGGGTTATTTTCGTTGCTTTTAAAACGAATGCCAAATATTTACGAAGAATGCCATAAAAATATTAAATAAAAGAAAATAAATTGACATTAGAAAAGGAATTTGCTCGCAACACAGAAGGGAAAGCGAGAGAAAGACTTGCGTTTGTTTTTTGAATAAAAAAATTGTGCAAAATTGCATAGGGACTAAGGGAGACCTAGTAACGGCAGTTTACTGTTAGTTAATATCAAGCGACTGCATGAATAGTTATTTCAAGCTAAAAGACATGAAAAACATTCGATATATTACTACAATATTTATTAGGCTTTGTAAAGTTGTATAATTATACGAATGATAATTTTTCCTGTTCATAGTGCTTAAGACATACAATGTGTGTCGTTATGACTGCAAAATGTATACAAAATCAGATTCTTTTGCCCCTGTATGGGAAAGAAGCCAAAAGTTCGTTTCATTTTGTTACAGCTGAGGAAAACTAACGATACTTTTGCAAAGATTACTATCTGCCGAATGATTTCACGTAAAAGTTGAAGAAATCCACTGTAACGGCCTAAAAAGCGTGTTTGTTTCTTGACAATGATAGTACTCGAAGAGGTTAATCGGTTAAATATGTTAAATTCTTTAGCTATATATTCTTGTGCTCATCAAACAAAGCAAATACGACAAGTACGGATGGTGGGATCACTACGTTTAAATATGTCGTACACGTTTAACTGGTTAAGCGAATAGTTATGTATTAAAAAGAAAAAGCTTCAAATGGAAAGAATAAAAATTGTAGGAGCAAGGTCAATGGCCGTTTTAAAAAATCGTTTTTTCCCGAAAAGTGGGTTTGACAGTCCTTTTATTCATTTGCCGCACGCTTTAGATGCGGAGAAAGATGAAAACTCTCTTGAACACATCCGTTGGTGCGCTAGCGAACATAGAAGTCAATGAATAAGAGTCTAAGAGTCTGGGCTGGAACTCTCCAGCCGGAACAGTTGTTTAATACGGTGCGGTTGCAGAAAAGCCTAAAATTTCTTTGAGATAACAAATTCTTTCTGACTATTCAAAGCACCTACAAAGCGATTGAATAAAAAAATATTTTTTTCTAAAATATTTACAACGATTTCCGTTCTTAAGAGTTTAGAGCTCTTCCAATAGCTTGGCTTCACATTTGGAAGGTTGAAGTCTGTTAAGTGCACTTCATGTGCATAGAACAACGTTCATAAGAGCAGTCGAATTAATATTTAAAGAATATTCCCTCTGAAAATCTCTAAGAAATAGATGGAGAACACGGGAGAATTGTGTTCTTATCAGCAATGAACTATTAGCGTTTCATTAGTGAGCTTGTATACAGAGCTTGAGTAAAGATTTCCTTTTGCTTTCTCTTTACTTAAATTTTTGGGAATTTTCTTATAAGGACAACCAAGAACTATCGTTTACGATTTTTGCGATGAATAGAAACTATTCTCCAGAATCTATGAAATGTCACATATTTTCCCGTCTATCACTTTGCAATAGATGTTGGTAATCAGACGAAGCCGTGATTCACCTAGCACTTTATCAAGAGCCAGTTGCATCAAAAGAGGCTTTGCTGAAAGTTAGCATATAGAATATATGCTTAACTGAGAGACTCCGAATATGGCATGACCTATCCGCAATTACATGCACTATTGGCAGAGAATTATAATTTACCGTTTATAGAAGAAATTCTCAGATCCAGAACCACGATCAGGCCGTCTAAATTATTATTGAAGAAATGATCCCGACTGATTAGCTGATATGTTAATAATTAATAAAATACCTTGCTGTTCTCAAATATTAGTTTAACGAACTGGACGGCAGACAGGCGAGTATAACTTTTCTGTTTTTTTCCGGCCTATTCTATTTTCCATTTCATGTAGAGTATTCTCCAATGTCGTTTTTAGGATAATTATATTAAACATTTCATTTCGAGTTATAAGACATGTTTGTCGTTAGCTTTTTGGTAGACATGCGCGATTTTTCTTTCTGGTTCAAAGTCATTGAGTTAAATTTACTTATTCGCGTTTTTTTTTTTTTTTTTATTGATAGCCAAGCTTGCAAGTTAAAGCAATTTCATTTTGTCGACATTTTTGATACGTGAATTAACAATAGCTTAACTTTTTCAGAATTTATCGATTGTGCCTTTAGATGGTGGTTGGGTGGAACCCAGCATTCAATCGGTGGTAATTCGTAGTAGACTTAAGCCACGGTGGCAACCAACCGATTGTCCAATAAATCATCCCATTCGCCACCATATTCGCTGGAAGTCAATACACGTTATCCATCATCTACTTTCATTCACAACCGGATATTAACAAAAATTTTCCTCGAATAGGTTTTTCAGTGCGGTACAAGCGTTTCCTTACAACTTCTTGAGTAAGAATTCAAATAAAGTAAACGCAACTATTCGGGGAAACCCCTACCACTTTTCCGGCTCACGTCAGACGTCATTCAGCTAACATTTCATCCACAAACAAAATTTCGCAAATCAGTTGAACTTCTTCGATGAAAATTATTTGCTTTTGGTTTCTGATTAGCATTCAACATTTATTTTATATTTTCTAAAGCTCACATCGTTTTCGAAAATCAGAATATGCACGTTTCAATCTAAAAATTTCTTTCGTTCTTCCAAGTTTTCAAATCCCTAATGAAGTGGTAAAGTATAGATTTGATACTTTTGGGGCAAAAAAAGGAAAATAAGTCCCACTGTGTATTTAACCTCAGGTTACATGAACTTGTATAACTAAAGTAAGTAGTTTCTATATATAATTTTTTTTTGCAGCAAGTATTTTAAGTACTCAATATTAAAAAAAAAATAGGCTGGTATATAATTTTTTTTTTTTTTTTTTAATTTCTCTGAAATTCAAAAGTCAATTAATAATTGTAATTGATATGTGGTTAAATGGCTAATTAAAATTGACAATGCTACCACTTTGCGAGGCAATATTATTAATGTAACAACTGCAATTGCTCGCAAATTTATGATGAGCCAGCCATAAAACCTACAAACGTACAATTATATACACGTATGCATACATATACCTACTCGTATACATCTTTATGTATGCATGCTATTCCAGCAGGAATGAAAATTGTGATGTCATTTTAAATAATGCAAAATGTATATAAAAAGAGCGTAAATGTTCAAGGGAGACGTTCTGTCAGACTATAAAGTTACTTAATGCGATGATGTGATAAATTAAAATAAATTGAAATTGATGGATAAATAGTAAGAGAAATACTACATTTATATTATTTATATACATATATATATATATATATATATAAATATAATGTATATATATTATAATTAGAGAAAAACCTACAATCTGATAGTGCGAAAGCTTCAAATCCGGTATTATGTTATGTTTCGATGACGGCATCTGTAGTATGTTTTGATTCAGCAATAGCACACTTTGACAATTTATATTTTCATATTTTATTCTGATTTATTTTTAATCTTTACCTTATAAAAGTTATTATTAATTATTAACGTTACTAATGGCCCTAAACGGCAACAACATTTTCAACAATGCCAACAAAGGCTTTTCCATTTGGCTATGTTATCTTCGCAGTAAAATATAATTGGATGATAAGATTAAAATGGAATCAGTTTGGTTTTCACTTAATGAATATGATGATAAGAAACCATAATAAAGGGTTAACCTATAGCGAAATAATTATCGACCTTCTTCTAATCCTTTAAAGTTTTGATTAGAGTTAATTGTACTGGTTTTTAATGCATTCTTCTTGTCGTACTAAGGCTTGGTCCTTAATATTAGGAAAAAGTCTATTGAGCTGACAGGAAAGCTTACTCACTGTCGGCAAACACCACGTATGAATTTTTTAACTAATTAAGCCGTTAAGAAGCAGGCCTAGATATTGCAAATGCCGCTTCTGCTTTTCTTTGCATGTATACGACTTTCCTCTACTCAGTGTAGAAGTTCGCACCACTTTCGTTTTCTAATAGCTCACTCTCAGCGTTTATTCTTCTCAGGATTTCAGCATACGTCATGCGATCAGCCCACGATATTTTAAACATTCTGCGATAACAGCATATCTCAAAGGCTTCTAATCGTACTGAATTTTAGTGCCAATGGTCCTAGTCCCTATAAAGCATTTCATGCAACGAAAGCGAAGGGATGAATTCATTCTCGAGTTTTCTGATATTTCTTTTTATTTCTACGTCGCCGTCGCAGTCTTCGCTTAATATTGATCCAAAGTATAAAATTCTGGGAGACCTTGCCATCAACTTTCGGTCATAAATTTGGTTTTGCTTATATTTAGATTGAATCAAAAGTTGTTGCTTTGACCATATAAAGCTTGAACAGCTCAGAAAAAAGGCCGTCGTCAGTCGCTTCGTATGCTTCGATTGGGAAACTTAGTTACGAGTAAATGGGCAACGTTTAATATTTTTTTTGCTTCTCGGCATTTCGATAAAAGAAACCTTCACATGAACGAGAACATGATTACGCAGATGCCGAATCTCCCACTAAGACCAAATTAATACATCCGTAAACTCCGATTGTAGTCATGAAAATTGTAGCCTCACGGTAACAAGTTTTTCTGGGCACTATATAACGTATATGTTATCCTCAGACAAATGCGTTCCATTGAAGATGTGTCGGTGTATGTGTTATGAAGCATAATCAAACAATAAACTATAAAGTGCGATAAATTGAAATTGAATTGAATTGAAAGTAAGTGATCGAAGCGAATATATTGAAAAGTACATATATGAGCATGTGTTTCTATTTATGCCTTCAATGCATAAAACTTAGCAAACAAACACAAAGGCACTTCTAAAGTCTATCAGGGCAATAATGCATAAAAAATGTATACTTTCGTATGAATAGAGAGGCGGACGCACAAATCTATATACAATACATGCCCTATCTGCATATATATATATATATATATTTATATATACATATATATTTATAAATATATCTTTTTATATGTAAGTATGCATGGGGATGTATGTGCTTGTGTATGTGTACGATACAATAAATAAAATTGTTCTGGGTAAGAATAGAATAATGATAGTAAATAACACAAAATATTACCACTCACTACATTTTGTTATAATGGCACAAAGTGGTTACAGTTGGTGACAATAGTTGACTATACATATATATATATATATATATGTATATATATATTTTTATATTTCATGTGATATATGATGAGCAAAAAATAAAATGAAAACTCCTTCCGTTAAAAAAGCCAACCACATCTATATTGAAACATGTCAATGCATAACTTAGAATAAAGAAAAGAACAAAAACCATAATAGGAAAAAAAAAAAAAAGGAAGAAAAATAAACATGACACACAACAACTAAAAACCGTTAACAATTTTGTATTGTAAATGTATGGGCTAAAAAGTTTTGTTGCTATGGCATGTTTTATGAATATTAAATAAATTGCCAAAAGGACAATTTTTACCACACTTATCTTCAATGCACGAACAACATTTTGTGCTGCTATCTATGACTACGAAAATTTTTACATAATAAACGAAGAAAATTTGTTTAACTTGCAAGTCAACAACAGTTTAGTAAATTGGTACTGTGTAGTCACTAAACAATATAAATATCAGCAAAATTTGCTTAGGTTTTTAGGTCTATTTGTCAGTAGAGGTTCTCGTCACATAACCAATTACATTCATATAATATTGCAAGCATTGTAGTTTGTTTGATCAACTAAAGTCATGCATACACTTTATTGTTACTGATAGCCTCAAACTGTTAGCCAAGCTAGGTTCGTCTCAATCCAATGTTAATGAATATATTTTGAAAAACATGGGTAATAACTAAATAGACTGCAATGGGACATGACCCACTGTTAAATACCCTTCACTACTTCCCTTAATACGTATTCATATGACTTTTCAAAATAAGTTATTATACTTGAAATGGTTCAAAAAGTGGTCCAATCCGAATCATTTGCAATAGGGTTTGTCCTCGGGGCCGAAAAATATCATCCAAATATCTTAAAAATTGCGGCCTGTAGGTTGAATACAAGAGAATACAAGGATAAGCATCGATTCAATGTCGACGGAAGCGACGGAATAATGAAAGAAGAAATCCTTCTGGGTCTCAATTGCTGTAAGGCGTAATAACAATTAATAATGAGTAAATTATTATTACTTACTCCATTTACTATAGGCGTTCCAAGCAGCTCCTTTGCAGTTGTTCTTTAATTTAATGGAATCGATTACCGAAGCGCGAAAAATATCAAGGGAAATAGACGAACAACATGAATATAAGCAATTGCAGAAATTAGAATTCAAGAGAATTTAGAGACGACAGGCTTAAAAAATATTATTCTGACAATGTTTGCCGCTCTACCGCACAAAGTTCTTGCGCAATCAGTCACGCATCGCGTCAAGAAATATTACTTTGCCACTATTTTTGCGATCGAAAAAATTGATGAAGAAAATAGAGGAAAGGGGAGTGAAAAAGATTGAAAGAAGCTGCGGAAGTGACAGTTAATATGCTTCGCTCCGTACGAAAGACTACGAACGATATAAATATAGACGAAATCAAAAAACTCACACTCGAACACCTTGTGAAATTTAGAGAGTTGACGCGACAGGGTGTACGCACTTCAAAGTTCGGCCAGAACATTATGATATATGAAATGAATCAGCGCATGTCTAGTCTGGAAGGAGTTCAACATCGTTTTCTGAAGTGTAACATACTGCATACCTGGTTACTCAGATCCATGCGTACTCCTCTTTCGAGACATAGAAAAAGTGTGTCAATTTCCTTGCCGGCGGAAGTAGATTAATTTGGTTAGTTACAAATTGATCAATTCAAAGGGCATCCAAAGAAACTTAAATCCAAAGACAATTGTTACAAAGATGCACACGGATCCTTACGGAAAGCAGGTAATCATTGATGTTAAACGTGTGCACATAACTCCTCGGCTTTGCCGGAGTGCCGATGTCAAAACAAGGCAATGCGAATTCTATTTTCCTCCTCTAATTACTTGGCGTCCACCTACTTGGTGTAACCATAACCACTACGAACCACTCCCCGAACAACACAGACCTGCGATGTAACTTGAGCGTTCACTAATCATAATTAACGATGAAACTACCGAAGAGGTGTGCAAGCAAACAATTTTCGATGCACTCGATAGCTCTATCAGAGTGGATTCCTCTGGGCGGAACCTACGGAAAGCATTTAAAGCTTGGCCTTTCAACCAAAGTCAACAAAATAACGTATTCCGCAAGCCATCTAGACTAGGAGTGGGCAAGATTTTTTATCTACGGGCCGTTTTTAATACAGCGGTGACGAGAACAATGTCGAAATATTATTCTGCGTCACCTTGCAGGAGTATCGCAAGATTCTGCTCTTTCTCCTTCTTTCTTCCTCGTGCCCGTTACCATTACGATGCCCGGTGCGATATAAATGGGAGCAAAAAATAATTCATTAGCTATGGCCCAAGCATACAATCGCGATAACAAGCCTTCGGAAACATCCCCAAAAGCTGGAAGATCACAAACGGAAATAAATTATAATTGTCGGCTGTTGGGAGCGCGTTGGTTGTTAAATCATTTCTATTTCTTAAACGCTAAAGACATTTTTGTTCCAAATGAATGGCGATCAAATCGGTGCGGTAGGTGTATGCAAAACCATGGTAGTTCTAACGTTAAGAAGAAATAGACGAGTTGCGTTGCAAACATTATTCCAAATGAAATATTATACCAGCGTTCATTACGAAGTATATATGTTATAAGTGCTTAT